>NC_051250.2:10331818-10634848 GCF_015237465.2 Chelonia mydas | reverse complement strand
GGAGAGATTGGTTTGTAAACTAGGCGAAACAGAGGAAACTTTTTTACATCAGGTCAGTTTGCAGCACTGATTTGGCTACAGCTTACTGTCATTCAGGAGATTATTTACTGAGGACTGGAATTTTGTCTGTGTACATGGGGAGGAGAAGGCATTATACTCACACTTCTGCCATCTCTTTTTCAACAGCTGCCAGAGCTGTGAAAAGAGATTTATCATAACCATCTATACTCCACAATTCAAGCAGTTACTAATACAGTTTTCAATTCTGTAAACATTTGACATAGTCTGCAGCTTTTGTATCATTTAGAATAAAATTATGTAAATATGTAGCTTTTGCTTTGGAATTACAGATTGAAAGTGGCATGCATGAAATCATTGAAGTTCTGAAAATTAATCAAGAGTGGTTCTGGTGTGAAACCATATTAATTTTTATTTAATTATTTATTTATTATAAAGCCATTAATCCAATATAATTGAATTAGAAAATTTTGTTTGTCTTTTGGCATCCTCTAAGTACAAAGTCTCAATCTCCTCCAGCAAGGGAATATTGCACTTCTTTATATTTTAGGAGAATTTCAGTATAGATAATTGAAGCTCCTCTGAAAACATTGGGGGCATACCATTAATTTTCAATCAGTGTTCACTGCAGAAGCTCAGAAACCCAATATCTGTCAAATTAAAATAGAAATTTGAAGCCCTCCAATTATTTCCAATTGCTCAACTTGCAGTATATGGTTTGTTTAATATATATGCTTCAATTTGAGGGTGAATCAAGGTGCAATCTTGTGTGATGACCTAAAACACCCAGAATGAAAGTTTTTTGTTTTGTTTTTTAAGTTCACCTTCATATAAGGATGAGAGGCTGTTTCAAAGTCATGTCTGATTACAAACTCCAACTCCCTCAGGCTCAGATATGTAACAGTCTCTTAATATATACTAGGTAATGACTCAAGATGAACCCAATTTGTTAAGAAAAAAGGTGCTCGCATGTTAAGGTGGTAAAGCTGCCATTTCTCCGATGTAAGTGTGGTAAATAAAAGAGGGAAGGATTTCTTGAAAATACAAGGTGGCACATGATAAGTATTACATAACATACTAGATTGTTTCAGGTGTATCTGGATTTCTTCTTCTTAATGTCATGTTTTAAAATTTACTGTTAGAGCAATGGTTAACCACTGCACTGGTTAATAAAACCACGTCAGAACTTTCACTGCAAACTGGACTTCTCAGACTATTGAAACTCTGAACTCAGACATAAAATTTCTCTTTGGGCTGTAGCTTGACATTCAAGACCTCAGCTTGGAAACATTTTTTGTTGTTACAGAATTTTTGTTTAAACAATAAGGTTTATTTTTGTTTTAGTATTAGAATATTTCATAAATGATAAAATAAAAAAGCAATTGGACAGTTTTTAAATGACATTTGAAACTCCAAATAAAAACTGTTTTTATTTTTAAAAATTGAGTATATATTAGTATAACTGTTTTCAATATTGCAAAACAAATAAAACAGTAATATTGTAATGAAATTGCTGGCTGCAAGTGTTGGGTTACTTCTCCCCACTCTGGTTGAGCTGGAGGGAAAGTTCTAGTCAGTGGAGTGGATTATGTTATCCAATTCAACAGTTAGTGATAAGAGGGCTCCAGGATCACCAGACTAACAAGAAAAGGAGGAATTATCCTGAGATCAGGAGGAGATCAATCTAAGGAGGAACCTGCATGACAGCAGGAGCAGTAGGCTGGAGGGAAGTCTGGATAGTAGACTGAATGGGAGCTGGAAATGGAAAACTGAGAGCTGGGCTCACTGTTCCCTCTAAGCTGTGCGCGTGTGCACACAGATCTTAAACCCCATGTACATGGCGAAACACCGTGCGCAGTCTGGCTTCGGCGGCTTTTTTTTTTTTGCTTCAGCGGTGGCACAGAAGAAATTTTTTGCACACGGCCTGTTAAAAATTAGAGGGAACACCTGGGCTAGTAGTAGTCACAGCAGGAAGATATAAGGCTGTAGCCCGTAAGCAGGAGCGCAGTGTAGAGATATTACAATGAGACATGTTCACACTTATACCCCTTTACTAGACTGTCCCTATGAGCTGCGCTAGGAGCTATTGGGTTGATCTTTTATTTTAACTTAAACTAACTGTACCTGGATATTTGCACTGCTTCAATTCCAGCAGCGCTAGTAAAATAATTCTCTGTTACACCAAGTGTGTGAATGTTTATGGGCAGCTACTAAGGACTAGTGATAGAACTGCCTAAAGCTTGGAGTGCCTGCATTGCTCCTCTCTGGGAACTTGGTACCCAGAGCATGCTACCCAACATCTAAAGGGAACTGATGTACTGTAACATTCACAGTGATACATTGCAGTATGATTGGTTATGTTATCTTCCTCATGTTGCCCAATGTCACACACAATTTTAAAATATTTTAGTTGTAATTTTTTTCTGCATTAAATAGTATCCTCTGCAATGTAGTCACTGCCACATATATTTTTGGGCATTTAACACAGAATTCTCAGTCGTAGACAGAAGTCCACCATCTGATCCAGAAGCTGCACTCACCTCGACATGTGAATAATTTTATTCATATGAAGTGTGTGTAGGTTGGTCCATTAGGGTGGCTGTGGCTATCATCATAGCTGCTTCCAGTGCACTCATTTGCTTTCAACAATTTTCATGGCTAAAATCCATTAAATTGAGCTGGTGATGTCAAACGATGATAATTTTTCCAAAAGAAGTCTTATACCTAACATGACCATCTCATGGAAGAAACTGATACATTTTGTAAAATGTTAGAACCTTTGTAACAGAAATGTCTAATTCCAGATTTGGGTTTTCCCCCCCATGTACTCAGTGTCTCATAGCGAATATGTACCAAATATCATGACTGTAAGTCAAGGGGAATGCAAACATTAATTGTATCACTTCACCTTGTACATTTATCTGCGTCATAGTGATGTTATAGATGATGCATAGCCACTCACAGATAAATTCACCTGTTCCTATTTTCAATTCCATGTAACTTTTTCTTAAATTTCAGACTGAAATTTTCTCAGTCTTGTCTATGCTTGTAGGTGAATGTTTTTGGAAAGTTTGAACAATAACTGTTCAAGTACTTCTGAACATCGAGAGAGGGGGCAAAAATAAGGTGTTGTCATTTAAAATTAATTCACAAAATTGTTATAAGAGCTTTAGAACCTGTTATTAGGGTTAGAGACATGAAATTTGGTATAGAGATAGTCATGTGCCTTTTAGTGGTCCTAGGAACATCTGCAGTGATTTGGATGAATTATAGCTGTTTTTTAAAAAGTGTATTCACAGTGATTTCTTTTTTTAACCCATACGGGTTACTTTCACTAATGATCCACCAATATTCTATTAGAAATTTACATGTATAGGTAATTAGTCATTTATCTCTGATGTATGTGGAACAAAGGGGAGTTGTGAGGCAGTATTTAATTACACAGTTGCATGCTGTGTTTTTCTTCAGTATTGATCCCTGCTTTGTTAGGACATAACCAGACAAGAAGATGAACACCCCAAACACCCATTGAAATCAGTGGAAGTTAAGGGTGCCCAGGACTTCACAGGAATTTTCAAGCACCTTGCAGAATGGAGATCTCAATATTCAGGTTGGACGATGTTTGGTGAATGAAGCAGGGACTTGTATTGAAAAATAGGTCCTGGGTATCTGTCCCTTATTTTTGGCCAAATTTTACTTGTAGTTACTATAATGTAACTATGAATTTACTCCAGTGTGATGGAAAACATATTTGAACCCTCACTGGCAGCTCACGCATCGAACAGTGAGGATAAAATTGAATATTAAACAGCTGCTATCAAACTTTTAAATATTGTGGTTATGTGGAAAAAATAGTGTATGAATGAGTTCTCAACCTTTTTCCTTCTGAGGCCCCCCCAATATGCGATCAAAACTCCACGGTTCACATGTGCCACAACAACAGTTTTTCTGCATATAAGAGCCAGGGCCAGCATTAGGGGGTAGCAAGCAGGGCAATTGCGTGGGGCCCTATGACACAGAGGGCCCTATGAAGCTTAGTTGCTTAGGCTTCGGCTTCAGCCCTGCGTGGTGGGGCTCCAATGAGTCTAACGCCGGCCCTGCGTGGTGGACCCCCCCCCCCGAAATCTGTTTGCAGATCCTCAGGGGGCACAGACCCCTGGGTGAGAACTGCTGGTGTATGATATACCAAGCACAGTATCAAAATGCATACACTTAAGGGGATGCTACCTTAGCTTTGGCATTTTCTTACACTCTAGTTACCCACAGGCTATTTCCCCAAACTGCACTTTCCAAGTTGGTTTGCAGACAAAGAAAGGGAGTTATTGCAGGTTCCTCCATCAGTGGTTTCCAGGCAGCTGCTCATGTGCTTTCCTACGTCTTTGCCTGTTTCCTTCTAGCTACAGAGCAGCTGCAGTAAGGTCTCTATGCTCTCTGGGACCAGGGAGGAGCATATATTGACATTTTTGTTGGTCTCCCCTACTGCTTGTTTCGTACATTTCACATCTATGTGCATTAATAAGTTGGGAACATTTGGTTCTGAGTTTCTAATAAAAGTTTGATTCTTCCGCAGAACGCATCAATAGTTTAAGCTTCATTGACTTCAAGGATTCTGATTTTTTTCTACATTTAAACTGAGTTTCTATCATTTCAATTCTCCTTGATAAAAAGGTGTTCTCTCTTATAACTGCAGTTGACAATGCCTTTACAGGATCAAATTTAATTTTTAAATCTTTCTTGAGAGGTACTTACAGCTTTTAAATTCTCTTGTCTGGATTCCAAAGAAGTCTTCCCCTTAGAAATCCAAGGACCATGTCCATTCATCTTTGCTTTTGAATGGGTTATAGCTGCCAGAATAGATTTAAGTGAAATTTTCTCTGCAATTTGATCTACACTAGAAGACTCATTAGCAGTAACAACAGGGTAGAAGTGGGAATAATAGCTGCCATGGATTTGTAGTTCCTTCACCCGACATCAAGGTCTAACCTTAAGGCTCAAGGAAAACTACTGCTGGCTTAAGTATTCTAGAGAGGTGTGAATGCCTGACACCATCACACAAATATTCAAGAAGAAATACACCAAGGAAATCACTAAGAGATAAAAAAGTCTAGAAACTAACATTTAAAAAATGAAAACTCAAGCAAGCACACAGTGATTATTGTGTTCACCGAAATGCAGTTCAGACAACAGATTCAACATCATGGGCCACCTATTACACAGTATTTAGACTATGAAGAAGATTAAACCAGGCACACTCTGGGATCTGGCTGATTAACTCAATTAATGTTGGTGGGGTTGAAATGTGTTCTCCAAAATGTTTAACTACTGGTTTTTGCACGTACGTATTTATGCTATAGCCTATATTGCTTCTTCTAAAGGCTATTAGCTTATCTTATGAAGTCCTGTAAAAGTTTGGAAATGCATGTCCATTATATAGTATTGTAAGCGGTTGGAAATCAGGACAGATAGAAGTTTTAATGTACATTAGATTGCATTATTTAATGGAGTTTCTGACTGGTATGGGCTATCACTTTGACTTTCCAGGTAAAATTTATGTCGTATCTTAGCTCTTTTCATAATACATATTATAACAATATGGTTTATAAAAGAATCTTCCCTGTAGAGACTTTCTGTGATATTTGCTAAATAAGGCCTGAAATGGACAAAGTTTCAGATCAGAATTGTTAGTTTGCTTCCAGCTTTTGGTAGATGTGTTTTTATTGGTTTTTGTTTTTGTTTTTTTGTTTTGTATCTGTAGAGTTTTGTAGTAAAATAACACGGGCATAACAACATGATAAATTAAAATACTTGTCCCGAAATGGAGTTTTAGAAAAAGCTATAAAAATATTGGCACTATGTAAATAATTAAACAAATAAAATGGATACAACATCATTACAGGATGAAGTATCTTCAGCAGTGTTTCCTCTCCCCCTTTTTAGGGCCAGAGGTTGAGTGTTACTAGTTGCAAAAACGCATGAATCATTAAGAATGATCATTTCAGAAGTGCTCGCTGTTGGGCTAATTGCTTCCAATGAAGCCACTGGGAGCAGAGTTAGGCCAGCATTGAGTGCTTTTGAAAACCCCTCCAAAAATGTTGTGTTTGGACAAAAATATCAGATCATCGAAGCCATTTTCACAATCTGATATCGATTAGGTCATGGGAATGTAGATCTCCATCTAAATGTTGGCAAAAGCAAAAACACTTCCAAAGTTGTAAGGTAACTTCTGACCTTTAAAAGGATGATTAACTTAATCCAGAAATAGTAATATAGCCAAATGGGAGAAAAACTGAACTTAACTGCACAATTTTGACTGTTTTCTGCCTTTTTCCCTACGATCTCTATGTATTACTCTATATTATTGTAACAGGTTTCAGAGTAGCAGCCATGTTAGTCTGTATTCGCAAAAAGAAAAGGAGTACTTGTGGCACCTTAGAGACTAACAAATTTATTTGAGCATAAGCTTTCGTGAGCTACAGCTCACTTCATGCATGTGATGAAGTCAGCTGTAGCTCACGAAAGCTTATGCTCAAATAAATTTGTTAGTCTCTAAGGTGCCACAAGTACTGCTTTTCTTTATATTATTGTAGTAGTTCTTTTACTGGGAAACATCAGAAGATAGCATATCTCAGTGAGTAGTATTATTTACTATGCTTGTTTTTTCACCATGTATATATTAGCTTCCATGGCGATGTGAATGTAACTATTCACAAGTTTTTCTTTTAGTAACAATTCTAGCAGTTGCCATTATGATGCAGTGTAGTTATTCTACATGATAACTTAGATTTCCAACCTGATGATATCTGCTGGAAGAAAAGTGTAAGCTATTGTTTTGATCTTTCATTTTGTTGATTAAAAGTGAATTTAACAATTGTGTAATATGTGACAATGTATGACATCTTTTTACTTTGATAAAATTAATCCTTAGTGTAAAACCTTGAGCAAAGCACTTGTAACTGAAGTAATATTGGTGAAATGTTTTCTGAAATACGCTTCTATTAGCAATATTATTTCACACAAGTAAACAGAAAAACTTATTGAAACAAATAACTTATTTATCTTGATCTACAGTTTCCCTCTCTCTCCAAGTAAACTCTGGTGCTAAGTTCCTTCTTTGCATCATGCTGTTTGTGTGATCTGGCCCTAGAACTAGCTAAGGAAACAGGATCACCTCAGAGCAAGGGTGTCTCTATGGTAGTGTTGAGCTGATGTAGGGGTTTTTATGCCATTCTCCCTCCTTGCTGCCAGAGTAGCAACAAAAAGGTCGCACCGCTGAGATGCCATTGTCATGTGTATCCTGGATACACTTTCAGCTCTCTAGGGCTTTTTGCAGGCATTGAAAGTTGTAGCTCCCTGAAGACTTTTCTACCTGGTGTAATACCTCTGCACATAGTCTGCAGTAGGATCAAGGGAGCCCTGGACCTCTGCTGTGAAGATTAGCCATACTCCAGGCTCTGGCCAATTAACTGAATTAATGCAGAGGAGTTGAAATATATTGTCCAATAAGTTTGAGGCACAAGAATTGTGTGCAAGGAAGTAATGTTTTGTGTTGACTGGTGGGCTCAATAATGTATCATTCACAAGCTTCCATTCCAACCACTTTTTTTGTGTGTGTGTGTGCATCTTTCAACAGACAACAAAGAACAGATATTATCTACCTTGGAATAATGGCATACTTCCAATTTCACAGTACATGATACAGTGATTTTATTCTGACAGCTGTCTACTTATGGACAAAGAGAGCTGCTGTGTGTCTAATTCTTTTTAATGTTTGCAAAATATAATACTATGAAAATTATCTCTTGTACCAAAGAAAATCAGAATTTTTCCCAGAGCTGACTGCTTCACACCTTACAGCATTCAGAGAAAAGTAGATATCCTTGCTCTGGTATAAAGACCCATCATCAAGCACACAATGCATGCACACTGATTTTATAATGGTTGCTTCCTACTGGCTGTTATCAGAGACCTCTTTTGCCTCTGTGTATGGTTTTGGTTTTTTTTTTAAATGCTTATAATATTGAATGCTACATCACAAAGAAGCTGAATTTTTACTTTTACAGAAGAGCTGCTATGGTTCATTATCAACAGTGAATGATCCTAAAACTAAATAAAAATACTTTTCATACAAGCAAGAAGTACTATGTGTGTAGCTTAAGGAAGGTGTGTATATTATTCTAGCTTTTACCAATTTTCTTCTGCAAGCAAAGTAAAGCAAACTAAGAAACAAGGTTCAGGAACCGTATTCATAGATTTAATGTTTCCTCAACTCAAAGCTCTGTAAGAAAAGGAACCATCTGTACAGTGCAGATGTTGGAATCCCAGTCTTATAAACACTGTATCAGTGCCAAAGTGAAGCTCACCACACCCTCATTTAAAAATCATTGTCTGATCTAAAGATATTGCATTATGTGTTGTCTTTCAAGTCCATTAAACAATACTTCAGTTGTGATGATAGCACCTCTCCATTCATTCATTCATTCATTCATTCATTCATAGATTCATTCTAGCAGTCCTTAATGCATATCTACCTAATGAATAGAGCTGACTGAATTATTCATCCAGTACAAATTAAAAAATAACAAACTTATTTTTGTGAGCCGATTCTCCTTTCTGTGAATGTATTTATCTGTGTCTGCTGAATAGTTCAGATAGACAATGGATTTAGCCTGTGGATTGATCATAATTGGTTCATTTCAACTGTTTGCTGTTTGTTATTTGTGGTATGTAAATGGTCATCTTGGTCACCAGGTATTGTTTTTCCTCCCTGCCTATAGGGCTGAATGCTTTTAAACAAAAAAACAAGAAATCACTAATAATTAAAAAAGGAATAATTTTGTTTGCATGCACAAACCCATGTATTATTATGAAGAACTGTCATTCATCAAACATTTATGTGAACAAAAAGCTGTCCATGCCTGTTTGAAAAGAGCAAGTAAAAGGGGGCACAAACATAGTCAATCAAAGTAACACTTGAAAAGATTATTTGTTTTTGCAGTATTCAGCTAGCTCTGATCCCAAAGAAAATGGTGCATGAAGATGAAGTGTAGCTATATTTAAGACTGTATTAATAGTATGAAAGTGACATTTTTAGTTTCACCAGCTAAATGGTTTAAGTTATTTTAAGTAGCAAAGAAAACAAAGTCAGCATTTATTAAACTGCACATTTATGCAGGTTTTAACCTTTACATTTTAGTCTTTCTTTTGGAATGATTTTGGTCTCTACCTCTAGCCTTCAGATGGGTCTGTCTATTTAAAATTGTTTTCAGATGTCAAGAACAAAACTAAAGATGTTGGCACAGGTTGGCACAGATCAGGGTAGGTCTTCTTATTACTAGGTACCACACATCACCCTTCCTTTTCAGAATGTCTGGTCTTGAGTGTCAAATGTTAAATCTCATGTGATTGTTGCCCACAAGTATCTAGTAACAGTGTTTAAATGTATAATTGTGTGCCTGTGTAGTGTGAATTATTTTGGTCTCCTGTACCCTTCCTACTTGACTTATCGCCACTAAAAGTGAACTTTCAGAACAAATGTAGAACAAGGCAGGCATGGCCCTGTTGTGTTGATAATATCAATTTGACAGGTGTATTCTGAATTTTGCCTGCAGCTATTTAAAATGGGAAGCAAAGTCTGAAGTGTTTTATGTGAGTTTTTTTATTATTATTATTATTTTATTGCTTGTAGAGGCTAGTATTGCACTTATTTTCTCAGAGAAAAACAGCCTTTCTTGTAACACACTTGTGGTCCTGTCGACTCCCAAGTGGAATAAATGTATTTTAGTGCACCTTCATATAACTTTACTGATTAAGAGTTTACCTGCAATAATGCACAGGGTCCATTTTCTTTTACAGTATTATAAACCAGTGGCCAAAAGGCCAGATGAAATAAATGTTATGTTTATGCTGATTATTAGCAAAATTTGTTGGCTGGAAGCAATAAAGAGGGGTTACTAAAGTCACTCCAGAGCTTTGTGTACACGATTTCGTTATTTTGTCATCTAAAGATAAAATCTGCTCTGACCATATTTTATTTTGTTCAACATGTAAATCACTTAAGCAAGCTTCCCCTCTCCCCCCCCCCCCCAAATAAAGCTATATTTGATATTTGTAAACTATGGAGTACAGTTATACAAATAGCAGATTGTGGCCAGATGTTGCAAGCTGAGAAGAAACAGATGTAGAAAACTATATAATGCAATTTAACGTATGTTGCTTTAATTTAAAACTTATCAGTTTTGTTGTTGGCCTCCTGATTTGGCACTTGTCCAATAAGTGTTTTCTGTAATCATAGAACATGCTAATTTAATGTATTTGCACCTGAAACCAATTTCAAAACTGCCATACGTTTAGTATTGCCTCAGGATGTTAAGCAAACAAAAAATGCAACTAATTTACATTCTAGTGAACCAATAATAATGTGTTATTATTTCAGTCTATTTTATTTTAGGTCAGGCACAAAGATTTCTGGGTAAGCACATATTTTTCAAAGATCTGTTATTACAAGTAGATCCTGAATTGTTTGTAGTCAAAGGGAATCTTTTCATAAACTACATGAATATAAGATTAAAGGAGTTGTTTTTCTTGCTGAAAATTGTATAAACAGACAATGTTCATATAACACTCTACAGTTTTTTAAAAAAGTAGATAAAGGTATTTAGAATGTGAAGTAATTTTAAGATGGTTCAATTTTCAGCCTGCAATGCTCGGCTTACTGCAAGCTATTTTTCCTTCTGTAATTTGAATGCTAAAAATAGTAAGATGAAGTATATCCAATGTACCCTTCCTTTCTTTGTGCCTTAGTTACATTACAAAAGAAGGTGAAGGAAAGCAAGTGTCCATCACAGAAAGCAGCTCATTGTCTCAGCCTGTCAGTATCACTGTGATACCCCCTCTCAGAAAATGTGTATCCTGCCTCACCTGTTAGTTCATTTTATAAATTCCTCTATCTTCACAGTAGGTAATGTAGCAGAGTATTATCACAGAATTACAACATCCATTGGTTTACATTACAAAATACATCTTCATATTGTATCTGACTAAAGCCTCCAAAATCATTTATTTCTAAATGTACAAAGATCTCTTTTCTCCTGTTACCCAACATATATGCGAATCATGAGGCTCAAGAACATACAGACTAGGTTATCTTCCAATTGGCTTAACACCAAATATCCAAAACTTGAAGTCAAAGTTAAGTATTATGGATTGGGGGGAAGCAGCAGATGTGACATGTCTAGATTTTAGTAAGGCTTTTGATACAATCCCACATGACACTCTCATAAGCAAATTAGGAAAATGGGGTCATAGATGAAATTATCATAAGATGCATTCACAACTGGTTGAAAGACCATACTTAGAAAGTAATTACCAGTGGTTCACTGTCAAACTGGGAGGGCATATCTCGTGGGGTCCCACATGAGTCAGTCCTGGGTCCAGTACTAGTAAATATTTTCATTAAGGACTTGGATAATGAAGTAGAGAGTATGCCTATAAAATTTGCAGATGACACCATGCTGGGAGGGGTTACAGGCACTTTGGAGGACAGGATTAAAATTCAAAATTAAAATTGACGAATAGTATGAATTCAACAAGATGAAATTAAATAAAGATAAGTGCTTTACTTAGGAAGGAAAAATCAAAAGCACACTTACAAAAGGGGGAGTAACTGGCTAGGTGGTGGTACTGCTGGAAAGGATCTGTGGGTTATAGCGGATGACAAATTGAATGAGTCAACAATATGATGTAGTTGTGAAAAAGGCTAATATCATTCTGGGTGTATTAACAGGAGTGGCGTATGTAAGACACAGAAGTGATGAGGCCTCAGTTGGAATACTGTGTCCATGTTAGGAAAAAATGTAGTCAAACTGGAGAGAGTCCAGAGAATAAAAATGATAAAAGGTTTAGAAAACCTGACCTATGAGGAAAGGTTAATAAAACTGGACATGTTTACTCTTGAGAAAAGCAGACTGAAGGGGGACCTGATATAGCAGTTGTGGGCTGCTATAAACGAGGACTGTGATAGATTGTTCTCCATGTCTACTGAAGGTAGGACAAGAAGAAATAGGCTTGCAGCAAGGGAGATTTAGGTTATATATTAGGCAAAGCTTTCAAATGATAAAGGAAGTTAAGCACTTGAATAGGCAGCCAAGGGAGGTTGTGGAATCCCCATCATTTGAGGTTTTTAAGAACAGGTTGGACACATACTTGTCAGGGATGGTTTAAGTTTACATGGTCCTGCCTCAGTGCAGGGGCTCTGGACTTGATGACTTCTTGAGGTCCCTTCTAACACTATATTTGTATGATTCTATGATCATTTGGAAATTTGTTATTTTTTTCCTTATGTCCCCATTGGTGCTTTGCTGTAACAAGAGGTCAGAGTTATTGCTAGGCAGTGAACTGTTCTTAATTGTAAAAAATTATCTTCTTTGAAATAGTTGGCAAGTGTATTTCCTCAGTGAAATAAAAAACATTACTTTTTTTTTGCTTTGTTCAGTGGCAGTTTGCTTATTGGGAAAAAGCATATTATTAGGATACATTTCAGTTATCAACGTTTTTCTTATCTAGTGGACCTTGCAAGAGTGACCTCAGAAGAGCAGTACACTATAATGTAGTACCAGTAAATATGTGTAAAATGTCAAATATAGCCTTCTCAGTCTCCCACACAATTTGCAGAATAAATTATTTTGATTAATAGCTTTTACTTTTTACAAACAACTTTGTTGTTTTGGTTTACAAATCTGTCTGGTCCAATTTCTAAAGTGTTATTTAGATGATGCATTTTAATGTATACAGCAGAAACAGATGACTGAAGGGACTTGTGAGATCTTGCAGAGAATCAGAGAAATCAGTGGTACGGTAGATTGTCTCCTGCAGAGAGTGATTTTACAAAACTGGCAGACATGCCCAGGGCTCACTCTCTACAGGACACAGGGGCTCTCGTAAGTCAAGAGTTAGAATTAAGAAAATTCTGTTCTGTTTGGGTGTAAGCTCAAAAAGAAGGGGACAGATTGAAATACTTAGGCACTGTACAGTGTCTAATTTCCTAATTCTTAGAGTGGCTCTGCATATTCCCACTTATAGGTTTTGTGCCTCCCAGTGCAGCCTAATGGTTGAACCTTTTCCAAGCAATGCTTGTTGGAACACATGTGCATACCCTCCTATTCCTCCCTTCAGCATCTTCACATGTCCTGAGGGTGAGGCTCTGCATTCTCTGCCACCTCAGTTCCTTCCAAGTATTGCACCAGACAAAAGTGAATTGATACGGTCCATTGGATCCGGGGGTTTCTCCTACTGAGTGCCTCTGGATAATTTATAATAGTTTAGTTTAGCGCACAGTGTAGATTAAGGTAGTTATAGTTAGTTAGCAAAATTTGTAGGTTTGGTTCCATGTAATCACAGAACCAAAGAAGAAGAAGCAGGGATTTAACAAATGTGCTTCATATCCAGTTGTATTCCTGATGTCAGATGACCACATTAGGTGCCTTAAGTGCCACAGGGAAGGTCATTCTCCTTCTGAGTTGTCATAAATATAAAGGGAAGGGTAAACACCTTTAAAATCCCTCCTGGCCAGAGGAAAAACCCTTTCACCTGTAATGGGTTAAGAAGCTAGGATAACCTCGCTGGCACCTGACCAAAATGACCAATGAGGAGACAAGATACTTTCAAAAGCTGGAGGGAGGGAGAAACAAAGTCTCTCTCTGTCTGTCTGTGTGAAGCTTTTGCCGGGGACAGAACAGGAATGTAGTCTTAGAATTTAGTAAGTAATCTAGCTAGATATGCGTTAGGTTCTGTTTTCTTTAAATGGCTGAGAAAATCAGCTGTGCTGAATGGAATGTAGATTCCTGTTTTTGTGTCTTTTTGTAACTTAAGGTTTTGCCTAGAGGGATTCTCTATGTTTTGAATCTAATTACCCTGTAAGGTATTTACAATCCTGATTTTACAGAGGTGATTCTTTTACTCTTTCTTCTATTAAAAGTTTTCTTTTAAGAACCTGATTGCTTTTTTATTGTTCTTAAGATCCAAGGGTTTGGGTCTGTGTTCAGCTATGCAAATTGGTGGGGATTTTTATCAAGCCTTCTCCAGGAAAGGGGTTGTAGGGCTTGGGGAGGATTTTGGGGGGAAAGATGTTTCCAAGCGGGCTCTTTCCCGGTTATATATCTGTTAGACGCTTGGTGGTCGCAGCAATAAAGTCCAAGGGATAAAGGAAAATAGTTTGTACTTTGGGGAAGTTTTAACCTAAGCTGGTAAAAATAAGTTTAGGAGGTTTTCATGCAGGTCCCCACATCTTTACCCTAGAGTTCAGAGTGGGGAAGGAACCTTGACATGACTGTTCTATTTGATGGACCTTTACATCCAGAGCACATAAGGAACAGCAGAACTTAATGAAGCTCTTGCTGCTAAACTGTTGGATTCTGAGGGATTGTCAGATCTGAAGACTAAGACCTGTTTCGGCTCTGGTTGCTTTGTCTAGCAAGACTGAGATACCCAATGGATCCCGGAGATCAGGATCTTTGTCAGATCTGGCTCCTGTTCCTGTTACATCAGATCCTCCTCTTAAAGCTGTCAAGGCATTGAAGGCACTGTCTAGCTAGCTGCTAAAGAACCTAGGTCTGTGTCTGTGAATGTGGAGTTGGATGGGCCACGCTGAGAATGCCAACTCAGGGCAGACTGGAAGATTTAAGGCAGACAATCCCCAAAACTGGTGATTTATTCTATAATTAGATTCACCAAGCCAGTAACAGAACAACTGCTGTAATACCACCCTTATTAATCAGAAGTCATATACAGTCCCCTTTAGGCAATCCAGCGTTTGGCTCGCACCTAGACAGCCAAGTCTAATATAGCGAGGGGTTATCAAAAACCTTATTCACCATACTTAAAGTTCTACCAATCCCAAAGGACCAGACACATTTCCCACCAGCTCAATGAATATTTCAGATCTTACCCAAAGGCACACTTACAGCCAATCATTAATTAAATCTAGGATTTATTAACAAAAGAAAAAAGAAAGAGAGAGAGAGTTACATGCTAAGAGATCAATATACATACAAATGTGTGTGAAGTCAGTTTCATAGCAGAGATGGTGAGGCTGCTGATTTGTAAAAATCTTTATGGAATCAAGTTAAGAGGTTATAGTCCAATAGGCAGTTCAGGTGTTGAGTCTGTTAGAGTTTCTCCATGAGAATTCCAGGGTAATCCAGATGTCTACCTGGAGACCTCAGTCCTATGGCTTAGGCCTTCCCTGTTAAAGTTTAAGCAGACCTGAGATTAAAAGGATCAGACCCGAAGCTTCCTTTATAGTTGAAGCAAGCTAGGTGCTCACAGGTAACTCCACCTGGTAGGCTTTGATTCATAGATATTAAATTCAGAAGGGACCATTATGATCATCTAGTCTGACCTCCTTCACAATGCAGGCCACGGAATCTCACCCACCCACTCCTGCGATAAACCTCTCACCTATGTCTAAACTTATTGAAGTCCTCAAATCATGGTTTAAAGACTTCGAGGAGCAGAGAATCCTCCAGCAAGTGACCCATGCCCCATGCTACAGAGGAAGGCGAAAAACCTCCAGGGCCTCTTCCAATCTGCCCTGGAGGAAAATTCCTTCCCGACCCCAAATATGATGATCAGCTGAACCCTGAGCATATGGGCAAGATTCATTAGCCAGATACCCAGGAAAGAATTCTCTGTACTAACTCAGATCCCATCCCATCCAACATCCCATCACAGGCCATTGGGCCTATTTACCATGAATATTTAAAGATCAATTAATGAATCAATCGATGAAAGCAAGCTGACAGTTTGATCTCTACTCAATAGGTCCTTTCTCAGACAATACAGTTAGCAATAGCCATTCAAACTATCAAGACAGTTCACTATGTGGAATTACAAGTTTCAAAGAGAAATGAGGACAATAATATTATTACACCACAAGTCCCATCTAAATGTAACAGCCCCTGTTGCTTTCTGAATCAATAGAATACAATAATGAAGCATTATGAGACAGGAACAGGATTTTAGCATCTACAAGCTCATTAGATCACATTGTTAAACTTCTAACAAGATACATATAAACACAGACAAGTACATTTAGCATCTGCTCTTAATTCTCTAACAATACAGGCAAACATAAAGATACGAGTCTAGTTAACATGACTTTGATAACTAGCTACAAGGAATGGCCCTGTTTACCATGGCAATACCCTTTTGATATGTCCTTAAGGGTTGCTTCCAGGTCACCCAGATTGCTGATTGTTTAACCTTCGCTGGTTCAGCATTACAGTGTCATTGGTTCCAGCTGTGTTGGTTCAGAAGGCAAAAGTTGAGGCAGAAGAAGGCCACTCTAAGCAGTGCCAGATCCGTATGTCATACTTGTCGGATCCATCCAAGTCTGACACGGCCTCTGCATTTCCCACTCTGAAACCTAAGATGGTTCCTGGTTTGACTTCAAAGCCCAGAAGTGTGTGGAGCTAAATCTCATTTTGGATCCAATGCTCTCTAGGTCTATGGGATCAGCACCATCATTCATTCCTGTGCCAGGGCCATCCTCAGATCTGAAAAGGATCTTTGCTGTGATGGCGACATTGATTGTTCCACTTTGGAGCATTCCTCAGATCTGAGTGAGAGACTGGCGGGGAGAGGACGAGAGGCTTCATTGGTTCCTAGATCTGCATCCCCTTCACCTGAAAAGAAGGGGAGAGCAGAAGATATTGAGAGACTTTCTCCAGATCTATGTTTTCCTCCTCCTTCTAAGACTCCTACAGGATCACCAGGCAGATTCTTCTCACCTATTTCTCCAGTGCTGTTGTTATCTTTACTGAGGTCTGTAGTGGATCCAAGGTCATACCCTCAGTGGGAGAAGGCTAGAGGAAGAGTTAAGACCTGAACCATACTGATTTATGCTACCTAAGTCTGGGTTTCTTCAGCCTTTTGGACAGTTTGTCACTCCTCCTATGGGTATGTTTCCAGATCCCAGCTATTGGAAAGATTGGCAGTCCTGGGCGCCAGAGCCTTATTGGGTTCCACCACCTGAATTCTTAAATCATCCGACTTATGGGTTGAGATATGACATCTCATATGATAAAGATCTGGTGGCTGGGGAATCCTTGGATCCAGTTCTACTAGATCTATCTGCAGCCCAGGCAGTAGTGGCTCATACTGTGTCTGAAGAGGAGGATGAGGAGGTGGCTTCTCTTTTTGAACAGGATCAGATGGATACAGACTTTGATCCTGATTTCTCACTTGGTAAACATGTGGGTGTTGCTTCTACAGTGTCAGTTTGTGAGGATGATTTTCAGTTCTATGACCTAGTGGATCATATGGCATCCACTTTGAATTTACCCTTAGTTGCTTTGGAGGAGGTGTCACATCTGGTATTTGACTTTGTTGTTGCTCCTTCCAGGAATAGAATGTTTTTACCCTATACTTGGTGGTCTTTTGCCTCCTGTTTGTGCTACCCCTGCTTCTTGTCATATCTCTCTAAGAAAGTGGACAAGATGTATCAGATTCTTCATGAGGGGTTTTTGTATTTTTACTCACTCCAAGCCAAATTCTCTGGTGACTGCTACTGCCAGTAATAGGCTCAGGTCAAGCCCATTCGATTCCTTCAGACAGAGAGGGGAAGAAGATTGATGCTCTTGGGAGGTATTTTTTTCTTCCTATTCTCTTGGATTTAGGGTGGATAATTACCAGGCAGTGATGGCCTATTAACAATTCCCTCTGTGGAAAAAGATGTCTTTGTTTGTGTAGGATCTCCCAGATTATAAGAGGATATTAGCAAATGCAATATCAATGGAGGGACAAAATGTGTTGAAGCATGCTTTTGGGGCTTCCTTTGCCTCTGACTCTTCAGCCAGAGAATGGACATCTGCTGTTACTTTGAGGAGGCATGCATGACTGCCTTTGTCTTCACTGACTGTAGATATTAGAGTTAAAGTGGAGGACTTCCCTTTTGAAGATCATAGTCTTTTCACTAACAAACTGTATTAACTTTTAGAAAATTTGAAAGAAACTAGACTGATGCTAGAAGGAGACTGCATATTCCTTTTTGTTATCAGAGGCAGTCCTATCCTCAGTCCTTATCTTATTGTTCATCTCAGACATTAGCATCAATATCAACAGACTATGTCTTCTTCAGAGTCCTAGAATAAAAAGAAATCATTCTGGTTGGGAACTGCAATCAGTCAAAACTATCTGCGCCTTCCTCTTTGACTTTGATGAATACAAGGCCTCATATTTGATGTGAGGTTTGGGAGTTGTGGACCAATTGGCAAGGGAGCATCTCTTTGTTTGAAGACAAGCTAGCCCATTTCATCAACAGTTGGAGCCTTGTTACATTGGACAGGTGGGTCCTAGAAATCAAACAAAAGGGCTGTGCAATAGAATTTGAAAAATTACTATGACAGTCTATACCTCAAGTTCATCCTTTTTCAAAATTATACTATGACATTCACCAGGGTACAGCCTGGACTGTTAAATAGCTGTGTCCCCTCAATTCTCCAGTCTGGAGTGCCTTTTACACTGCTTTGCTGTGAGAACAACCACTCCTGATCCTGCTCACACACAGCCTCTAACATGCAAAATTACTTCCAGCTGAATTACATGAACGTACTGATGAACATTACTAATGTACTGCCTAGTGGTTAATCTCCTGCAGCTCCCATTGGCCGGGAATGGCAAACCGTGGCCACTGGGAGCTGTGGATGGCCGTGCCTGCGGACAGTCAATGTAAACAAACTGTCTCATGACCTGCCAGCAGATTACCCTGATGGGCCTCATGTGACCCGTGGGCCACAGGTTGCCCATGACTTCCCTAGATGCTAGAAAGATTTTAGCCTATTATTTAAATAGAAATAAGAGTTTTAGGAAGTCATCCAGGTTATTTGTTTCTTATGCTAAGAATCACATGGATTATAATGTACCTGCTCAGACTGTTTTCAGTTGGGTTTAACAACGTATCATTGAATGTTAGAAGTTAGTCTCAGTCCTGGTGCCTTTTGTTGTAAGGTCTCATTCTACTGGGGTTATGTTAGCATCTTTTGCTTGTCTTAAACATATTACTATTCGAGAAATCTATAAGGCTGCTACTTGGAAGTCAGTCCATACCTTTACTAAACATTATGCTTTGAATCTGGCTGCAAGAGTGGATGCTAGATTTGGTAGAGTGGTGCTTCAATTGTTATTTAATTAGGACTCCATTTTCCTCCTCATGAATTTTCAGCATTGCTTGCCAAACTACCCACAAGTGGAAATGTGCAGAGCCACTCTGTTCATGTTCACACTTCCTGCCCACCTTCCCCTTTTTCTCAGAGTCCTATTATGGTTTTTCTGGGTTGGCGGTGTAAGGAACTGAGGCAGTAGAATTTGCAGCAGCCCCTTATATACCTTTTGCCCTCAGGACATCTGGAGTTGTTGAGAGGAGGGCCAAGAAGGAGTGCACATGCTCCTCTGATAGGCACTGCTTGGTGAAGATTCTGCAAGTAGGCTGTACTGAACAGTGCAAAACCCATAGACATGAATATGCAGAGTCATCTTGAAGAACTCCAGTTATAAGTAAGCTTCATATTTTCTGACAGCAGGACTTGACAAGGTTCTTAGTGTTTGATTGGTTTAGGTTCCAACAGAAACTAGTAGATGTTTCAGGGATTAAAGAAGAGAAAACAGTAGAGTCTCATCCAGATCTTTTCAGAGAATACATAAGGTGCAGTCTGTTTTCAGGTCACTGGTACCACATAGGAATTTTAACCTTGTTTCAAGAATTCAAATGGAGCATTTTTTTAAACCAAGACTAGTAATAATCATAACACTTCTCATGCCCAGAAGTATTTATGTTGAGGAAAATCAGGTTGGTTGGGGTGGGGACCACAATACAACACATGCATCATACAGTATGGAACCATGTCTGTTGTTTTTTTCCCCATGAAACTAAAACTAGTGTGATACTTCACATCATTCCCCTTTATTTCTCTGGCTTGATACAGGAAGTGGTATTTTACTTCATTCTATACCAAAGTTTCCAAAATCAGAGGAATATGTATTAGGAACAGGAGCCATTATGGAAAATGTTTATCATTTTGGACAGATTGTTGACTTCCAAATGGATCAGAAAAGAAATGCTACAGCTCAGACTTAACTGAGCTTTTGTAGATAAGTGAATGTCAGCTGGTATATATAGTATGTTGAGTGGAAAAAAGGATCCTGATCATTTCAAACTCTTTTCTAATAGAGAACTGGCTAATTTGTTGACTTACAGATCAGAGACTTTGGGCTAGAAATGCAGATCAGGTGCTGGGCTTTGTTAGATGGTAGCTGGCCCTCTGAAGGGGTCAGAGGCCCAGCCTACCTCTGACAGGCTCTACAAGGAGTAATGAGATGACTCAAGTTTACCTGGGAGTAGTTATCTCACTGAGTAACTGGGAGACAGTTAATAGGCAGGGAAGGACCTGGGCATGATAAAATGTTAAGGACCTCAGAAAGACTCCTGAGGAGAAAGGAAACTCTAGAAGAAGGGAAAGAAGTACTAGTGGCACCTTAGAGACTAACCAATTTATTTGAGCATAAGCTTTCCTGAGCTACAGCTCACTTGCATCCGATGAAGTTGCATCTGAAAGCTTATGCTCAAATAAATTGGTTAGTCTCTAAGGTGCCACTAGTACTCCTTTTCTTTTTGCGAATACAGACTAACATGGCTGCTACTCTGAAATCTAGAAGAAGGGAACTCCCAGGGAGTCTGAATCAGGCAAGAGCTGTGCTCCTAGGATAGAGAGACTTCATCAGGTGGAAGCTGTACTTTTTAAAGTAGGGAGATTATGCAAGGCAGGATCTGTGCTCCTGGGGCAGGGAGCCTGAGTCAGACAAAAACAGTGTTCCTAGGGCAGGAAGCCAGAGTTAAGCAGAAGTAAATCTTCTAGGGCAGAGAATGTATAGGGGGATCCTGGAAACATGGCAGCCTACCTAGGCTGGGAGCCTAGGGAGCCTACCAGGCTGGGAGCCTGGAAGAAATACTTCAAGAGAGGAGAGGCAGATACACAGTGGACCCTGCCTAATATGTGGAGTGGTCCTGGAGAGATTTCAATCTTAGAAGAAGATTCTACCCTGGCAGCATCAGGAGACCTGAGGTGGGGACAACCAGATTGATGTGCCTGAACAGGGGTGAATACTGAATTCCAGGGAGGTGGCAGATGGGCTGGGTGGAACTGACTGAGTCCCTTACCCAGGAAGCTGAGATAGAAAGGGGGTTGTGTATGCAGTTTAATACCAAAAGCTGGCCTGGACTTGTTTACACTCCAGGTTGAGGTTAATCAAAGCATGACTTGCCTGCAGTGCTTTGCTTGACTATGGGGGTATGTGCCAGGGTGACTGTCCATGTCTTTACAGGAGTTTAATAATTGTTGTTTCATAAAACATTAGATACTGAGGCTCCCCAATGGCAGGTTTTGAGCATGCGTGTGTTGATCTCCATTGCACATTGAGAATGGGCGCATAAAAAGCTTTTGCAGAAGTACCGTATTGCCAATTCCAAACTTTCAGAAATCATGTCAGATGGTTTTTGAACTTCTTGGTTTGTTTCCTAGCTTTTCTCCACAACTAAGAGGGCTAAACATTTATTTTAATGAAATTTGAGATTCTAATGTAATTACATTACTCTAGGACCTGGGGCTTTGCTACAAATCTGATAGGTGTATCTACTAAAATCCTGAGAGTTTCCAGTGCTGTAAGCATCTTGAGATCAATTTAAGCCTATTTCATTGCATATCTGAAATTAATTTCCAATTGAATGTTCAACTTTCAGTGTTCACACCCTCAGATGCTTAAGATTCTTGAGTAAATATTTTATTCAATATTAAGATTTTTTCCCCATATGGCTTTAGGGAACGAGTGTATTTGTGTTATAGGAATTAAAATAGTCTAGTCTAATTTGCTAATAGTACAGGGAAACAGGCAAACAACTGTTTTGTGGTGGTTTTGTTTGTGTTTAAGCTATATGGATGAGAGTCAGCTGAACCTGAACTTGAAACCTTTTTCTAAAATCACTGTACTGTTTAGCACATTTGTAAACTTGAGTTTTGCTACAGGACTTGAGAGCTGCAGTTGAAATATTACTGATTAACAGCTATGACATCAGTTGTTTCTCCTGAGTTGAATCCACTGTGCGGGACTGAAGTCATAACTCCTTGGCATTTCTGCTTAATCCAACAGAATGGAGTAAATTTCCTCTTTTCCTTTTGAAACATAAAGTTCCTCCTGATATGTATGTTGAACTGACCAAGTCTTCCATGGTATAGGTGTCTCCACGGAAGAGAGCTGATGTTTCCTCTTCTGTTCTTTATGATACAGTCTGCCACAGAATGCCTTTTCTCTTGGCAATGAATGTCCCTTCTCTTCCTCCCCCTCTCCAGGTATCTTGTTTTTGGAATGTATTCCCTAAGCACCAGAGGTTTTTCCTCAGGTTTACCTACAACCAGCAAAGTTGAGTGGCTCCTCATTTGCTCATTCAATCTTGCTGCACAATAGATTGTCCCCAAATGAGAGGTTGAGAGAGAATATCAGGAGCTTGTTTAGGCTCAAATTTCAGCATAACTTGCTATGGACCTTATCTTCTTCTGCTATAGAAGTCTTCAGTGCCATCCCACTATTTCATCTTTGTAGTTGTGGCTCATGGTTGTCTCCTTGTATGAACTCAGGTTTTCTAAAGTGTTGTGATAAGCTGTCATTAAAGTCTCTTACAAACAGCCAACCAGGGACTCTCCTTATTTTCTAATTTTCATGGCTTTTACTTTAGTGAGAAGGTTAAGTGTGCAGAAATTCTCTTTTGTAGATCTCTATTTCCAACTCTTTGGTAGGGTGGTCTGCAGGCCAGCCCTAGACTCTATCAAACTTGTATAACTGAGCTCCACCGAAAGTAGTTGATTTTTCTCTTCTTTTCCCAAAGCCTTTTGACTACTTAGAAGTGCATTTTCACTTTGGTCTGGACAATTTTAATCAAAACCATTTAAATCTGTGTTTTCTTCTGGTGTTTGCAGTTCCATGAAAGTATTACATTATCCTCCAAGTCCTGCTTTGGCAGACAGACCAAATTCTCTGACTTTTTTTTTCATTTGAGTTTGCAGTTTATTAAAGATATAGTGTAAATCCTATTTAATCTCAGGCCAGTGCTAGTCTGAGAAGATTGCTCAGTGTGGGGTTGTGGTTTGTTTTGTTTTTCTTTTTGCTTTGGCTTCACCCATAGTCACCGTTCTTTTCTTTATTTGCAGTGATTTTTGTTTCCTATTTCATTACTCTCACTAGGTGATTAATGGATGATAGTCACTGTTTTCTTCTTCCCATGACCTTTGTCCAGGCAGTGGATCCAACTAAGGAGATTCTGGTTATGCCTAATTTAGTTTTCTATATGAATTTGATACAGCCTGGGATTCTTTCATTTTCAGGTCAGAACAAATTAAGCTGAAATGTCATGTCAACACAACTGTCTGTTTCTTTAATTCTGAATTCTAATTTTTCTTGTGTTGTGTTGCTTAACCTTTGCAAATACTACGAGAATGTCATCATTTTAGGAAGCATGTCATAGATTCACAGCGTTTAAGGCAGACGGGACCATTAGATAATCTAGTCTGACCTCCTGTATATTGTCACAGGTCATTAAATTGACCATTCTGTATTGAGCCCAATAACTTGTCTGACTAAAACATAACTTCCAGAAAGGCATTTTGTCTTCATTCAAAGACATCAAGAGACATAGGTGCTGGAACAAGGTATGCTGGGGGTGTTGGCTTGAAGTGATTTCTATGATATACTGGGCTTAGAGTTTGGTTCAGTGGTTCTCAGCGCCTACACTGTACAAATTGTTCCAGCACCTCTGTCAAGAGATGGAGACTACACCATTTCCACTGGTAGTTTGTGTCAATGGTTAATCATACTCACAGTTAAAAATCTGTGACTTTTTCTAATTTGAATTTGTCTAGCTTCAACTGTCAGCCATTGGTTCTTGTTATGCCTTTCTCTGCTAGATTAAAGAGACCTTTAGTACACAGTATTTTCTCCCTTGTGGAAGTACTTATGCACTGTAATCAAGTCACCTCTCAGTCACAGTTGCCAACTTTCACATGGTAAACAAGTACCCCAACTTTCACAATAAGCCAAAAGTCATTTCAAATCTCATTTCAAAACAAGGCCAAAACAAGCCAATCCCTAAGAACCCCAACACTCTATGTGACTAGATCCCCCCAGAGTGCAGTCTGGGACTGTGGTGGGGCCCTCTGAGGACTCTCCCTGACTCTCTCCCCCCTTGCCCCTGCTTGCCCCCCCCTTACCCCTGCTTGCCGGGAGCCGATCAAAAAAAGAAGCAACAAGCTTCAACAAACTACAAACCCAACAAGCTACAAGCCAAAAACTAGTCAAAAAGCAACTCTCAAGACAATTAAACCAAAAACAAGCCCAATTTCTGCATTTCCTCCCCTTCCCCTCCTGCCCCGTGTTTGGCATGTCTGCTCTCAAATTTTTTTTGACAAGATAAACTGATTGACTTCTTTAAGCATCTCTACTCTTCAGTTTTTCAGTATCCTCTTTTTAAAAAGTTGACACCAGAACTGGATACGATGTTTCACTGTCTAACTAATGCCATATACACAGAATCACCTTCCTCCATCTCCTCCCCTGTTAATTCATCACATTGGCCCTTTTTGCCCAAGCATCCCTTTTTGCTTTGGATCCTGATCGTTCTTCTTATAGTGGATTTTTATCACTTCTAGGAGTGAGTTGCATTGTCAGAACTTTCACAAAAGAGATCCGATCTCTTGGGCTCAGTTTTTCTGTGTTTGACCAACAGTTGTAGCACTGTAATTGAAATTATAATGCTGTGTGTATTAGGCTAATCTAAAATATGATAGCGACGTACACTGACATCAAAAGCAAAAGATGATCTATGCAAACATTTAAACAAATTATAACACCTATTTTCAAAATGCGGTTTTAAATTCTCTCTCTGGCTAGCTAAAAGTTAAGCTTGTCTCGCTTTCAAACAAATCTTATTTTTCTTTTTCTTGTCATTTGAATGCAAGTATGTCATTTACTGAGGTTAAAAAGAGCAGCAAATGCATTTATCTATTACTACACTTGACAAGCTAAATAACATTTTATGTAAGTAATACTGATTTATAAAATGCAGTACATGTAATTAACATTAGAACTGTCAAAAGATTAAAACAATATTAAATTATCTTTTGTTTATAATCTGAAGAAACTAAATAATGGACAAGTTTCCTCATTAATAAGCTAAAAGCATTTCTGCCTTGAAATATGTTGGGCTGAATTGTGTTTTCAGGTTCAGTGAAATGTTTCATCCTATTCCTGACAAGTATAAATTAGGTGTTTAGTCAGTATTGGGATTTTTGTTTATCACTCCTTATGAAGGCAAAGTTGCAATAATAATATATTACATATTCAGGATCAGGGTAATAGTCCAAGAACCTGGCTAAAGATTCTGGCTTGCTGGCTGCAGAACTCTCCTGCTGAGTGTGCTAGAAAGGGTGATCAAATTTCTAAATGCCTGTTTCTTTCTGGTGCTTCCCTTGTGTACATACTTTGTATGAAAGATCTTCTATTGCGAGGGGAGTCCATATTTTACTATACTACAATTCATAGGTGCATTGCACAGTTTCCAATAATGTGAGACACAAAGTCTAGCTGCTTGACAAATTAATTTTTATTGTTTTCTGTTTAAAACATATGGAGTATGCTGGGGGCCTGGGAAAAAGGGATCTATGAGCCCTCTTAATATTAATGTGATCTTTGTTTCCCAGTTTTAATTTGTCTTGGAAAATAACATCTGTGTGTCCACAAGACATCTCCCTTCAGTCTCCTCTGGAGTACCTTTTAAACCTTAAGTTATTCCTGTATTCTCTATTTTTCCATGTTTTCCAGTTTTAATTTTGTCTTTTTTTCCCAATTATTTGGATTCTTTCATCTAGATTAGTAATCCTGTCGAATTGCTCACTTAATTTTATCTCCACATCTGATATTTTCCCACTAATCTAATTTCATTTTTCATATCTTTAACATAAGACCAGGACTCTTCCCTTATCTCCTTATCCATCTTTTTAATTTCTAACAGCAGTCCTTTCAGGTCAGCCTTAGTGACTAGTGCTGCTTCACCTGTCTCCATTGTTTGCAGGAGGCGAAGTTACGCTCTTTTGTGACTCTTTGTTTTAGTGGGGACAGATCTTTATGTCGGAGGACTCCTTTCCTTTCCTGGCTTTCCTCCTTGCATGTTACACCTCTTTCATGGTGTCTGCTGCCACATTCTTTCCCAGCCACAGTAGTACAATTTTACTTATTTAATTTTAAATCTTATTGCACTCATCCACCGTTTCTTTATAGGATAACAAAGGTCCAGTTCAACATTTGAGTTTGCAGAGCCATTTCTGCTGATAGCACTGGATTCTGTTGCTGGATTTTTATTACTGACACACTCTGTATCTCAAAGTGGCACCCTGGAAGCCCCATATGCACCACTGATATTGATTTGTACAAAGTATGCTTTGTGAGGTATCATTTTTAAAGTCTTGATCTGTTGAACATTAATATCCTGTTGGATTGTATGTGCTGTCATTACATGTGAAGTTATGAAGTAATGCTGTATGTGTCACTGAAATATATTGAGGTTGGGAACACCCACAACCAGCCTTTCAGGTACAACAAAGGTGTAGCCATCAGTAGCCAGACAGCATTAATGTCTCTTCAACACTGATCAAGAAAAGAATCCACTATCCTAGAGACTTCTCAAAGGAGGCAGGTACGCTCTGGGGGTAGACTAACCCACGTCATAGTAAAGATCCTTCCAGCAAGCTGGAAGAAAATATAAAAGACAGTAACATCAGTTGGCCTCTCTTTTCCTGCCCCCCCAACTCAATACCTGGAAGAATGACTGGAGGATGAAGACTAATCTGGGGAAGGGTGGTCCCAGGCTGGGAAAAAGTCCCAGCTTGTGTATTGAGGATCTGTAACCTGCTTGTACCACTATCAGGGTGAGACACTGATTCAAATCATGTTTAGTTTGTAGAACTTAAACTGTGAATTTATTTTTGTTAAGTAACCAACTTTGATATTTATGCTTGCTACTTATAATCACTTAATCGATCTGTAGTTAATAAATCTGTTTTATATTTTACCTAAAAAACAATGTTTTGGTTGAAGTGCTTGGGAAATCCCAGCTCAGTTTACAAAGATTGGTGCATGTTCACTTTCCATTGAAGAAGTAGCAAACTAGATAATGAACTTACACTTGCCAGGTTTCTGATCAGTGCAAGATAGTACAGTTCTGGGGTGCAAGGCTGGGGGAATTGGCTGGATCCTCCCAACTGATTCATGAGTGGCTGGGAGATCATTCATGTAATACAGTTGGGTGTGTCCCTGCCTGTGGATATCTGTGTGAGTGTCGTGCCTATCAGAGGTTTGTAGCTTGACATCAGCATCACAGTGTGAGAGTCAATCCAGGTTGGTGGGTTTGGAAGGCTCAGTGGTTCCACAGTCCAGGTTGCACCTTGGGAACACTCAATCACCCAGAGGCTGCTCTTTGGGACTAGGATTTGCCAGCTTTCTTCAGCCTCCCTCCCTCTAATCCCTGCACAGATCAGTGGATTCAGGTTGCCTTGGTTCTTATCATCTTAACCTTTTTCATTTATTCCCACCTTATTTCAGAGAGCAGGATTAAGCCACCATCTTCTCTGCTGGTTTATCCGCACCCCTCTTTAGTCAGTATTGTTTAAAATACTTTGTCATAAAATATATATGTGCCTAGGGATGACACTAAAATCTTACTTGGATAGCTTCCTAAAGGATCTACTAAAGTTGAGACAAGCTTAGTGCCAAATTTCCAAGGGTGCTTTGATCTGGCCTTGAATTTTGTGTCTGCACTTTTGTATGGAGGGGGGAAAAATGGTTTGTGCATCCACGTATGTGTGCTGCAATATAGGTGTGTGCAGATTGTTATTTTTGAGGGCTCAGATGTCTATGTGGCTGTTGTTGTTGGTTACAGGTTCAGATGCAAACCAAACCGAACCAAAGCTTGCTGAAGTTGATGGGGAATTTTTCCGTTGACCTCAGTGGAGTTTGGATCATGCTGCTTGTCAACATTGATGCCCTAATTCAGCAAATGACTTATGTGAACCATCCCATGCCTACTCAGCATAGCACTTAAATCAACTACAATCAGACCACTCAGATGCTTAAAGTTGAGCATGACTTTAAGAGATTTATTGAATCATGCCTTCCCATATATATACATTTTGCTAGACAAAGATACTTAAAAGTTATGTACATAAAATAGCAATAGTAAGGAATGCACATAATTTTATAACTAAGAACAACTGTACATAAACCATTTCCACTTTAGCTCCTAAAGACTGTGCCAATAAATCTATGTTACCTTTCATAGATATTCTCAATTGCTTTGCTATTTGGAAATCAGTATCATGGTGACTTTCTCCTCATAATAGGGAATAGGCCTACTTACTTGGCTTCCAGGTCTGGCAGTGCCTCTGCTGTGCCATTGTTTGCTGCCACTGCAATAGGGTTTCTATTCTTGGATTTCCAGAATTGGAGGCTCCATCAGCAGCATAACCTTATGACTTATAGTATGTGATCTAAAATATCCAAATAAGAGTGTTTGCTGCTCTGCCAAGGGCAGACTTTTGAAATGAACACGTGTTCTGAATTTTTTCCTCTTTTCAGCTGTATTGAAAGGGGTCATTTGGATCTCTGATAATGCAGTGGAGTGTGTTCAGCACAAGGTCCTTAATGCCCTATTGGAAAGCAATCGATTACATGGTACCAAGGCTAGCTGCGCTCTGAAGTATTGGTGGAAGTCTTTCTGCAACAAGCTTATTTCCTGTTCAGTCTCTATTGAGGAAGAAACTGTATTCTGCCTGCTGAGATTTAAACTTTAGCAACGTATTTCCTTCAGAACTCTGTAAGTCACTGGAAACATCACCAGATATTAAAAAATCAAAACCATGATTTCCTATTGAGTCCGGCCTGAAGTGTTGTAGATTGCTGCATTTCTTTGTTCCCTCTTTCCTTGATTTAGTAACATTTTAGGACAGAAAGAGGCCATATGATGCTAGGCTCATCCACCTGCTTATGTAACATTTATACTCTGTCATGCCTTTTTCATTTAAGTGCATTTCTAACTTTCTTTAAAATATGTTCATGTTGCAGCTGCCTTCAATACCATTTTTCACAGATTAGCTACATAAAGAAGTTCTTAGAGCCTGATCCCTTTTTTTAGTGTTGGTTCTTATCCTTTTGTTTCTGAGCCTGCAACCTCTTTGAACAGTTTAGAACCATCCACCATAATCTTTCTAATTAACATAGAATAAATCAAACTTTTCCTAAACTCCGCTTATAAGTATAATCCCAGAGATTCTTTATGTATCCCCACTTCTTCCCCCTACCCCACACATTCTGTCCTATAATACAGAGCTGAAAATTGTGAAATCACTCCATAAGTCATCCCACAGACTCTTAGCAAGGATGCTGCAATGGGAATAAAGCACACTTGAAGAGACTGTGTTTACAGATGTTCAGAATAGAAATAAAACTCTAGCAACTACCAGAGGTTGAGCTCTTATGTTCTCTCAGCCTGCAGAAAACCCTAACAGAGCTGAGTGAGCTTGAGCCACAGTGTGTTCTTGTATGATACCATGGCAGGCTGATGTACTGAGGCTCTTGCTGGATCTGCAGTGTTTGGTTAAAATGTCAGTGACTTATACAAACATGAACTTTTACTAAATTGCAGCTGCTGAAGCAGATCTAATTGCATACCTGAAACACTGGCTCTTATTGCCCAAGTGTAGGCCTTTATTTGGGCTTTCTTTTTTTTTTAGATACTAAGAGCATTTGTACTGAGTTTCCTTTCGATAATCTTGTAGCATTCAAAGAAGCTAATAACCTTGCATTAATTCTGACAGGGCTATGGGAAGTGTACAGTTTTCATGAGATGATGAGTTCTCTGTTTGAGTTCTAGTTAAGGGACAACTACCAATAATCTATTTTTATTAAGACTGCAATTTTGTCAAATAGAGAGTAAAATGCTTCTAAATATCAGGAGTCTTCCCACTTATTCTCAAGGCAAATACTCAACTAGTCCTCTTTAGCTTTTATTTCTGTTCATTAGAGGAAAGACTTTTCTGCCAGTGTCTTGCTTTTCTTGCAGCAGATAAACTTGAAGGTTTATTTAAAATGAACAAGAATATTGAGATTATGGATTTTCATAGTAGAATCTGGAGTTTAATTTAGTATGTTTCTGCAAATAAAGATAGCATTGTCAAATAGCTAGAGAGCAGGGGGCTGGGAGTCAAGAGGCTGAAGCCTGCAGTTGCCAGCAGGGACTTTCCCTCAGGCTTATAAGATGGATTTTAATATCTACTGGGGGGCAGGAAGAAGAGAGCTATAAAATGGCAGAATATCATTGCAAGATTCAAGAATTTTAGCCCCATCCTTTTTGCAGGTGAAGATGATGATCAGCTGGGAGTTAAATGTCTATTCCTATCTCACTGTTGTAGCCACATTGGTCTCATGATATGAGAGACACAAGGTGTGATCGGTAATCTTTCATTGGACTAACTTCTGTTGGTGAAAGACACAAGCTTTTGAGCTCCACAGAGCTCTTCCTCAAGACTCTTTTACTAACAGAAGTTAGTCCAATGAAAGATTACTTCACCAAATTTGTCTGTCTGTCTGTCTGTCTCTCTCTCGGAAATGGCTTATTACCCCATCCAAATATGAGTGGTGGGAGTTGACCTCTCTTGGGTTGAGCAATCAAAGATAAACCCAAGGAGCAGCCAAGTCTAGGGAGAAATGTTGGTTTGGTATTTTTTGTGTGTGTGTCTGTGTGGGTTTTGTGTCTTTGTGAGTAAAGTCAAGCTCCAGGAAGTTTTTGTTCTCACCTGCTACAATTTATGAGTACTCTGTTTTGGAGCAGGATGGGGAAACCACCTGCTAAGAGACTCTGATAATCTTAAAGTTACATTATTTGATACATTTTCTCTGCCACACCATTAATAAATGTTTAAAAGGCACTCAGCAAGGTGAGCCAAGACCCTAGCAACAGTATTCTGAACGTAAATTACTATTAAATGTGTGCGTTTTGTTTTTCAACAATTGTAATTTCAACAAACTTTTATTCTCCTTCTCTCTCTTTGCTTGACAGTTTCTCAGTTTGATCAAATGCCCTTCTTAGGAGGGTAAGAGAAGTCGCTTTTAGTTCAGATCCTTTGATTTTGTTACAGGCTGTTCTTGGCTTATCTTTAGCCAAGAAGACACACAGAGGAGCAAGAATAGTAAAATAGAACATCTGGTGCTGGGTTACAATTCTGTTGTTGGAAAAACCACATGTACCTATCATTCAGGGGTGCAATTCAGACCAGTGAGGGGTTGTCACGACCTGCTCTGTAACCCTGGATGCCTCACAATGCTTTGCTGCTCTAGTTCCCAATGTGGGCTCACAACTAGCCCACCAGCATACAGGTCACACCTTGAATGTCTGTATATAGCTGCAGCCCAGCTCCAACAGCCTGCCAGCAACATACCGTTCGCACTCTCGAGCTTCTACCAGCCTTGGTTACAACCAGCCAGGTGATCCCAACACAGTCCCAAATTTCCCCAAAACCATATGCCTGGATTGTGTCCAGACCTCTACTGGACACCTCAAAGAAATGATAAGGTTTGTTGCTCTTGTAAAGAGACACAACCACATCACAGCTTATTAACTTAACTGGGGTAAGTACACCTTTTCATTTAAACACTTCACTGAGTTGGTTTATAGTAAAAAATAAAACAATTTTTATTAAAAATAAGACTTGGGTTAAGTGATGCTAAGTAAAAAGGAATAAAGTTAGAACGGGTTATAAGCAAATAAAAGTGAAAATATGCATCTACAAGGCTCTCTCACATGTCATTTTTCTTCCAGCCATGGCTAACTTACAACCTTCCCTAAAAGTACATGGTGCTGGCTTCCCTTGTTATCTTGGGTGAAAGATCTCTTGCCTAAGCAGGTTTCTTGCCTCTAGTCAGTTCCAGAGACTTCAGTCTCCCAATTTGGTTAAAGGACCCATTCTCCTCAGCTTGGAAGCATTCTGGTCTCTAGTCTGTCTAGTGATGGATGCCAAAGATGGCTTCTTTCCTTGTTTATATCTTTCAAAGTTCAATGAACTTGTTTCAAGAGGCAGGATGACCTCATACTGTTTTTTCCCTTCCTCTGGGCTTCCCATCCCCCTATATGACATCTATTTAAATAGGTTTTCCATTGTTTTTTGATACCACCATGCTTAGTTTACATTGGAAACTGGTAGATAGCAGTGGTATTCCCTTCTGTCTGGGCACACTGCATAGCCTAATATCAACAAGCATCTACAATTCCCCACACAGTGCTAGTATAATACATTTCACAATGATATCACCAGTGTTATTAGCTTTCAGAAAATACCTCACTCTATACAATCAGTTGATTCAATTGCTTATCACTTGAGGTTTAGCCCCTTATCTTTATAGATCAGTCAACCTTTGAAATAGATTCTCCTGAAAAGAAAACCCCAGACCAAGCTTGTCTTTGCTGCTGGTGTAGGCACCATGCTGTCTTCTCCTCCAGTTATGTGTGAGGTTTGCATCTACTCCTTGTTAGCTTGAGGGGGTCTGTCTACTGCTTGTATGTAAAATGAGGTAAACACAGATTCCTTTGTTTAGGATAGACCTGTTTAACAACTCTCCCTGAGGTACCTGATTAACACACCCTTTACTTATAACTCCAGTATATAGTCATAATTTAATACCTATTGCATGCATACATATATCACACGAGAATATTTATGATCAGGTGAGATCAGTTTTAAAATCTCACAAGGCATATTTTGTTCAAAGATTACTATAAAAGTACATAGGCTGTGAATACAGGGGTGCTTAGTGTCACAGAATGGTGTTGCTTTTAGCTTGCCAAACTAATCACAGTAAAATGTGGTGATGTTAGACTGTCCTTGTTGACAAAATGAGCGTATTCCTAGACAGAAGGTGGTAAAAGAAAAACTGAAATGGGAGAGGTGGAAATTGACATGCTACCAAGGGAATTTCAGAACCTGAGGTTAACATCTCAGGAATTGCTCAGAAGTTAGCCATGAAGATAGTGATGGCAGCTAGTTCCCTTGTCTGGTCAAGACATATTTCAGGCTTAAGAAAAAGAAAACCGAACGGTATAATGGCACATCCCTTTCAGCGTTTGGTGGTGGTAACCAAGATGGTGATATCCTTAGTTCTAAACACAATGAGGTTATTGGTCATCCTCAGCCCTTGTGACAGTGCCCAGCTCCTATAAACATTCTGTTTTGTTCACTTACAAGTCAGCCTCCTATTGGTTCATAATTTTGTGATTCCAGCAGAACATACCTGTTTAGCCTTTGATTAATGTAGGCTGCAAAAATGCCAAGTCACTAAAAACAAGTTCTTTTATTCAGGCAGCTACTTGGTGAGTCATGTACAGAGAAACACTAAGACTTTTTGTTTAGCACTTACATACAAACAAATACAATAGTAACCATAGAAAAGATAGATAAGTGTAGCAAAATGACCTTTTGCATTGCACATACTCACAGCTTTGTGGAAACCATCAGAAGTGAAGATGGAAAGAATAAGATGTGGAGAAGCATTAAGTGGGAATGAAAATGTCATTCCAGTGTCTCAAGTAGGGGTTGGTCTGACAGCCTTTTATATAGGATGGATTGATTTGAACCAACACTATTTAACTTATGATTTTAAATCACCAAGTGGAAATTTAAATCAATTTTAATCAACTTTTCTATTTCTACTTTAGTTATTTTCAAAAGAGAGGTGCATTCTCATTCGTTGTTTTAAACATTAAAACATGTTTGATTTACAAGCAAATAGTCTTTCCTCTAGATTTGGTACATATTTTTGCTGTGTAGGAGGATACATTAACTATATACATTTAAGCAATGTATATAGGTTAATATGTATAAATGCTTATTGTACATTTCAATATGTTAGAAAATGGTAAATTTTAACTTTTTGCTCATGGTTTGTCAAGCTGCATTACAATGGTTACTGGAATTTAATTAAACAAGTTTTTTTTTTATTAAACAAAACTACCTTAAATGTTTGGATACTTAAAAGCTTATCAAAACATGTTTCACATTTACAACTAAATGATTTATTAAGAGGAACACGGATATTAACTGTAGTCAATTAAATAAACTGATTTCAGGTCAGCCTGGGAAAATTTTCAAATATGACTAAATGAAAGGTGACTGGAGCTTAAGTTTCTACTTGCCTAAGTCTCTGGAAAATGTGTGTAAGTTACTGTCATAAATATAAAGGGAAGGGTAACCACCTTTCTGTATACAGTGCTATAAAATCCCTCCTGGTCAGAGGCAAAACCCTTTCATCTGTAAAGGGTTAAGAAGCTAAGGTAACCCCACTGGTATCTGGCCCAAAATGGCCAATGAGGGGACAAGATTCTTTCAAACCTGGAGGGGGGACGACAAAGGGTTTGTCCTGTCTGTGTGATGCTTTTGCCAGGAACAGATCAGGAATGCAGCTTTACAACTCCTGTTAAGTCAGTAAGTAATCTAGCTAGAAATGCGTTAGATTTCCTTTTGTTTAATGGCTGGTAAAATAAGCTGTGCTGGATGGAATGTATATTCCTGTTTTTGTGTCTTTTTTTGTAACTTAAGGTTTTGCCTAGAGGGATTCTCTATGTTTTGAATCTGATTACCCTGTAAGGTATTTACCATCCTGATTTTACAGAGGTGATTCTTTAACCTTTTCTTTTATTAAAATTCTTCTTTTAAGAACCTGATTGATTTTTCATTGCTCTTAAGATCCAAGGGTTTGGGTCTGTGTTCACCTGTACAAATTGGTGAGGATTTTTACCAAGCCTTCCCCAGGAAAGGGGGTGTAGTGCTTGGGGGAATATTTTGGGGGAAGATGTCTCCAAGTGGGCTTTTTCCCTGTTCTTTGTTTAACACGCTTGGTGGTGGCAGCATAGGGTTCAAGGACAAGGCAAAGTTTGTACCTTGGGGAAGTTTTTAACCTAAGCTGGTAAGAATAAGCTTAGGGGGTCTATCATGCAGGTCCCCACATCTGTACCCTAGAGAACAGAGTGGGGAAGGAACCTTGACAGTTACGTAGACTATCCTTCAAACTTTTAAAAGTAGTAGATCTCATCCTCCCCCTTGTCATTTTTATTTCTAGCCTAGAAAAGAGAGACAAGTTTTTCTGCTTTTTCAACTCCCAATCAATTCCTTAACATTGAAGGAGTTAGTCCAAATTCTTCCTGTGCCTGCACAGGAGGCTACTGCTGTTAAAAGCTGGTTTAGCACTTCAACAAACTCTGGTTCCAGGTGCTTAGCTAGTGCCTTCCAACAGTTCAGTGGTATGACTTTCTTTAAAACATCATCAGGAAACCTGTATTAGGTAGCTGGGGTACATACACTCCATGACAGAAGCTTTGCTCATGTAATATCATAATGTGAGAATTTCAAATCATAATAGTATTTAAAAAAAACAATCAGGTATCTTAATGGTGATTTATCTGTTTTGAAATATACGCTTGGAGAATGGCAGTAAAACATTTGTTTAATTTAATTGGTGTGTTCAACGATTTATCACACTTACAGCCAAAACGATCTGAATCACAACTAGCGACATATTGGCTAGAACAGCCTTCTTGCAGAGCAATACTGCTAAGGAGACACCAACATGTTAATGTACCTTTGACATTGTAGATGGTGATCTTCTACTGTGTCTCAACGCTGTATTTTAAAAGTTTAAACTCAAGCATAAGACTAATTTAAAAAAATCTGGGCCCCTGAAACGAAGCCATTCAATTTGGTCTCTATGCTGTAAGGGCCCAAGATTCAGTGCCTGACCTTCCCCATACTCCTAAGCCATACAAGATAGGCAGGTTCAGTTGCACAGGGGAATAAATCTTGCATCCAGAACTTGTGGGGGGGGGGGAGGGGGGGGGAGTTAAGTGGGTAAGAGATGGAAGTTTCCTTTTGAAAAGAAGGAAGAGAAGAGACTTGGGATGTGCCCAAGCCAGGGCATGATAAAAAGAGGTCTTGATTCCCCAGGAGGTTCTAGTTATCAGCTGTCAATCAGTACAAAGCTGTTTGCACTCCATGCCATGTGCACTGAAGCATCAGTAGTAAATGTTACACCAGCATTTTAACCTGTCTTTGATGGGGTGTTGCTCTTGTCTGTGGTTAAAGATTTGGCACTGTTGACAGTACTGGCCCTGGAAATGAAAATTTCTGGTATCTCCGTAGCATTATAGGTATGAGAAATGTAACTTGGTGGAATCAAGACCATTATCCATAGAAGAAAAAATCCATAAAGGGAAATATAAATATATGAGTTTAATTTTGATTAATTCATAACATAAGACTCTGGATATTATTCAGCATGATACTTTCAAAATGTATGTAAAATAACAATGATGAAAGTGTTTTCTTTGTTGATTTCATTATTTTGCTTGCTTGCTGTTTTATATATTTGTATTCCATTTCTTTTTATTGCATTCTTCTTTCAAGCTCACTGAAAAGATTTTTCTTTCTTTCTTTTAGTCTGTTAACCCCATGCTGTTCCACTTTGGTTTTCTTAATTCTGTTGTTATTAATTATTATTATTATTACTATTTTTAAAAGTAAACTTAAAGTAAACTGCTATAGTTTTGTGTCATCCAGTTAGTCATCTATGACCAATCACAACCAATCGCCAACCAACAGGATGGACTGCCTTTTGGTGCTCTTCTTTCCATGTTGCTCAAGTTGGCTTACATACACCCTGCTTCTTCAGCACAGCCCTTATCAAGGTCCACTTTACAGACTAGAAATAAGATCTTGAGGGTCAGATGCTGCAGGACAACTTCTGTACAGAGGAACTGGAGATAAATTTCCCTGAAAGGAGCTGGTTCAGGTACAAAGCTCCGACTTAAGATCCGTTGACTCTCTAGATCTAAGGCACTCCTCTATCTAAGGTACTCACAAGGACCCACTTACCACAGTATCTGAGCACCTCATAGTCTGAACTTTTATTTATCCTCTCAACAACCCTAAAATAGGGAATTGCTGTTCTTCCATTTTACAGAAGGAGAATTGAGGTGCCGAAAATCTAAGCAAGTTGCCCAAAGTAGAAACTTGAACCTACATCTCCTGAGTCTCAGGCTAACACCCTTACCACTGGACTATCCTTCGTCTCATTGTGCTTTGAATCTGAGGTGAATATTTTTTGAGATAATAAGCATCACAGTTTAGTGGCTGTTTCCCATGATATTGTACCTCAAGAATGGAATCCAGTTGTCAGACGCCTTTGTCATTTGTCTCTCACTAAGCTATCACTATGAAGTAATGTTCCCTCAGTTAAATTTTTAAGATCTCAGCAGTGGCCTTTAGAACTTTTGCTCCCAGTCCGTTCTTACAGGGCTATGCAGTTAGACCTCCTCTTCCTCCTGGAGACTAACACATTTATTTGAGCATAAGTTTTCGTGAGCTACAGCTCACTTCAGTAGCTACTGTACTACTGTACAGTACTACTGTAGATCATGAAAGCTTATGCTCAAATAAATGTGTTAGTCTCTAAGGTGCCACAAGTACTCCTTTTTTTTTTTTTTTTTTTTTTTTTGCGGATACAGACTAACACAGCTGCTACTCTGAAATCTTCCTCCTGGGATTCTCTAGTTGTAGAATCTTTGCCTGACTGATTTTTCAGGGCAGATATTGAGTATTGGACAGCTAGCTCCTTTTATCTGATACACCATACCTGCTAGAGCTATCGAGAAATATATAGTAGACAATCAAATACAAAATAATTGTATTGTATTTATATAACACCATCTACCAAAAGGGCGGAAGGATGGCCCACTGGCTGGGACACTGGCCCAGCTTCAATTCCGTGCTCCACCATGGACTTCCTGTATGATCCTGGACATGTCACTTAGCCTCTCTGTGCCTTAGTTCCCCATCTGTAACATGGGGATATAGTTCCCTACCTCACAGGGTCCTGAAGAGGACACTGGCACTGCTGGGATAAAAAATCTCCCATTGAAATATCCTGAAAATGACATCCCTACAACCAAGACAGTCACAGGTTACATATATCTATCCAAAGCATAGGGTAAGGCTAGTTTGCTGGGATCATCTGGGTATATCTCACCAAATTATTTCCCTGACATTACCTTGGACCTTGGTGCACTTCCATTCTTCCTGTAGTTTAGTCTCCTGTAATACTTTAGTCTAATCCAGGTTATTAGGTTCAATACAGGGATAACTGGGTGGAATGTAGTGGCCTGTGATGTTCAGGAGATCAGACTAGATGATCAGGTGGTCCGTTCTGGCCCAAAATTCTATGACTATCACTGACTTCTTTCGGAGAAAGAAAAGGAGTACTTGTGGCACCTTAGAGACTAACCAATTACATATGTTGATGATCTTGGAACTACAGTCTGAGATAAAATCCATCCAGGCTCTTCATGTGCTGCAGATAGAGGGAATAAAAGATAGGTAAAATGGCTAATTAGGCAGTGCATTCCAGTTGTTGGTGAATCACTTGGGCATAGGAGGAACACTGACAGATTTTTCAGCAGATATCCAAACCATGAGGTATGATTGTTTGATCCCATTTTGAATTCAGTTAGTTGTATGCCGTGTCTCTCTCCTGCTCCTTTGGGAGGGTGCTGAGAAAGATAAATTAGAGCCAGACAACTGTCATGTTAGTAGTGCCAATCAGTGTCTAAAGAGTTTGGACATTTTCAGGAGGCCTGAAAACAAAGACATAATCCACCACACAGATCTGCTGTGCCTCGACTCTTTCCTGCATCCCAACTGAAATCCACTTTTGCTATCAGCCCTTGAATATGAAAGGAACATGCTAAAGAGACTGGGGATCTCTAAGAAAATCAAGAAGATTCCATTAGCATCTTGGTAGCATACTGAATATAGTTCAGGGTGTACTTGATGCGTTGTGCTAAGGAACCCCCTTCAGCTACAAATCTGACAGCTTCACTGTTCTGTCTTTTCTGCTTGCAAGATTTGAAAAAGGCCTTTCCCTCTGTTTTCTGGTTTATCATCCTTAGAGAGGAAAGGTTGGAGGTGTTCTTGTGGGTCCACATCTCCTTGCTTCTTAAACTGTCAAACTTTTTTTTCCCCCCCTTACACACCCAAATGGATCTTCCTTGCCTCCCAGGAGCCTGGTCAGAGCCCTAGTTCTCTGCCTTTATCCCTTCAAACTGTTTTATTTAAATCCCCTCTTCCTCTGTCCTGAAGATTGGTTTCTTGGGGACCATTGCTTTATGTAGGTAAGTCTAGGTCTTAGCAACACTCCCCTACAGTTTGTTTGTGGGATAAAGTAACCTGTGCTTATCTCAATTTCCTTCCCAAAGTTTTTTATCCTCTTTCTGTCCACGGTTATGGCTTACTTCTGTCCATAATCCTTAAGCAATGAAAGAGAAATTATGGCATAGTCTCAACATATATCTGGCTTTACAGTTTTATTTAGACAGAGTGTATAACTTCAGGTGTTCTGAATCCCCTTTTGTTAACTTTGAAGGCTAGAGGAAGGGCCACAGAGTTTCTGTATATGTGATAGCAAGGTGGACAAATTTTCCCTCCTACCCTGTGTAGTACACACTGAGCCTTACTCTGTTTGAACTATTGCACTGTTCTGGGATGAGAGAGGAAAGGTTACAATAAGGGAATTTAGGGTAGTTTATGTTCAGTTCCCTGCATCTAATCTCTAGAAATTAGGTTTGATAGTCCTGTACCTGTGGCTATACCCTCTGGTAGATGCATCTTCCATATTGTAACTACTTGGCCTTTCCCAAATCAGTAGTCCTTAGTTTGGGGCCCCAGCTGTCTTCTTTTGGAAAAGTTTCTTTCTATGAGATCAAGATAATTATAGCATCTTCTATCTTTTCAGAAAGGGGTTAGGGGTGTTAGGTGCCCAACTCCCTCTGAATTTCAGTTTCAGTCAGATTTACCAGCAGGTAAAGCTCCAGTCAGGTCAAGAAGAGTTGATTACCAGAACAAAACATATAAAAAGAAGCAAATAATGTGAATGTATAAGGCTTTGGTGTGCAGGAAATATATGCTTCTGGGCTATGCATGTATAAACGCTACTTTTGCTTCTAAATTATACCCTGGCTTTTTGGTGGTGAGGGGGAAAATTAATTAATTGGTTTTATACAGTTAAAATGTATGTATTTTATTAATATGTTCAGTTTTGCTTGTGTAGCACTGTGAATAGAAGGGAGGGTTGAATGGAATATACAAGCACAGAAGTACTCACTTGAAAGCTGAACCAAACTTCAGTGCAGTGAAACTGAAATAGTGCCTTAAAGGAACTTGTCGTGGGGCTCCTTTACTTCTTTTGAGCTCTGCTGAACCTTGAGTTGCCCCGGTCCCTCTTTGGATTGGGCTTTTCTGTCTGTCCAACAATTGAACTAATAAAGAGAGACTCCCTGTGTCATGTTGAATTGCTCAGCTGTGTCCCCACATTCTAACTAGCTTCTGCATCCTTCTTTTCTTCCTGAGTCAGCTTTCCTCATTCTGGCTGAACTTATACTTCCTAGAGTGGTTATTCTGGGTCTGTCATATGGGAGTCACAGTTAACTTCCCCCTAATAGTCCAATTTGAAATTTAAATGCCTCCCACTTTAAATGCCTCTATTTAACTCTGTTTAAAACATGCTTTGGGGGCATAAGTATCACTATACTCTCTATAAATGAACACCAATACTGAAAATATGGCTAGTTCTCCATGGCACTACACTTGGCTTCGAAGAACACACAGTCATCAAGGCTTTTTGGCTACCTTTTCTTTTAGGAGCTTTGCTCAGTATCTTATTTTCATTTTTTCTTTTAGTGAATTTTTAGTGATTGCTGATTACATAATTGAATTTGTTAAACTAATGGTGAATGCTTGATGAGAAAATCAGGAATAAAAGATTAGAGGATAAAATGACTTAAAGGGTTTAAGTAAATTTTCTGGATCATCAGGATAATTTATATTGTGTGCTATATTCTTTTTTAAAACATTCCAGTAGGTCTATTAAATTTTAGCTTCAAAGAAAATTTGATTGAATTCTGAAGACCACTTTAATACAATACCAGCTTGATTATAACATTTGAAATCTGAAAAAAACCTCTTGGTGGGCTGCATCAGCAGTGAGGTTTTAAATCATTGTGGATAAGGCTAGGTGCAAAGTTTTGGACAGCAGTTTTGCTCTGACTTTTAAATAAAATTGTTTTTTAGAAAGGGTAAATGCTTACATAGGAGTGAAGTAACAGAAGGATTTTTACCAGCATAATGTCTGCTTCTTATTAACATGGATGTTGAAACAGGAACAAATAGCTTATTAGGGCAACCATTTATTTTGCTGATGTCCATTTCATTGGAGATTAATCTCAGTGGATGGCTCAATAGTCTCATAAGGAAGAAATATGACAAATGGTCTTATTCCATGCATTTCTTTACACATCTGTGGTTAGCTTGGTTAAACAAAATCTGCCACTTTATTTACTTAGCAAAACTCCACGAGAATGGATATATGCACTTGAATGCTTTTTATTATTAGATTGAAGTATTAAAATGTATTTATCCAGTTATATACAGTAGAACCTCAGAGTTACAAATACCCTGGGAATGGAGGTTGTTTGGAACTCTGAAATGTTCGGCACTCTGAACAAAACATTATGGTTGTTCTTTCAAAAGTTTACAACTGAATATTGACTTACCATAGCTTTGAAACTTTACTATGCAGAAGAAAAATACTTCTTTCCATTTATTTATTTATTTAGTACTTTACCTTTAACACAGCACCCCTCTGCATTTCCTTCTTTTTGTTTTGTTTTTTGGTGTGTTGGGGTTTTTTTGGTGGCTGCTGCTGCCTGATTGTGTATTTCTAGTTCCAAATGAAGCATGTGGTTGACTAGTCAGTTTGTAACTCTGAGGTTCTACTGTATTTTTTCTTATTATTGATTCTCTGTACTTACAGCTTTCAATACATTTTTAGAAAAGTTAGACATATTGGAAAAAATTTTCTTTCTTTTGCCTTGGATGAAATTGATGGGATTTGATTCCGTATGTCTGACATGTTCTGTACCAAGTATAAGACAAAAACTGTAGAATCTTATTAATTTGCTCTAATCACTGACCCATTTGGAATTAATGAATTGTTGAACATTTTCAAGGAAGTGGGAAAATATAATTAAAAAACCCCAGCAAAGATGATAACATCACAGAATGCACTGTCCATTTATTTTAGTAATGGCTATGTGGCTGGGTTTAATTTATGATAGTTATAAAGCAAAATACCTGGAAATGTGCCATGACTTATTATGCTAAAGTATTGAAATCTTTCTGCTGTTAAAACTTTGAGAAGTTTCTTTGCGGTAATCTGTGCATTTCATAATTTTCGTAGTTTTACTGTTGTACCCAAAACTATCTGCAAATGAAGTTTGGGTGACTATTTACCAAAACAAGAAGAGATCCATAATTTTCATATTGATTGACTGACCAGAGAGATAACAAATAGTGCATTAGGTCTTTTCCTCAAACTGTAAAGCTATAACTTTCAGTCCTTCAGTAGTAAATCCATGCAGTGTGCTGGAGAATGAAAATGTTTGAGTTTGATATAAAATAAGTTTTGAAAGGAAGATTAGCAGTTTTAACCAAAAGGTTAGTCGCCCTGGGAAATTCAGCTGTCTAAAAACCAGAGCGCGATTAATAAAGGTCCCATTCAGGCTGATTGCTCCATTCATGCTGAGATTTCTAATCCTTCCTCAGCTGGACTCTAACCTGATTGATAGCGCTTATTATGATGGCTTAATAAATTTTATTGTCACTTTACAAGAACATTTTAGAGAATTTGTGTGCTAGTGGCACCCCTTGTTTATGGTACAATTGATTCTTCTGGTATCTAGGGGTGGATTATTATTTCTTTTTTTTTTTAAAAAGGAAGGGGAAAATAAAAGAGAAGGTCAGGTTAGGAAATAGATTACAGTCATTAGGTCTCTCAGCTCAACTAGTTTATAAAAATTTGGGGGGGGGGCATTCTTTGATGTCCTGTTGTCAGTTTGAAAATTAAAATACAAAAAGTATTCAAGTTAATGTGGTAAAGTGGATAATGTAAGATATTTACTTTATTAGTTCCTTTATGTAGACTATATATTTAAATTCTTTAAATTTAAAACTATAATTATATTGATAAATTATTGCTAAATCATTGGCAAAATAGAAGCATATACATAAGAAAAATATAAGATCTAAATTTTAGTGTACTATAATTAAAACCTCTAAACATCTAGGATAAACATTGCCATTAAAAATATAACCACCACCACAACAAAAACCCCATGCACTGCTAGAATATAATGTTTCATTGATTCTTAAGAACAGTATTGCCACAAATTGGTAACATAATCACAAGATGTCTATTTACAAAAAAAAAGTGGGGTGGAAGAATGAATAACATCCGAGTTACTTTTTTTTTTTTTTTTAAGAATTCCTATCAGAAAGCATAGAATAAGATACAGTAGCATCATTGTACAACCCAGTCAAGTTAACGTTAATCATAATGTCATTACTTTTCATTTTAAAAGGTAAAAAAAATTAATAAATACATATTTTTGTCTAGAACAATAACACCAAATTTGTTTGGAAAAAGTACTGAAAGTTTTTAAAATGTAATGAAAACAAAACTTTATAAAATGTAACTGAATTCAAAAATCATCTGGTGTAACTGAGTAGACATTATGAGACCCAGATAGATATAATTTTCCTCCTTAATAATTTGGAATATCCATGCACTTCTCCATAATTCTTTCTCTCTCTCACCATTAATGGGCATAAAAATCACAATAAAAGTTCTATATTCAATCAGAAGAATTGGGTATGGCAGTGGAGTGAATAGAGCTTATTTTAATAGGGATTTTTAAGTATTAAAAATGATGAGAAGGAATCATTCAGAATGTGATATTAATTCTAAAAATGTAATTTATATATCTAATTCGATGAGTTTTTAGGTAATACTAACATATAAATGCTACATACTTTGGTATTGTTTTCCAGGAGCTCAGCTTTTATGATCTACAGAAAAGTTATAGAGTAATAGAAATGGGATGAAATTTAATAGTCCAAAGTGCAAGGTCATGCAATACGGAGTTAACAAAGAGTTTTTGTTATAAGCTGGGGCTGTATCAGTGGGAAGCACAGAGGAGGAGAAAGACCTGTGTGTATTGGCTGATCTCAGGATGACTATGAACTGCTAATGTCATAAGACTGAAAAAGGCTACTGCAGTCTTAGGAAGCATTAGGTGAGGTATTTCCAGCAGCAATAGGGAAGTGTTAATACCATTGTACAAGGCACTGGTGAGGCCTCACCTGGAATAGTGTGTGCAATTCTAGTCTCCCATGTTTAAGAAAGATGAATTCAAACTGGAACAGGTGCAGAGAACGGCTTCTAGGAGGATCAGAAGAAGGGAAAACCTACCTTATGAGAGGAGACTCAAGGAACTTGGCTTGTTTAGCCTAACCAAAAGAAGGCTGAGGGAGATATGATTACTCTCCATTAATGTATCAGATTAATAAATACCAGAGAGGGAGAGGAGTTATTTAAGTTCAGTGCCAGTGTGGACACAAGAACAAATGAATATAAACTGGTCATCAACAAGTTTAGGTTTGAAATTAGGTGAAGGTTTCTAATCATCAGAGGAATGACGTTCTGGAACAGCTTTTCAAGAGCATTGGGAGCAAAAAGCCTAATTGGTTTCAAGACTGAGGCTGATACATTTATGGAGGAGAATTGTCTGATGAGACTGCCTACAATGGCTACAGTGCCTTGCTAGCACTTACCTCTCAAAGGAGCTCTGGCATGAGCATCTCCACTGATTTCACCAGCAGCTATATGTTGGGTTCCTTTCAGGTTTTTCTTTTTGATTTTTTTTCTTCAGTACACAGGTGAAATTGCTTTCACACCTGATTAAACCTCTATCTCTTCATATTTTTTGTACTGAAACTCTGTGATCTGGAAAGCAACATATTTGTATTTATGCACTATTACACCAATGGGAGCTGAATTGTGTAGACTTTCTTGTTGAATAACTTGGTCTAATTTAATTGGAATTTGACTAGTGCATAAAACCAGCGTTGACTTATACTCTACTGGAAAGTAATATTGCTATAGTTTAACACTGATAGGAACCTAATTTTATGGAATGTTTAACTGAATAATCTGACAGACAAAAAAGCAGTTTTGACTCAATTCCATATTGACTCTTTTTCTTTCAAGCTCTATCTGGACAGTAACGTATTCTATTAATGGGGCTCATTTTGTATTCAGTATCAGGTCCACATTTTGTGTAATGCGGTAAATGTAAAGTTTGTCTTAGTTTTCTGTTAGAACCGTCCTATATGAGCAACAGAAATTCTTTTATATTCTTAGGTTTTTAAGTTGCTTATATTTTTTTAATTTTGTCCTCACAACACCCATGTGGGTAAGGGAAGTATTATTATCCCCAAATTACAAATGGAAAATAAAATATAAAGACTGAAGTCCTTGATTTCATACAGGGAGATTAAGCCAGTTTTTCACCTGGTGTAAATTGTCATAGCTCCAGAAACTTGAGCAAGAGCTATTACAATTTAAACCAACTGAGGCTCTGCCTCTAAGTGACTTGCCCAAGGTTACACAGGAAGTCTATAAAACAACTAGGAAGAGAGTCCAGATTCCATGCACAAATAGGCCTTGCATGTTTACTAAACAGGCTCAGTACTAAAATGGGGTATTTTGTCAGTGTAATTTAAATAAAAATATACCCAGAATAAGAAAATCTGAACATTCAACTTTCTTTTGATCTGTCTTTTCAAAATGGTCTATTAGTAGTGGTAATGTCTAGTTTCAGGTAGTTTGGTAGTTGATGATAGTTTGAACTAGACTGTATCCGTGACTAGATAATATCGGCCAGATCCTGCTTTAGTGAATGTCAGTGGGTGTTTGTTTAGGCTCAGAATGTTTCAGAATCCTATTGGATATTTCCTTCCACATGAAAGAGGAGCATCTTTTTTGTTTGCATTAACAACCCCTAATTTCATCTAATGGAGTATGGTTAGCAATTGTGATCCACAGAAGAATAAGAGTTTGCATGCTACATCTATCTGACCCTTGAACGTTATTAAAACACCCTAATTCAAAACCTGTGATTGGTCACAGAAAATATAATTTAAGACACTGTAGTTAGAGACAATATTAAAAGATATATTAATCTTGCTATTTTGTAAGATGTTTTGTTCTAAGCTGATCTTTTGTCAGAATTCTTCATTTGCCCTGAGACTTGTCCTGCTGTGATGATCACTTCCGTTCAACCTTGGTTTTCTGATCCTTTTTTTTAAAGGGATTTTTAAAGTTTTGTGAGTGGATTTAGTGTTAATGAAAGTAAGAAACTAATAGCAATGGCTACTACCAGACACATTAAACACAGATGTAGGCACTGTGTAGATTTCTGTTGTATAGCTCTGATGAGCAGAGGCTCAAGAATATGTTCCAGGTTGTCCAGTGCTTTTGCCATGTAAATAAACACCTATGAAGAGGAGCCTAGGCTGAGGATTCCAAACTTGTTTTTAACTTGTGAACCAAGCAACATTTTAACCAGTAGCATGTTTCTAGATACAGACGGTTGATGCTTAGGAGGTTGATACTTAAGTACTGGACAGCCTAGTCCCCTATTTTATTAAATAATTTAGGAGGAAATTGGCTAAATATTGGTGGCCTAAAATCAAGGATAATATCCATTTTCATAGTCATGAAAACATTTTTTTCTCTTGTATGTTTCAGATGACGTTGCACCCTACTTCAAGACTGAGCCTGGTTTGCCCCAGATCCATCTAGAGGGGAACCGTCTTGTACTCACGTGCCTTGCGGAAGGCAGCTGGCCTTTGGAATTTAAGTGGTTACACAATGACACTGAAATCACTGCCTACTCCACTGAATATAAGTAAATGGATTTTTTTTAAAATATCGTTTTAATTGCAATATTTTTTGTGATTGCACTTAGAAAAGATTTGCTGTTAGTCACAATAATACAGTGTGGTAATGATGACAGGCAGTGCCAATGCATCATGAAGAAAGTTGGAACAATGGCACTATATAAATAAAATGTGATGCTACGTACAGTAAATTGAGTGGAACTTTGAAAGTGTCTTGCTGTTTTGCTAAAAGAATGCTTATAACTTGCTACAAATCAGGCCCTAAAATAGGAATGCAGTAGAAGGGAAATGCTTACAATATCATCTTCAAAGATTTCTTAAATGATGCCTATATAAGTGTACTCACCTTTGAAAATAGAAATTTTCCTGGTACAGTAGTGTCTTCTAAAACAACAAAAAACCTGTGTTTTAAATTAACAAAAGGCTTTTCGTTTCACTCTCCATTTTTACTTCACTCTAGCTCCTACTCTAGTACCTTGCTTCTCCATTTTGGAGACCAAGTATGGTGGGTAGAAAGCAGAGCTAATTTTACACAGTTGTATGTTATATTGACTTAGCTACATTCCCCTAATAGAGAACTGAGTTCAGAGGGGCTATTGTCCTGGCCAAGCAGGAAGAAAGACAAGATGCAAGGAATGTGGTTTTAATTCGGCCTCAACTACCCAGCAAGAAATTGTACAGTGCAGGTCATCATTCCTTCCTTAATCATTTCCATGTGTTTGGGGACAGCTGCCATCAGCCCTCCCCTCTCCCATTCTGGCCCCAACTCATTGCTGGGACCCCTCAGCCTTCCCCTCATATGAGGATTTAAAGGAGCTGGGGAAAGGAGGTTGAGTCCCCAATTTACTAGATGTTAGAGGCTCCAGCTCCCCTTCCTCAGCTTCCCTAGGGGGTGACTTCCCCTAAATCCAACTCCCTGGTTTACCAGGGAGCTATTCTTCCTTATGGAACAAGTATCTGCACTGGACACCTCCCATCTGCTAGGTTGTGACAACCCAACCAGGCCACTGACCTGCTGTGGGGAAGGAGTCGGGGAAGCCTGCTCTGCCCTGGACAATCTAGTGAGGGAAGAAAAGGAGTACTTGTGGCACCTTAGAGACTAACCAGTTTATTTGAGCATGAGCTTTCGTGAGCTACAGCTCACTTCATCGGATGCATATGCATCCGATGAAGTGAGCTGTAGCTCACGAAAGCTCATGCTCAAATAAACTGGTTAGTCTCTAAGGTGCCACAAGTACTCCTTTTCTTTTTACGAATACAGACTAACACGGCTGTTAGTGAGGGAAAATTCCTTTCCAGCAGAAACAAGTAACTAGTGCAATGCCTACAGCAGATGATAAAACCTGTTTATTTTCTGATTACATGGCGGGGAGGATGGGTGCTGCTGCTTCAGGGTGAAAGATGACTGTCTGCAGGGAATGGAGTAGAAATACCCCTCCCCCAGATGCACATGGGCCAATGGCCCACCTGAGCTCATTTCAGTCAGTCCCTGACTCAGGTGATGCTCTCCCATCCTCCCTTCTTTAGCCCAAAAGGGTGGGATCCCTGAAAGTAGCCAAGAATCTTCTTCTCACTGGCCAGACAAAGCCCCCCTGCATTCAAAATTATAGGAAGTGCAGAATGAAGCCTGTGGTATAAAATCACCACTCTTTTTATTTCTGCTTCTATGAATGTGAAGTTTAATTATGAAATTAAAAAAAAGCTGCATCCTTCTGTTTACATACTCAAGGTAAACAAAAATGGTTCATAACTTTGTATGTGGAAATAATGCCAGTGCATACATTCTGATAACTATCTATTTTAGAGTTTTATACCACTGCCCATCTCCATAATGTGTGAATGCCTTCCATGTGACATCAACAGCAAAGTTCCTGGACTTCAGGACGTATCTGGCACTTCTCTCTTCCTGGGCTCAGATATTTATAACTATTTTATATATTCGCTTTGATATCACTGCTTCTATCAAAATTGCTTCTTAAAAATCTCTGCTCACACCAATAATTGTTCTTGTAACTCAGTTGCATAAACAGACTAGCTCATAATTCATTTTTGTAGATTTTTCAAAAATATAGTTTACTAATATTCAGCATAATTTTTCATATTCTCTGCACTTCCAATAACAACAGCAACAACAGACTTTTAAAATGTTGAACATTTACATTGGGGAGGAGGAGGAGGTGACATCTCGGCACCTGTACCATAAAAATGCACAAACATGTGCACCATTTTTAAACAGTATCCACAATTGTAAAGAATTAATCTGATAATACATCCAATCAAAATTCACCCTACAGCGGTTTCCAAGGTAACTAACACATAGTTATTAGAATATAAGACTGCACATGTTGAAAGAAACAAAAAATATGGGTAGCATTTCTTCTTTTTATTAAAAAAAAGATTTTGAATAAAGTTACAAAAATACAAATTGGTAAAATAGTAATACAATGCAAACTGGTAAAGCTTCATGCTGGCCACTTGAATACTTTATTGACATATATATTTTCCTAGATTTGGGGTTTTTGAAATTGGGTTTTACGTCATTGAGAATAAATTAAATGCAATTAATAAAATGAAGTTTGCTAATCTAAAAGTTGTCACTTTCACCTATTTCCATTTCTCTACTCCCTCCTTTTACTCTTTCTTCATAAAATCATAGAAAGTAGAATTGAGGGAGCCCAATCAAGTCTCGTTGATCCTTTAGCAACACAGGATTGTTACCTATCGAGAGTGCCTCCATCTTTCTTGGATTATTTTTTGGATTTTATCTGCATGTCATTGTTTTTCCATTGCAAAGCAAGGCATTTTAGAACATACAGTCCCCTTACTTATGTAGGCCACACCTCTTTCATAAACATGTAGCGTAGCAGAAATGTGCATTACAGGGCTCTGCTGGCCACATTGTGGCCACCTTTGCAGTATACAGAGTTGCTGGCAGTGCAATATTATTTTAGGATACAGTTGCCACCAGAATAGACATACAGAAGGAAGCACTACCATTCTCTATCAATCAGGTAAGTGACAGTAACTCACAAGGGAACATTTTCTCATCATCTCTCCTTCACCTCTACTCTCAGGAGTATGTTTCTTAGTTCACAATACTGGTTGTTTTTCTGCCTCTTAAGATAGTTGTTGACTATGGAATGGGTCCATTTTAATGCCATTTATACTTTCAGCTTTGTTTGAAGGGCTGCAGTGCTTTGGGGCTGTTTGTGGCACGACTGGAATGACCATTTCATCACAAAGCATTAAAGACACACACAAGCAGCTGCACCACTTTCAGTAGAACACTGTAAATCGGAATACTGAAGTTAAATCACTTTGCTCTGCTTCCTTCACTGGATAGTCTATTTGCAGTATCTCATGCCAGCATCACAGTTTCTCTTCTTTCAGACAGTACAGATCCAGCCGAATGACATACCCAGCTGACTGTAGCATATTTATGGAGTAAAGCCTGTTCCCTCTACTGAAGAATATAATAACCTAAGTATTAAGTTTTCCTGCATTATCTACTTTATGCTATCCCATATGCCTGTGTTCTTGGAAGACAGAGGTATTCTTGCCTTAAGTCTCATCTACTTCTTTTAGGACTAGCTCTGTTAACGTCTTCATCCAGATCTATTCTTGTCTAGTATAGAAAGACAAATCTAAATTTCCTTACTGTGTATAAACTTAGATAGACTTATCATTTCTTCTGATTAAGCCCAGGAAAGGGTTTCTTTCTATAACTTTAATTTTTACCAGGACCTTACTGTGGAGAAAAGAAGCTTGCTTTTCCCCAAAACCAGTGGTTCTGTACTGCATAGAATATGTGGGTTTGGGTAATAACTTTTGGGGAATAATTAACAGAATTCCCTGTATCCTCTTTCAATATAGTAAATGCCAGTAAATACCTTCTACCCCAAAGAAGGGAATGCTTATTGAGACATTCAGAGTCTCTACTTCCACATCAACTTTACTTCTGATTGCACTTCTGCTAAACATTAAGGGATTCTACTTTGTGGGACCACTTACGGTTGAACAGTTTTGTGAATGCCAGCTATTCAGATATGTCAAAACGTGCTGTGTACACACCATGGACTGTGGTGTTTAGCTTATAAAATGGAGATTTTTAATATTTTTTCAGAAGAAAACATCTAATAGGATGATTAATCACAGCAGGAAGCATGAGCATCACTGAGTCAGTGCGACACTTCTTTTGATTGACAGGAGCAAAGTTGACTGCAGTGTATCAGCAGCAGGGAAGCTGGTAGAAGGATCTGAAACCACTAACTGTCACTGAAGGGGCAAGAAGGAAGAGCGTAAGGGGAGGGCAGGACCTGGGACCTCTGGGGTGGTATCAAAAGGCAGAGAGTAGGACTCAAGAACATTAAAGATGCTTGGATGAGTGAGAAACTTCTTATTTTCTGCTCCTGGGAAAAAAAATCTGAATAACAATATGTCTGACACATGTGAACTGAAACAAAAAGTTCAGATTGCCATGGTATTCAGTATTCAGATTTGCGCACATCTGTAATAAATTAAAACAACAATTATTTTACCATGTACTGGTCTTGTAACAAACTCAGATCAGTGGACTGTAACTTTGTGTGTGTGTGTGTGTGTGTGTGTGAGACCACATACCTATTACATACACAGTACCTTGTTTCTTATCTTTATATTCAATTTAGTCTAGTGAATTTCAGGCCAAGATATAAGGCACGGTTATTTTATTTAGCACTTAACTGTTCTTGTTTTTGATATCTAATTAAAGCACATTTGCTACAGCTATATGTGCTTGAAAAGCTCGTAAAATATGATCTATTGATCATTACAATAACTGTTACAAAATATTAATTTTGCAAGCTAAATAAAATTTTTTAATTTTAATAGCTCTCTGTAACCCAAGATAAGCACAAAAGGGTTGTGAACTTGTATGAATGAAAAACCTCTAGATTTGCTGTCTTCATATTCATGTGCTCCCCCAGGAAGGTTTTTGTGCTGTACGTATGTTGGAATGTATTGCAAGAAAGGGCACGTTTTGACATAAAGATTTTGGTTGCAGGATTTAAACTCTGGATGTGATAAAACTGGTTCTGGTTTCATCTCAGGAGATAAACATCCTCGTTAAGCTTGAAAGCTGCAAACCAGTAATGCCACTGCCTGCCAATCCCCATATATCCTTTGGGGATTGTCTAGTGCCCTTTTTCCACACTTGGAGTGCAATAACCATGGACAAGTGGGTATTAAATATCATCCATTCTGGCTATGTGATTGAGTTTACATTAACCCCTCCAAAACCTTTTGCTCACACCCTTTCAGGGGCCATCCTTCTGAGTAGATTCTCAAACAAGAAGCAGAATCTCTTAGAACGAGGTGCAGTAGAGCCCTGGTACCTCTACAGTACCAGGGGAAAGACTTTTACTCAATGTACTTCCTAAAAGCATGGCCTGATACCAATTGTCATTCTCCACTATCTCAACCATTTTATTTGGAAACTCAAGTTTCCAGTGGTGACACGGGCACATACCAGGGTGGATAAAAATAAATGATTTTTTTTAAAAAATATGGATTTTTGAAATTTAAATTGAATTTTTTTGATAAAATGCTTTTTGCAGGAAAAAGCCTATCTAAAGATAGTTTTAATTAAGATATATTATAGCTCAAAGATATCTCATCATGGAATAGGGATTATGAATTCTAATTTGATAGTATAAGACAATATATTCATGTAATGTTTAAGAAAAGTTTTGTAAATGAGTTTCAATAGTTCATGGATTAGGGACCCAATCTTATGGAGTTCCAGGGGCTTCTGTATAGATTATGTAGGTTAATCTTTTTATCTACCCAATGGGACTCAGTGCTCAGTCTAGAAGATACCATCAGAGATGCTTAGTTTTGCAGTTCTCAAACTGTGGATTTGGGTCTCCAGCGATAACATGCTTGTTAACAGCAAAAATGATTTTAAATAAATAATATATAGAGGTGAGAAATAACAGACCTCAAGGCTATTGTTCCTCTGCAAATTTGTGTACATAGAGACAATCCCTTACCTCTCTCTAAAAGTGCAAAGTTTCAAAAAGTTGAATGAATAGAAGATTGTTGGGGGAGGAATAGATCTGGACAAGGAGAAGAAGTCTAGAGATAAATGTGAGAAGGGAGGAACGGGCAGGAGAAACAAAAGTGAAACTGTTTGTTTGAGCAGCATATTCCAGAAGCCTTGAGGTCTTTCTGAGTGTAGCCTTCATTGATTTGAGATCTACCATACCATTCTCTTACTAGAAAGGAAAACCTATAATGGCAGCAGGCCATAAAAGAGCCCCAGTTTGGGAATAAGAACCATTCAAGAAATATACGTTTGCTGATGATGTTTTAAAGAAAGACATACCAGTGAACTGGTGGAAGTCACTTAAGCATTTGGATTGAGAGACTGTTGAAGTGATAATCTCACTTTTAACAGCAGTAGCTTCTTCTGCTGGTGTCGAAAGAATATTTTTTTCTTTTGGACTAATTCATTCCAAACTGAGAAATCATTTGGGACCTGAAAAAGCAGGAAAGTGTTCAAAAACAAACAGGAAAATGAAGGTGAAGACAACTGTGTTAGCTGCAGAAACCAGTATTTTAAGTTTCTCATGTTGACCTGGCTGACATAGAGATTTAATTTGTTTGTTTTTTTTAAATATTTCCTGTAACTATTTTAGTTAAAAGCAATTTTAACAAAAACAAACCTGATTTTAAAAAACGTGAATGATTAACTAAATTCAAAAATTCATATGCTTGTTTTGTTAAAATATTGTGTGTTTGCTGTTGAAGAAAAAAATACAGAATACATAACGTTGTTGTTTTAGTTAAATAAAACAATTTAAATGTCTGTCTGGTGATGTTCTCCTCCTAATACAGCATGGCAAGAAAATCCTCCAAATATTAATGATTAACCTGTTGAATTGGAGATATTCATCTCCCAATGACTTCATAAATATCTGCTTCAATGACCTTTGGTAAATGAAATAACCAAACAATCATTCATTTTCTGATTTAGCTGTAAAACTAATCTGAAAAGTTTTCATAATAAATCACTTAAAATGTATAGTGTGTACCTTCTAAAAATGAAACCTACATCTATCTCTGAGTTCTGAAGAATATGTATTAAGGTTATAACTGCCGACAAGAATGCACTTTTATGTAGAAATCCATGATTAAATCGAGTCTTCCTGGCTAGTGATTTAAATCAAATCCACCCTGGCACATACCATCCCTAGAAAAGGACATGTGCTTTGCAGCTCTTGATATGAAGGGCATGTACTTTCAGGTGGATATTCACCCTGCTCCCAAATGTTTACTCAGGTTCATGGTAGGGTTCGACCACTTTAAATACAGAAAAGGAGTACTTGTGGCACCTTAGAGACTAACCAATTTATTTGAGCATAAGCTTTCGTGAGCTACAGCTCAAAGTGAGCTGTAGCTCACGAAAGCTTATGCTCAAATAAATTGGTTAGTCTCTAAGGTGCCACAAGTACTCCTTTTCTTTTTGCAAATACAGACTAACACGGCTGTTACCCTGAAACCTTTAAATACAGAATAATTAGAGTCTTTGCACAGTACTGTCTTAACACAAATGATCCTGAATGAACACCTTACGTTCTCCAGGTTAGAAATTATGTATGCAGAGCATGGCTAATTAAGTATGCAGAGCATGGCTTTTGTAGTGACTTTGCATACACTAGTTTGTCTTACATATTTATAGATGAACCTTATAACTTTGTGGCATGAGATAGACACGTCACAATGAAAAACAAATCACTACTGGCTGACTGAAGTAAGGATATTGGTTAATACACATTAGCATGCATCAGGTCTGAACTAGTATGTCTGAACTTCAGACATCATTCCCCCCCCCCCTTTTTTTTTAATTAGAACAAGACTCCTTGGATCTCATCCACTCCTTTGTCCCAAATTTGGTGATCTTGGAGGTTGAAGCAAATGTTATTTAGCTTATCATAAAGGTTTTTGAGCAGTAGCATGATCTAGTTTTCTATCTGGCAATCTCGGTGTTTTGATGTGTTTTTAATTTTAGTGGGCCACATTTTACTTTAAAAAACTATATATAAAAGAGGCTAAATCGGTAGATGGATAAGGCTCTGGTAACATATTTTGAATAGACATTAGTCTTTCCAACAGCTTTTTTTTTAAAAAAGAGGTTTTTTTTTTCTGAATTTGCCTTGTATTGGCATCTTTATGGCCACAGCTATAAAAAGCCTTTCTCCAGTGCTTAATTTGTGCCAGGGTATGCCAGGGCTGAGCCTGGTACCTCTAGACTTGGTAGTTTATATCCCCAGCACCTCTGGGCATGCCACGTCAGTTATGAAAGTAAAAAATTGCTTGAGACCTGGACCTACTTGCTTGAGCTCCGGCATGTCTTTCATTACAAATCAAGCACTGCCTTTCTCCTGCAGCCACACCGTCTTTTAACTTACATTCTGCATTTAAAAAAAAAAAAAGGAAATTTGAAAAAGTCGTCTAATGAACTAAATTTCAACTTGCAGTTCTGCATAGATCTTTGGTCAAGGTTTTGTCCTTGAATCCCAAGATCTCACAATCACTCTGGCTGAGTGAGCCCTTATGTTCTGGAACAGGAGCTTTTAAGGTTTCTTTGCTACATGCCGCAATCCATCTTGCAATAGAAATCTTCTAGGCAGCTAGTCTCTACTTGGCTGTTCCATTCAAAACAAATAGGCTGTACATCTTTCTAAATTACTTGCAGAAACTTTAAGTGCCCTGCTGGCATCCAGACAATGGAAATTCCTTTTCTCTTGTGGTTTAGAATGCATACAAAATGAAAGCAAAATAATCTCTTGATCACTGTAAAAATGCTGTACATTTTTGGGATGAAGTTATATTTGGATCAACTTTCTGCTTATGAATTTTGAAAGTATTATATTTCTGTCTCTAGCAGAAAATGCTGAAGCTTTGTTAAATGTGGAGAACATAACATAAAATGGCTTTTTTTCAACAGCTGAATGGATAATCCTGATTTAAAAAAATAAAAATCAGTTTTTTGGATTACAATATTTTTTAAAAATATGTAATCATTTTTATTTATATTTTGATGATTTTCTGTGTTCTTCCTATCTCATGGTCTTAAATCACTGAAGTAGATGTTTTGTAATTGTTTCTTTAGTTTCCTAGTTTTAGAATTGTAAAATTTCAGATTTTATAAGGCGGTATTTTCTGCTAAATTTCATACATAAAATGCTTATATCTTCTAAAAAAGACAAGTCTGGGGCTTTATTAATATCCTTTCTGTGAGAACCACATAAACTCAGATCCAAAATTGATAAGCAATTGTCCCATGCTATATTTTCATCCTACATGACCTTCTGGTATATTGAACTTCTAAAAGTCAAGAAAGCTGAAGAGATTCAACCTGGCTAAACCTCTATCAGCATTTTCAGTTTGAAGTCAATGGGACTTGTGCTCCTATGTCACTTGAGAGCTTTTCAAAAACCCACTCTCAAGTGCCTAAATTTGGACTAAAGACCCTAACTTTAGGTGCCTTGTAGGGCTGTCAAGCGATTAAAAAAATTGAGATTAATCGTACTGTTAATAGAATACCATTTATTTAAAATTTTTTGGATGTTTTCTACTTTTTCAAATATATTGATTTCAATTATAACACAGAATACAAAGTTTATTTTTTATTACAAATATTTGCACTGTAAAAAACAAAAGAAATAGTATTTTTCAATTCACCTAATGCAAGTACTGAAGTGCAATCTCTATCATGAAAGTTGAATTTACAAATGTTGAATTATGTACAGAAAAATATCTGCATTCAAAAATAAAGCAATGTAAAACTTTAGAGCCTACAAGTCCACTCAGTCCTACTTCAGTCAATCACTCAGACAAACAAGTTTGGTTACAATTTTCTGCCCGCTTCTTGTTTTCAATGTCACCTGAAAGTGAGAACAGGCGTTCTCATGGCACTGCTGTAGCCAGCGTCGCAAGATATTTACATCCCAGATGCGCTAAAGATTCATGTTCCTTCATGCTTCAACCACTGTTCCAGACAACATGCGTCCATGCTGATGACGGGTTCTGCTCAATAACAATCCAAAGCAGAGTGGACCAACGCATGTTCATTTTCATCATCTGCGTCAGATGTCACCAGCAGAAGGTTGATTTTCTTTTTTGGTGGTTCGGGTTCTGTAGTTTCCACATCAGAGTGTTGCTCTTTTAAGACTTCTGAAAGGATGCTCCATGCCTCGTCCCTCTCAGATTTTGGATGGCAGTTCAGATTCTTAAACCTTGGGTGGAGTGCTGTAGCTATTTTTAGAAATCTCACACTGATAGCTTCTTTGTGTTTTGTAAATCTGCTGTGAAAGTGTTCTTAAAATGAACATGTGCTGGGTCATCATCTGAGACTGCTGTAACATAAAATAGATTGCAGAATGGGGTAGAACAGAACAGGAGACGTACAATTCATGCCGCAAGGAGTTCAGTCACAAATTTAATTAACGCATTATTTTTTTTAACAAGCATGGAAGCATGTCTTCTGGAATGGTGGCCAAAGCATGAAGGGGCATACGAATGTTTAGCATATCTGGCACATAAACACCTTGCAATGCTGGCACCAAAAGTGCCATGCGAACGCCTGTTCTCTCTTTCAGGTGACATTGTAAACAAGAAGCGAGCAGCGTTATCTCCTGTATATGTAAATGAACATGTTTTTCTTAGCGATTTGCTGAACAAGAAGTAGGAGTGAGTGGACTTGTAGGTACTAAAGTTTTACATTGCTTTGTTTTTGAGTGCCATTATGTAACAAACAATCAACATTTGTAAGTTACACTTTCACAATAAAAAGATTGCACTACAGTACTGGTCTGAGGTGAATTGAAAAATACTATTTCTTTTGTTTATCATTTTTACAGTGAAAATATTTGTAATCAAAATAATAATATAAAGTGAACACTGTACACTTTGTATTCTGTGTTGTAATAGAACTCCACATATTTGAAAATGTAGAAAAACATCCAAAATATTTAATAAATTTCAGTTGGTATTCTATTGTTTAACAGTGTGATTATTGTGATTCATTTTTTGATATAATCATGTGAGTTAACTGCAATTTATTGACAGCCGTAAAAAATGTTCTATTTTGTTTGTGTGTGTGTGTGTTTAAAAAAATTCATTATAACTTCATTAATGTATTGGACATCTAAATAACTTTTCATTGTTAATGCTGAAGCAATTTTGTTTTGAAATTACAAAGATTTTATACCTCTAAGAGGGACATTTTTAATAAAGATGCCATTTTAGCCTCATAATTCTGCAATCACATATGTTCATATTTAAGACCATGAATAATCCCATGTAAATCAATCGGACTAGTCACGTGAGTGAAGTTACGTTCCTGTTTAAGTGTTTGCACAATCAGGGACTTAATTTTCAATTTAATATTTATTTCCTTTAGCAGTTTGGGAAAATTCAAATACGATTCCCTAGCAGTAGTGGCATTTGAAAACAGTGTTTATAATTTAGTTCCCGATAAATTTGCAATCATTTTCAAATTAGACAAACTTCAAACTGATTGAAATCACCTTGATTTCAGTTGCTCCATCATGTTTGACTGATTAAGGGTATCAATTAGAGGTTAAAATGGAGTTTAGTCGATGCTTGAGCATTTTTTTTTCTGACTGGCCATAATATACTTGCTGTTCTCAGAAATGTCAAGTTATCTAGACAGTGGTATGGCATTTGCATGTGTATGGATATGAATATTTTGGATTTACTGGTAATGCCACTAGCTTCTTGATGCCAGAGATCAAACAAATGGCATATTTTGTGTTGGTAGTGTTCTTTACCCACACCAAGCCTCAGAAAATGTAGGTGAATGGCTCAGGTTGGAACATGTTTTTAGACTTCCTCCAAGTCCATTTTTCAGAGTGGTAGCCATGTTAGTCTGTATCTGCAAAAAGAACGAGGAGTACTTGTGGCACCTTAGAAACTAACAAATTTATTTGGGCATAAGCTTTCATGGGCTAAAACCCACTAAAACCAAGTCCATTGAGACTGCAAACAGTCAAGACTGGACAACTAAGGAGTTAGAGTGCAACATCTGCTTGAAAACTTCTGATTTAATAGAATCATTGAATTGTAGGACTGGAGGAGACCTCAAGAGGTCATATAGTAAAGTGCGGTGTACTCATGGCAGGACTAAGTATTATTTAGCCATCCCTGACAGGTGTTTCTCTAACCTGCTCTTTAAAATCTCCAGTGATGGAGATTCCACAACCCCCCTAAGCAATTTATTTGAGTGTTTAACAACCTTGACAGGTAGGAAGTTTTTTCTAATGTCCAATGTAAACTGCCCTTGCTGCAATTTAAGCCCATTGCTTCTTTTACTCTCCTCAGAGGTTAAGGAGAATATTTTTTTCTCCCTCCTCCTTGTAACCACCTTCTAGGTACTTGAAAACTGTTCTCACATCCCCTCTCAGTCTTCTCTTCTCCAGACTAAACAAACCCATTTTTTTCAATCTTCCCTCATAGGTCATGTTTTCTAGACTTCTAGTCATTTTTATTACTCTTTTCTGGACTTTTAACAATTTGTCCACATCTTTCTTGAAATGTGGTGCCCAGAACTAGACACAATACTCCAGTTGAGGGACATTGCTGTCCATATTTCAGCTCTCTTTGAGAGGGTATTCTGTAATGAGGTCTTGACATGGCAATAAGGAAAATGGCTCTGAGCAAATGACCACTGCTAAATTTGGAGATTGCCTCCAGGGACTGGCTTGGATTCATGGATCCACAGATATTCAGGAGTACTTAGGGAAGTATAGGAAGAATGACTTCTCTCCTACATCTGTTACCACTGAGGTCTGGAACTGATGATAATAAAACTTGAATTCATATTCCCTTTGTCTGAGACTGAATAAGTTCTGTTCTTATGATGTTTCTGGCAAAAGGTTGGAGAAGAAAAATATTCCTGAGATTGAGAGTCTTTCCAGTCCTGAATAGCAGATGCCTTTCATAGGGAATCTGGTTAGTCATTTTTGTAAACCAAGATCTGAGCAATAAAAGTTGGCAGGCATAAGCACTAGTCTCTGTGATCAAAAGTCACATCACTGGCTCCCCATGGCACTGCGAATGAAGTTTAAAAATCTTGTCCTTGCTTTTAAGGTTCTACATCATAAAGTTCCTGTCTAGATCTTTTTCCCTGTCTGTTTAGCATTCTTCCTCTTAACCTCCCGACATGCAGCCAATCCCCCAGTTATACCAACCTTGATTCCTGTTTCATCCGCTTCCATAAAAGGCTTTTTGCCTTCTTTCATGCTGCCGTTTGCTCATGAATCACTGTTCCAAAATATTTTGGAACCTTTTGCCTCATTCAGATCGCTTTTAAAAGCATATTATTGAAGCATTATATATAAAAAAAGACCCAAGTTTACACTCAGAACAGAAACTAACAAAAAATATGTTGAACCCACATTATGTACATATAGCTCAACCCAAAGACTGTGGAATCGGCTCTATAATCATCTCCTTCTTAATCTCTCCTTCCCAATGTATGTTACAGCTTCACTTGTCTGATCCATCATCCTGACTGTAAGAATTTTGGGTAGGGACTTGTCTTTTTCTTTTTTCTTCCTTTGCAGCATATGGGAGCATTTATTATTATTTTGTTATCTAACATTTATATTGTGAAAGCATCTGAAAGCCCCAGCCAGGCACTGTATAAACATATAATAAATGGCAATCACTGCTTCAAAGAGTTTACAGTCCCAAAGCAGACTGGAGTGGGGAAAATGGGGTAGCAAATACATATTTATGGGTGCAATGAAATAACTAACAATAGTTATGGTATAATTGTGATGTCAAATTTAACTGTTACCAGAAACTGATGGTATCTGAATTCAAGGGGACAATTTGCCATTTTAAGACTGTGGATGCTTCTGAAAATGAAAACCTGCCTAAATCACAATACCATCCTTCCATCTCTTCATGAGGACTTGATGGTATAGGTTTTGTTGTTGAAGTAGCAGCATCCACCTTTGGAGCTACTGACCAGAACCTGTATTGGGAAATGGGAAAGAGAGGTATATGGACTTTCCCTGAATGTAGCATAAACAAAATGCATTTAAATTGACATGATCAATAACCACAGGATGCAGGTGGACATCACAATTAATGGTCAAGTGTGAGGCAGTAAATGCATTTAATTACGTGGGATCATACATATCCAATGAAGGAGGCTGCTCCAAAGAAATCTGAAGACTATAGATAGCTTGCTCAGCCATTGTCCCCCTTACAAAAGTATGGAAAAACCATGGCATCTTGAAATGTATGGGGGTTCAACTAATGAAAAGCTTAGTTTTTTTCCATAGTGACTTATTGATGTAGTTCCTGGGAAACCAATGCTTCTGACAAGAAGAAAATCGAAGCCATTGAGATGTGGTGCTGGTGAGGACTCTTGCATCTCTTCTGGACAAAAAAAGAAAACAAATGCTTGTTAGAAGTATTGTAGAGAAATGAACTCTGTTGTCAGAAATCAACAAATGCAAACGTATGTACTTTGGTCACATCAGGCGTAGAAATGGAAATAACTTGAGAAGTTATCATGGAAAGCATGGTGATGGGTCATCGTAATAGGGGACAGCCAGCGGGGAGATGGATAGATGATTTGCAGCAGATCACTGGGAGGTCAGCTGCTGAGTGTGTGATGTTAGAGATGGATCGAGAATGCTTCTAAAAATTCTACTATGTCACCAGTATTCAGACATGACTGAATAGGCTTTACACTTAAATTGAAGAGCCTAGAGCTAAAATTTTGGACCTGCTTGAAAATTGGATGTTAGAGGAACTGAGAAATCTTCTCCTTTTTAAAAGAAAAGGTTTAGTAGGTTTCTAAGACACTTAAAATGTGCTCATAATCCACTAGAGAGTAACAGAATGATCCCCCCCAAAGTGTGGGAAACTAATTCTCTTGTGCATCCAGTTGCATTTAGGAGTTCCATTCCTGTGCTGGATATTTGGTAGGTGAATGGGGTTGAAAAGGAAAAAGACCAATGGCTTGAGTCCACTGCATTGGGCTATAAGTTGTATAACAACTTCCTGCCGCGGTATACTTGCTTCAAGTGTAAGCCGATATCTGCATAATTTTAGAGCATATGCTGCAAACATTTGTGCCAGAAAGTGTGTCTCCACTTGCCCTACTTGACACATGGGAAGACAGTAGATCCAGAGTTAGAAGCTATCTCTTATGTGGGTTTAAATGGTTTCTTCTTTGCAACCTTTAAAGGGGTTTAAAGGGTTTTCATTCTGATACACAAATAAGTCTGAGAAAAGGACATCAAAGCAGCACACTTCTGATCCACTCGATCTGGTCTACTGGCAGGAAATCTAGCTCTGCAGTCCTGGCTTGCTGCAGATGAACACAGGAAAAACGAGTGTTTTAATTTTGGCGCCATTTAAAACACAAGGGGGGAAAAAATCTAGTGGCCAAACAGAAAATAACAAAATATTTTAGAAAAAGTAAAATAAATAAATTTTAGCTTGTAAGAGCTATAAACTATAAAGAAAAACTAAAAATGACTTGTCAATGTCCAGTTAAGTCACTCTTTTTTTTTTTATGGTTTATGGTGTTCAGCGTTAGTCTTCTTCTTAGCAAAAAAGAAAAACATTAGTCATATTTAATTGCTGAAACTTGTTGATTTTAATTTATTGATTGTAGTCTACCTTACCTAGATACAAATGTGTATTTAGTGGTAATTATAATACAGGAATCATAGCTGGTGACTCAGTTCTATATTTGTTTTTAAAAATGACTTTCCCTACCTCCCTCATTTTCATTGCATCTGATTCTGTTCATGGATTATTTGTGTGTGTGTGTGTGTGTGTGTGTGTGTGTGTGAGAGAGAGAGAGAGAGAGAGAAAATGAACACCTTTTCCTCTAATGGCATAACATTGTAAAGATTAAAAGTCAGCAGTATTATTTTTCCTTATTTTTTCATAAAGGGTTTCATTAATCCTGCCATAAGATCTCCAGAAGGTGACCTGAGGGTATATGTACTTTGATTAATATTTGTTTAATGCAGGATGATCTATACTACTCAGATGTTTTATTCATATTACAATTGTGCCTATCAGTTGATTTTCAGGTTGACTAGTCGGATATAGTTGAATGAAGAAGATGAACGATTAGTAGACTAAGTGACTTTTAAAGTGTGCTGAGGGGCAGAACAAATACAATATATAATGCACCTTGTCTGTTCAGTACTCTTATGAGTTAAGTTGGTCGCACAGTATAGTAAAAGATTTTTCCATACCTGAATTTTAATGTTGTTGGAAAGCTTTGCCAATGCCATTATTTAGATTTCTGTTTTGTTATAGCACCTCTGGGAAAAGTATTAGACTTTTCTTGCCTTATGGATGAAGGTAAATTGAGTTGAGGGAAAAACTCAAATCAATACTACTAGGCAAAATGTTGAGTCTAGTTAGTCTTATCATAAATGGATCTTAAGACTGTAAGTTTGCCATACAATTCAAATGTTTTGTTCTTGGATCTAGTACAGGATGTATCAGGGGATCATTGATAATTTGAGAGTGCAAGTCATTTATGCATTTTTGTTCACGGGAAAGAGGTGCAAGATATGCATGAGGCAATGTAAGATGTTAGAGTAGGATGTAGAAACTCAACACACAATTTAAGAGTGGATAGGACACTCTTCTTAAGGCATAACCTATTTTTGGAAATAGATAGTAACATTTTCATCCATAACAGAGGATATGTTATAACTCTGCCTTTCTCTTTGTGTCTCGCAGATACATTATCCCAACCTTACAGAGATCTCATGCTGGGTTTTATCAATGTGTGGTGCGGAACAGGATGGGGGCGCTCTTGCAAAGGAAATCTGAAGTTCAAGTGGCATGTATGTGTTATCTTGAAACTTATTAACAAGCCAATTAAGTTCTTATTTGCAGGAAGAATAATATAGCAATAATGTTTGTCAATTCATTACAGGTATGTCTTGAGATAAGTCATATGTTTAAAAATTGTTATATTGCAAGAATTTTCACATTGACAGTGGTTGCCATCTGGTAGGAAAGTTCGAACTGGAGCAGTGTGAAATGTGTGCAGCAAGTACTGAATCACTCAAACCGAGATGGGATTAGAGGCTTGCTATGGCTTACCTTCCAAATCTCATGGGTCTTTTTGCACAGCCAGTAAGCAGGGCTGACTTCCCCTTCACACACTACTGCAGTAGACATAATCAGACCAGGTAAGGCTAGGGCCTTCTGGGAAAGGAAAAAGAGGGATCTCAAAAAGTGGTTTAAAAGGGGAGACAATATTTTGGGGCTAAACTATGGAGAAATGAGCCCCCCCCCCCCCGAAAAAAAACACCTAAAATGGCACAAACGTGGAACAATAATGGAGGGAGTTGACAGTTTAAAGTCACTTATAGCTGAGCTTTTAGTGTGTTGGAAGTAAAGAAAGAAACTTTGGGGAACAAGAATTTACTGGAAATCCATAAGGATTTTGAGACATGGTGATACCTTGGTGATTATGGCCAGCAAAGGTACTACTCTCTGAGAGGGACAGATTGTCTTCTCCAATGAATCAAAACACACAAAAAGGAGCTTTGGAGCTGATTTGTCATGTAGCTGATATAAAGGGCAGGCAAGCACTGATTGATTGTTCTTGCTTTCTGTGTCCTCCAATTTTAGCAATGGCTCCTACTTGCAATGCCTTGCTCCTGGAGGGAAATAGGGAGGAAAGATGTGTCTCAATATAGTTTTAGTTTAAACACACTCTTCTCACAGCAGTACTGAGAAAGGCCTCCTAAGAATCCATAAAAGTTCTGTGGTACTGTCAGGGCCTTGCAGGAAAAGAAGGAACCCTATATAATTCCCTAGCTAACATGCTAAGCCTAGTGGAGTGCTACCTGCCCCTGGATTTAGTACAGGGCCGGCAACATCAGAAGATGGAGGATTTCCATTGGCTGCTGTTTGTGGGGGAAAGGATGTCAGACAAATTTCTAGCCCCAACACGACTCTTTTGGGAGACAGTGGCCCTACTGCCAGTCCTCTCTTCCTGATCTCCAACAACAGAAAATGGAAAGAGCAGCCAGTTGTCACACTCTACTCTCACACTCCTTCAAAGACTCTTGGGAGGGAGATAACTAGAGACAACAGGAGGATGATAGGAGAACACCATGCCTTTCCCTGAAGACATCAATGATAGAGGCCCTAGAACATGAAGGAGGCATGGAGCTATTAGGAAGACAAGTACAGAATACCCAAGGAAGAGAGAGGTGGGATGTTGCCTTGGAGGTTCCAGTTAATCACCCTTGCAATAGAAAATTAATGGGTTTATTCACAGTCAATACCTCACTAACTAAACTCTGAGATTCTGTTCCTGAACATGAGTGTGAACCAAATTTGTATGATGTTCATATCTGTAGTTCAGAATACAAAGGCTGTCAGACTTGACCTCTGATTTGATTTTTGACTTTCATTTGGAAATATTAGTTGATTTTCTCAATCATTGGTGCTGAATTATTTGACTTGGCCTGTAAAATATGAAAGATGTCATAACTCAATGTACTTTTGCTCTTGTTTCCTCCATTAACATCTAGAAAATATAAATCAAATAACTTGTTTGAAAGTATTTTTAAAGAATTAGACTGTGATCAATTCATTACTCTTTAAAAAGTTTGTTTGAACATATGCCAGCTTTGGACTTAAATTCAGCTTCTTACTTCCAATCCTCCTTCTTTCACCAAAACAATAGCATTCTTTTGAAGTAAATATTTCAAAATCTATAAGTAAAGTACCATTTGTTTGTAAGACTACATGTTAGCTGTCTGATGCATAGGATACTGTTCCTTAGGGTACATAACTGGAAGATCAGCAATAATAAAATAGATAATGGTTGATAAATGGAAGTAAGATTAAGTAGATGAGTTGAATTCTTTTAGTCATAACCATTTTCAAGTAAGTGAGTAGACTGTACTTTAAAATGAAAAGTTGTAATGAGAATAATACATTGCACTCATACACTCTTTTACAAAGTTCAAGTAATTTATCCCTTAAAACATCAGTCTCTAATAAGTATTCTTATTATCTCAGTTTTACAGATATAGAGATTGACACAGAGGGTTTAAGTGACTTGCCCAAGGTCACACAGCAAGTCAATAGCAAAACTGAGATTATGACTCATAGACTGAGCATGGAATTGGGATTTCCCAAGAGTGTGCTGCAGCGGCATAGTGATTTTGCAGAACATAAAAGTACTATACAATTGTTTTCCAATTAAAAAAAAAAAAGAGAGAAGACAGGAGTGGAGGAGATAAAGCATGAAGGATAATAGCACAACTGGAAATGTGGTATAAGGATAAATTTGAGCGTCTCTATTCTGATGGTTATACCCAAATGGTCAATAAATGCTATTTCACAAAAAACAGTGAATTCCCAAATCAGACATATCCTTAGAAGCACAACTTCCATCTCAGAAGGACAGAATGAGTCCTGCTCATTTTAGTCTGTTTAGTATTGTCTCTATTAGCAATCCCGCAAGATGTGATGTTCTACACCTATAATCAAATGGTACCCAAGAAAGGTGTGAAATTCTTTCCTTCCTTTGAAAACAAACAATAAAAATTACAGAAATTATTTCTTATTTGGTCTTCACAACTGACTGTCCCTGGATTAGTATACATGATGGACAAATATGTCAGCTATGGTATAAAATAGCTTTTGAAAAATCACTTTGGTCCATTGTTGAATTATCTCTGTAAAATACAATCATTAAAACTGAATTCTATTGTAAATATTAATCTGTCACCATTATATTTAATACTATTAAATACCAAAAAGCCAATTTTGGTAACAAGAGTCTGAAATACTGTAAATCAACACAAATCTGGAAACTCAGCACCCAATGCTAAGATCTGTTCCTACAGATTAAAATAACTTTTAAAATATCATAGAAGTTTTTAAAAAATGTGTTAAATACCAAGGGACTGGATTTCTGTACCTAGTAGTGACCGCTGCTATCTTATGACTTAACATTTGCAAAATTTTAATTTTCAAATCTAAATAGTTTTAAGCAATGTGCATGCAAGGAAGTACCTCAAACTTTGTAGTGTTTTACTGTTGTCACTTTCACAGTATAAAAGTCCTCCAATTTTTTTTCAATTCATGCTCAGAAAAATTAGTTGAGATATAAATGAATGAAAAAAGATGTTTATAAAAAAAATGCTGACCAGTTCTTTTTGGGCTTAAAAATTCCTGAATTCTGAAGGCTAGACCAGTCACATGACAGTGAGATTAATTAGAACTATCTACATGGTTCAAAACTTCTTTTCAAGTAGGTGATCTGATTAGTTATAAACAAAAACATGGAGCAACAGTGCTGATTATGTCTGAATAAGTAACTTGCAAATCACAAAGATGATTAAAGACAGAACAAAAGCAGGAAGAAAAAACATAGCATTTTTAAAAGGGTTTTAGTCTCTTATTTCCATTCTTAGACAGGGCTGCAGGTTCATGTTCTTCTGCCGTCCCTGCATCCCTTTCTGCTCCAGAGAACTTGAATACTGACCCCTTGACCTTTGGGAGATGGGAATTCAGTGGGGAAACCAAAACAGTTATTTCTGTACACCAATTCGTAATTTATAGAAAAATAAAATGTATACAGATTTTTAGATGGCAGAAGAGTAGAAACCTGCAGCTCAAAGACAATGCTCAAAAGACCAAACAAAAGCAGGAAGAAAAAATGCAGAGTGTTTTTAATGGACTTCCAATTCTCCGGTCCTTGCCCATAAAAATATAAACTACATGAGTGCACTTGTGGGAGGACCCATAGTAGAAGTTTGCATTTAAAAAAAAAAGTCAAATACATAGATTGGGTGTTTGGGTCATGGAAGGAGGCCAGAAGAACCAACAGCTAATGAAATATTGCAGATAACCATGGCCTTGATCCTACAGTTTTATCAAGTGGGCACACAATGGTCCATCAGCGTGAATCTGATTGGCTATTGGTGCGACTAGACCATGATACAGTTATGCCTGTGGGTGTAACAATAGACTGAAGGAGTATCATGATCAGAAGGACTTGAGAACAAGAAAACTGTGCTAAAGACTTCATAAAACATTTACACTACTTTTGCATTTACGTTACGAAGTATTTTATCCAATGTAAGAATATATTCCAAAATTATTTGTACATTAAAAATGACACTTTCTGGTTTAAAAAAAAAGTCAGTTATTGCAATAGGACACGTTAAATTGTGTAGCAGTGCTGAGTGATGCACTTGTGTGCTCTGGAGGTACTGTGTTTTGCCTTGTGCCTCACCACACACCTGAAATCTGCATTAATCAACACTATTGTCAGATCTTTTTACTTAATTATGGCAATGCCGTAAAATATAACTTTTTCTCTGATGCCTTTTAAAAGAAAAGAAAGGGGAGAAGAAACTTCCAAAACTTTGAATATAACTTTTCTCTTCAGATATGGGAAATTTCATGGACACAGACCAGAGAAAAACAGTATCACAAGGACAAGCTGCAGTTCTAGCCTTCCTGCACATCATCAGCTATCCCAAACCACAAGTGACTTGGTTTAGAGATGGCCACAAGATTATTCCAAGCAGCAGAATGTAAGTTGATGTGAAGTTCAAACAATTGCAGATGTGAAATCTGACTAATTACATTTGTTAACAGCTTACATTTTAAGCAGACTAATTAAGGTTGAAAGAAAATGAAGTAGTCATGAAGTAGCTCATCCCAAGTTTGAGATAAATGGCTATTTCAAGACTGGCTCTGAAATTCCTAAGTAATTCAACAAAATAATTCATGTGATCTTAATGGTGGTTGTACAGCAGCGGGCAGTGGTAATGGAGAATGGCTGCTTTCTCCTCCTCCCATTCATTTTCCTGGTGTGCTTTAGAGAAGTAAGTGTTTGTCCCTGGATTGTATTTACTTGAATGCACTAATTTAATGAATGCTGGTATTTACTTATAAGGCTGCATTTTATATTGAGCTCTGCTTGATGCTATTTTCCTTGACAATAAAACTGTAATCACTGATTATTTCTCTTTATTCTTTTATCCTACTGGCAGTTTTATTTCCTTTGGTCTAATTAGCAGTTCATCCACTCGTGGCAAGGTTGTTGCACTGTGATTAGCTAAGCATTATCTCAAGGTTTACTAGTTTATCCCTTACCTAAGACATTTAAAATGCCAATGTCTATCAATACACTCATGCGTTTATTTAAAGCTTTGTGTGGTCAGCTGGAGTGTTAAATTTTTTTTTTTTTGTCCCTGCCTCTTTGTCAAATTTAATAGAGAATTACTGGGTTTTTTGGAGAATGAGAATTTCTAAAGGATCCAGTAGCTGGCAGCTTATGGTGAGAGATATTTTTAGGTTCCAGGATGGCTGCTGAGCGCTAAGAGTTCTTCGTAGGGAAAAAAGGCTTTTGAGTTTTGACTTTTTATCTGGAGAGTCATACTTTTATAAGAGCATAAGATCAGCCATACTGGGTCAGAACAATGGTCCGTCTAGCCCAGTGTCTCTGACAGTGGCCAGTGCCAGATGTTTCAGAGAGAATGAACAGAACCAGGCAATTTCAAGTGTTCCATCCCCTGTCATCCTGTCCCACCTTCTGGCAGATGGAGGTTTAGGGACACCCGGAGCATGAGGTTGTGTCCCTGACCATCTTGGCTAATATTTTACTGCAGTCCATTTATACACTTTGTAAACATGAAAGCTAGTGTTACAGGCTCTTTTGAAAGTCAGTTGGAATTAGTGTGGTAAAGGATGTGGAGCAGCTCTGTAATGAGTTATGACTATATGGTCTGCTAATTGGGGTAGTTACTGTACGGCTATATTCAGTTATTGGAATATTTAGTGTATATATGTTGGTTTAGTTTAATAGCAGCTAGTTGGGGAAACAAACTGGAAGCAGAAACAGTACGTTGTTCCAGATGAAACATCTCCTGGTAAACACTTCAGTGGGGCTAAGAGACAATGCCTGAACTCTTTACCTGTGAGGAATATACTCACTGACACCAGTCAAGTTACAAAGCTTGTTTTGCCAATGCTGGGAACAAACAGATCAAAAGAGCTACAGGCAGCTAAAAAGTCTCTTTCCAGAGGTCAGGCATTTCTTCGGGAGCTGTTTGCAGGGAACAGATTGACACAAGCAGATACCTGTTTGAGTGTCTGAAGGAGCAAAGCTTTCTTAGGCCTTCCATCAAAGGGTGGGAGAGCTTTAGGTAAGATAGATATGCATATAGGCTGGCTGTTTATTTTAAAATCCTATTTCTTGTATCTTATGCTGCTTCCAACTGTTAAGGTTAAACAGTACTTTGATCTAAGAAGGCTGTTTTGCATCCCTGTGTTAAACACTGGTCACGAGCTCCTGACAGGAAGAACTGCAGGAATCAAACCTACTCAGACCTATTGGGATAAGTGCAGTGGATACCCAGGTACTGGTCTAAGAGTGGGAGAATCACAGGATTCCATCTTGAGAGAAGTGAAGGCATGAAATCTGAGACCTCAGGGGGTGCAGTCAGAGGCTAGAGAAGGTGTCAGATGTGCACCTAGCCCTCTAAAAATCAACTTGGAAGTTTAGCCTTGACCTCACCCATCACGTAGAAGATGGAATATTTGATTCTGGAAATTTTAAACAGTTCCTAAAGGAGAAGGTTAAGGTCAATGGAAAAACTGGAAACCTGGGGAACATAGTTCACATTGAACGTTTTAAGAACAAGATCACAGTCATATCTGAGAAGCAGTTCTCTAAAAGATATCTGAAATACCTCACAAAGAAATATCTCAAGAAGAACAGTCTTCATGACTGGCTTTGTGTGGTCGCATCTGATAAGGAGACAGGAGCTGCGCGACTTCCAAATCAGTCAAAATGAGGAAGGATGAGAGTCTGAGGAATAAATGAAGCTTTTACTGAAAGCTTTATACTCTTAAACAGCATACAAAAGACTAGACATCTATTTATGACAGCACTTTAACTTACTGGTGAATAAAGGTTTTGTACACTGTTTAAAAAAACCAACTATGAAAATGTGTAATGCCTCCCTTATGGGGACTGAACTACTTGCCTCTGGGCAAAAGTTTTCTGAGCAGCAGCCCTCCAATTTTAAATAAGGCCTTATATACACACAAGTTGTATCAATTTAACTGAATCAGTTTAGAAACTGATCTGATTAGATTGTTTTGACCCTTTGTGTGGATGCTCTTAAATTGGTTTGAGTGCTTTATATTCCTAAATCAATACAAATCACTTTATATCCTATTAAGAGTGTCCACAGAAGGGGTTTGCAGCCCTCTACCTAAATCAATCAACTAGTCAATCAGCTACAATATTTCCCAATAATGACAACATTACACTTTATGCAGGCTGATGAAACATTCAGGGCATGTCTGCACTGCAATTAAAAACCCGTGGCTGGCCGATGCCAGCTGACTTGGGCTTGCAGGGCTTGGGCTAGGGGGCTATTTAATTATGGTGTAGATTTTGGCTTAGGCTGCAGCCCACACTCTGGGACCCTCCCACCTCACAGATTTCTAGAGCCCAGGCTCCAGTCCAAGCCCAAACGTTTACACTGTATTTAAACAGCCCCTTAGCCCAAGCCCCACGAGCCTGAGCCACCTTGCATGGGCCAGCCACAGGTGTCTAATTGTGGTGTAGACATACCCTCAGTGCACGAACTGGAGAGAGCATAGGTGGTTATTCCATGCTGAAACTTCTTATTGCCACCCCAAAGAAAAGTTGACACTTATTTTTTCACTGTAACATCATTTAAGAAAACCATTGGCTCAAAGACCAATTATTGGAACTGCTTCTCATTTACACTAAGGCCCATCCACTGCTTTGCCAGTGTAAAGTGGACTTAAAGTAAACATACTTTAAAGTTATGCACCCTTTAAGGTCCCTTTATATTTCCAGAATGGTGTAAACAGGTGTTAGTGTAAATGAGAACCAGGCCCATTAGGAATACAGGGATAACTACCGTTATTCAATCGAATTTACATCACTGTAATAGAAATTCAGGTGAATGTACAGGCTTTGTCATTATTGTATAAACTTAAAAGATCAAAATTAATAATAGTTATGCAAAAATATGAATTCTTCAGCAGTTCGTAAGAATCTGTCATTTAATTTTCCATTACTGGCATTCGCAGTGGAGCTGACATAGCAGTTTTAAAGCAGCTAATGCTCATTAATTTGCTTTTTTTTAAACTAATATTTTCAGTTTTTTTCCTGCCAGTGTGTTAATGTTTCAGCATTCCCATCTTTATTTGTTTCTGGGGAACACAGGTAGCAGAAGATATTATTGCATTGTCGTAAATTCTGGCATCACATTATTATTTTGGAGGTATTTTACAAATATATTGAATAGGACTAGCCTTTGTTCTTTTTCTTTTCTAATGTCAACTTCACATCTTAGCATGGTCTCCAGTTGTAACAGATACTTCTTGAATTTAGAATAAGCAAATGTAACCTTTCTGCCTGTCAGAGTTGGCAGCAACAAGGGCCGGGTTCAGTATCTAGGGGATCCATTCCAATAACACAATGCAAAACCGGCTCGAGCCCCCACCCAGTGACCTGGGACAAATATATTCCACCCCCGCTGGGTGCCTCCAAGAGGCAATACTTCACCTCTCGCAAGCACGTAGTCTGAGTGTAGCAAAAAGCCTTTTAATTACAGAGAGAAACAATGTGGCATTATGTTGGGGAAACACCACCAACAGGATTCATAACACAACCCATGAGCAAAAAACCCACCCCAAGCAAATTGGGGCATGTCCTTTCCCTTTGGTTCTTGAGTCCAGCAACCCAAAATCACCCAAAGTCCCAAAAGTCCAACAACCCAAAAGTCTCTGTCCCTAGTCAGGGCAGCCCCAGAATTCAAAAGTTTATCTGCAGAGTTTTACCTCCCAACCTGAGTGGAGATTTGGGGGGGTGGGGTTTAAGGGGCACCTTACGTGGTCCAAAGCTGATGGCCCCACCTCTCCATGGGGCTCAGCTCTGCCAGCCACCCCATGAGCTGCTCTAAGCATCCAACAAAACTGCTCTGCTCAACCAGCCACTCCGCTTGCCGTCCCACAAACTGCTCTGCTCCACCAGCTGCTCCGCTCTGCTCTCCATCCCGCAAACTGCTCTGCTCTGCTCCACCAGCCGGTCTGCTCGCCGTCCCGCAAACTGCTCCACCATACATCTTCAGGCTCCCCCACTACTTAACACAACACTCAGTGATTTCAGCTCTTAGTAAGTTTAGCTCTTTTGTGATTTCAGCTTGTAGTAGGGGAGCCTCAGTGCTGGTGCACCATTAGCCCAAAGTGAATTCAGCTCAGCAGCCTGTAACTAGACTCCTAATAGAATCAAAATTAGCTCTGATATTCCACAGTGGAGAGAGGAGGAAGTGCAATTAGCATGTAAGGCCCTCACCAGGGGGGCCCATGCCACCAACTATTAATACCTGTTCCCAAGTCACAGAGTTTTGGAACCCATGTCCCTTGCCTAGCGAGTGCTACTTAGTTGATGGCGAGTCCCTCCATCATAACAAAAGGCCAAGTACAGTTCCACTGTCCTTGATTCCCATAATCAGGGTAATAACAATTTATTCCTCCTGCCCTAATAACAGAGACACTGGGGATCCCACAGCAGCCAAAGTGACCATTTGGGCAGCTATGGCCTCATTCTCGGCAGGGTGGGTGTGCCTATGCAAATGAGATCAGCCCCTGAAGTGCTTTTCCACAACTTGCCACACCTCACCACCAGATGTCAGGGTGGAGCTCATCCTGACTCTGCTTACACAAAGATAATAGACCAATTTCTTATTCCTCTTACTAAGTCGGTTGGTTAGACTGGAGAAAAAAACATTGATTCAATGGATAGATTAGTCTTCCCGTTCTTCCACAAGTGAAAAGTCATGATGATAATCCTGCTGTGTGAGAGTGCAGAGCTGTGATATTTACTGGGATGGGGCTTCCTTTTGAGATACAGACAATTTCTTTCAAAGAGAGTGGATTTTAATTAATTTAAATGGCAATGAAACTCATGGTGGAAAGATTATTCGACTTTGTAGAAAATAACTGTATTAATTCAGATGTTAACCAGTAGCTTAGCTGCATTGATTAGATAACAAATTCTTAAATTGTGTTAAAGCCACAGGATATAGATCGGAATAATGGCTTAATTTGTACAGGCTTTTCACTTTCAAATCCACTCTGAAGATCTTTAGTTCCTGCTGCATGCAATCACAGGTGGGCTGATGTAAAGATAACACAGGCATATGGAGCTCATCATATCTAGTAAGAAGCCTTTCATGTAGTCCTGAGGTTGCTGATAAAATTCCTCATAGAAGATGACTGATATGCCACAGAACATTTATTCAAGTAAAACAATGGAGTATATTTACAGTATTTCAAAGTCCCAGATACTTTCAAAGCCCCTGAGTTTGTTTTCTTTCCACCCTATTTCAGTGTATTCATGTGTGGTGTGTAATTCAACAAACCAATATAAATTTTGCCTATTGGGAGTTTTCTTTCATCAAAGTCTTATTTTGATATTTTAAAGGGATTTTTATGCACCATCAAAGAAAAGCCATGTTACTTCATCTGTAATAAAATTTGTACGGTGCTCTTAATCATTATTCTCTTCAGAATAAGGGAAACTTGGCAATGTATTCAGATGAATTCATATGGTGGCCAAAGAAGGTGTGTTCATATAGAAACATCATAAAGGATTAGAATGTTTTGTTCATTATTTCATTATGGAATCTTCGTTTATCACAGGATTATGAAAATCTTATTTGCAGTACAGGTGTTCTATTACCTGAGTCACCAGTTTCCTTGCTGCATTGTTTCCTCTCTTGTGTCCAACTTTTCTCCACCTGTTCATGGGCCATTTGGAATTTTTTATGAAGCAAAAATATTTGGGAATCAAACTTCATTTTGTAGAATGTTGGTCAAATATATTGCTGTTCAGAAATACTTTTCATATGTAACTAGCTAGTTTGTTTCTACTAGGAAGTGGTAACTTTAGTCAACACTCAAAGTAAATTTGAGAAAGTATTGGAAAAAGTGTGGAAATTCAGTGGAAAGACTCCTGTTGACTTCAGTGGACTTTGGATGAGGGCCTTAAATATTGTAGCAGAAGACCAAACTTTGGGGAAGAGCACAAAGAGCTGAAGCGATACACAGCTATTAAATTAGTAGATGCAAGTATTACAGAGTAGGAGTGAGGAAAAAGGGAGGAACAGTGCAAACCTTCATTTGAGAGGAAAGTAACTGGAAAGTGACACTTGGTAGAGGATGGAACCAAAAGTTATCCAGAGAAATATTTTTCTCTGTGGCTAAGCTGTCTTTGCTTTGGAAACTTACAGTTTCTCAGGCAATCGGCATCTGGTTTAAGTAGTTTACTGTAATTCTTCCTTCTTTAATCTTTCTGTTCTGTGAAATCTATTCTCCCGTTAATACACACACATGCAACATTCATTAAAGTGTGGATTTGAAAACCAAGAGTCTGATTTTCAGCTCCTAATTGGGTGCACGTTTGCAAGGGATGCACCTTTCTAGCCACACGTGCACAAATCAATTATTTTCACACATCTGTCCACATATATACATGCAAAAATATACATACCAACCTACACCTAAAATTAATTTCTTGTCCAAAATCATATCTCAAAAGCAAAGAAAAATCTGTAGATGCCTTTATGAATATGACTAACTGGGTATTAAAACCATTTCTTGCAGTTCTGCACTGGTATTTATAACTGAAAATTTAAAATGATATAGTAGGGGCATGAGATGAAATCATCACTTGAATATCTGCCCGGAGCAAGGGGTTTCATGTAGTTGTGCTGCCCTAAGAGCAGCCTGAGAAGCAGATTGTGACAATGAGGGTATGTATCCACAGCCATTACAGGTGTGGTTGCTTCTCATGTAGACATACCTGAGCTAGCTTTGATCTTCCTAGAGTAACAATAGCTATAAAGCTGCAGTAGCATGGAGGGTGACTGCTGAAGTATGTACCCAGGGTCCTTGGTGGGCAGGACAAATCCATGCCCCAACCAGTGCTGCCATGGCTTCACGGCTGCTGTTGCTCGATCTAACTAGATTGCAAATTTGGGTAAATCTGGAGATTCTGTAGTCCCACCTCCTGGTTGCAGTGTAGACAAACTTTGAAAGGGACATGGACTTCAGTGAGACTTAAGCATATACATACAGTTAAGAACATGCTTAAGTGCCCTTCCTAAAAAGGGATGCTTTCCTAAATTGAACCCTTCGTGATTTTCACTGTGGAACCTCAATTTTGCATAAATATTTATTTTTCATTTATAGTATTTTACATTCTTGATCCCCATGCCTTTTCTAGATAAAACAGTAAAGTTTTACTCAGTACAATCCACCCTAGCTGTTTCTGAAGTGCTGCTAAGCACTGCAGTCTGGCTATCAGAAAAACCTGACAACTTCATTTGGACCATGGCCGGTAGCAAAGATCAAAGAAGAGTCTGGGCTGTGATGTTTGTAGGATGGAGAGGGAGGCTGGAGGCCATAGTAAAGATAAACTTGCACTCTTTTGGATGAGAAAGGGGAGTGAGGGAGAATCTGCTCTTTGATATAAACACAATCAATGCTCTCCTGGAGAAAATTTGGGTCAAATTTGTTCACTGATTCATAGATTATAAAGCCAGAAGGGACCATTGTGATCATCTAGTCTTACCTCCTGCATAACACTGGTAACAGAACTTCCCTGTTTGAAGTAGAGCGGATATTTTAGGAAAAAAATCCAATCTCGATCTAAAAATTGCTAGTGATGGAGATTCTATCACAGTCCATGGTAAGTTGTTTCAATGGTTAAGTACTCTCGTTGTTAAAAATGTGAGCCTTATTTCCTATTTGAATTTTGCCTAGCTTCAACTTCTAGCCATTGGATCTTGTTGTACCTTTTGTCTGCTAAATTGAAGGGCTCCTGATCAAATTTCTGTTTCCCACTCATGTACTTATAGACTATGGTCAAGTCACTCCTTAACTTTCTCCTTATCATGCTAAATAGATAAAGTTCCTTGAATCTAACTATAAAGGGCAGATTTTCCAATCCCTTAATCATTCTCATGGCATTTCTCTGAATCCTGTCCAATTTATCAACATTCTTCCTGAATTGTGGACATGTAACAATTTAGATGGCATATAGGGGCCCAAAGATGTTACTATAACCCAGTCCAATATTAAATGATTTTTTAAAAAGGCTTGGTACACAGAGACCTCAGCCTTCTTAGTACCATGGCAAACGCCCCATTAAAAATATTTTTTAACCCTTTATTAAAGATAAAAAGGGAAAATGGTTATAGCATTTGAAATATAAACTATTAAGTAAGGCCTTTTTTTTTTTTAAGCAACATCCCTTTTTCCTTTTCCCTTTAGCTGGAGAGAGTTGTTAGAAGGAAAAAACCTTTGTTTTGACATTTTCTTAAATGGTATTAAAAAGGGTAATAACTTTCCTTGGGAGGGGGTGGAGGGGAGAGAAGTTAGTGGAGATGGGGTGGAGCTGTCATTGCTGCTGCTGTTAAAGTCTGCTCCTGTTTCCTAGAAGACAAAACAAGACAAGCACACACACCCAAGGAGAAAAAAGAACAGCAAAGATAGAAAATGCAATCTCTGGTGTTGGCTCTCTCTTCCTTATTGCTGGAGAAACAGGCATAGCACAAGGTCTTATCAGTCACCTAACAAACTTATACCTGCATCAGGCTGTTCAGGGCATTGCCTGTAGTTGCCTCTTTCTGGTCACAGGCTTACCGCAGTGTTGCAAATATACAGTCTTGCCTGGCTAAGCCAGACTCTTATTAGACAGAAAGCAAAAAGAGAAGGACAGGAAACAGAAGAAATAAGATGGGGAAGGTAAAGGAGACATGGGGGCAGGGATGAGGGGAGACAGTCTCACATCCCTGGTGGTATTCAGCTGGAGACAGTGGAGGTGGCGGCATGGGCGTCGAATGTAATAGACTGGACAACTGGGCCACGGTGCCTGCCCTCCCCCCCCCCTGAGACCCTCACCACCACTTCCACTCCACCCCCCACCCACAAGGTCCCCGCTGCTCCCCGCATCCCTTTGGGGGAGTGAGGAGCGACGTGGAGAGCCTGTGGCCGTTGGAGTGAGGAGGCTCAGTTGGGCACTGCTGGGGCCGGCGGCTTGGCAGGGGGGTGGGGTCTTCAGGGCTTGGAGGAGCTGGCGCTTGGGGAGGCTGCTGGTGGCTCTTAGTGGGCCGGGGGGAGGGCCGTCAGGGGTGGGGAGAGCTGGCGGCTCAGCCTGGCCCAGCCCAGCGCTCGGGGAGGCTGCTGGCTCAGCCCGGCCTGGCTCAGCGCCCGGCCTGGTGCTCAGGAGGTCCAATGGCTTGGCTCGGTGCTTTGGGGGGCTGGTGGCTCAGCCCAGTACTGAGGCTGGCCCAACTCTGGCGGTGCTGGGGCCAGCCTGGCACTCGGGGGGCTGGCGCCGGCAGCTCGGTCTGGTGCTGGGGTGCGGGACGTGATGGGTCAAGGGCGCGGCTGGGGTGGGTGAGCCGGAACTCCTCTGGTCCGGGGGGCCCTCAGGGCTTTTCCTTTTATGGGGGGAGTGGGGTGTTGGGGCTCTGGCATGCAGGGGACAGGGCCTTGGACAGAAGGTGCACACCTGGTGGGCTATCCTCCCCAAAGTGGGGGTTCACTTGCTGCCCATGGGTGGCAGTGTCATCTGGGTCCTCCTCTTTCTCTGGCCCCATCTGGTCAGGACTCCTACTGTGGTGGGGAGGCAGCAGTGATGGTGGACAATGTTTCTCCCAAAGTCCTTTCTTCAAGGACACCAAAAGGGAGTGATGGGTGGAATAGCCCATCCCCTCGCTATTTTGTCCACCAGTTAGGCCTGAATTCTGACATACCCATTTTGGTTTCCAAGTAGAGGATTTTCAGTCCTCTGCTCCTCTTATTTACCAGTTATAATCTTAACTCAGTACTTGAATGTCATTAGTTCCTTTTGTTAGTACTAATTTAGTCTCTGTTTCACTTTTGCATCTTTTCCCATCAACATTTATTGTTACAGGTTACTGTGGCCCTGTATGAACTTTTACTTACTTTTTACAGTTGAGCTCACAATTCGGGTAAATTTGTAGGCCCAGTTATTACAATGCACGCCAGAACTGGACACATTCCAGCAGCGATTGCACCAGTGCCAAATATAGAGGTAATATAATCTTTCTACTCCTCCTTGATATTCCCATTTATACATCCAAGGATTGCATTAGCCCTTTTGGCCATTGCGTCACACTGGGAGCACATGTTAAGCTGACTTTCCACCATAACCCCCAAGTCTTTTTCAGAGTCACTGCTTCCCAGGATAGAATCCCCCATCCTCTAAGTGTGGCCTATGTGCTTCGTTCCTGAATGTATAACCTTACGTTTGGTCATATTAAAATATAAAATTTGCTTGTGCCCAGATCACTCAGTATCAGTGACCTGTCTTTGTTATTTACGCCTTCTCCAATTTTTGTGTCATCTGCAAACTTTACCAGTCATGACTTTGTTTTCTTTCAGGTAATTGATAAACATGTTAAATACTGTAAAGCCAAGAACTGATTCATGCAGAACCTGACTAGAAACACATCTACTTGATGATGATTCCCTGTCAACAATTGCATTTTGAAACTTGGCAGTTAGCCAATTTTTAATCCATTTAAATGTGTCTCAAGTTAATTTTGTATCATTCCAGTTTTTTAATGAAAACGTCATCTGGTACCAAGTCAAATGCCTTACAGAAGTCTAAGTATATTACATCAACACTATTCCCTTTATCAACTACACTTGTAACCTCTTTAAAAAAAGATACTTTAGAGTCTTAATGGGCTAACTGGCTTCTTTCATACTCCAGCAATTGTTGCTTTTATACTGAAAATTGTAAATAAGGATTCCAAAGTTAGTTTATGTTCTGAGACCAAAGAATTCAGGCACTGGCATTGCAAAGAGCAGGCGTATGTTCATTTACCTTGCTCCATTTACTTTGCATAACAAAAGGTGGGAACAGTCTTGCATTAGACATGTAAACAGCAATATCCTCATTTGAAAGTTCCAGTTATTTGAATTTTACCTTTACACATTTGTAACTTCTTTTTCTTCCTTGGAAAATGAAATGTATAGACTATCAGTCTGGGGTTTTTTGTTCCACGAGGAGGTAATTTCTACTGGTGTTTATCAGATTAGTATGCAAGGGCATGTTTTGTACCATGCTAGGCTCCTACTTAATTGCAGGTTCTTGTCTTCAAATTGCATCCTGTGGCCTACCTGACAAGAATGTTAGCAGAGTCTCCTTTTATATGTTGTTTTCGTTGTGTGGTTTTCCTTGAGATATGAAGTTTATGGTTTAAACATCTAAAATCTCTAGTTAGTTTTGCAGTAGTATGCTTTCCTAATAATAATCTTAATTGTTACATCTAGGGGGTAAACTGTATCCCAGGTGATTTAGAAAACAATATAATGCACAATTGCATATATTTAAATAGTTCAACGTCCATTAACTTATTACTCTTTCACTTCAATTACCTTAAGAAAGATTTGTCTAAATTTAGCATTTGTAATGGAAAGAACATAGTGATGTCAAATGTTTTTCATTTTTACTGGACTTTTAGTGTACATATTTATTTTTATTGACTTATGAAATAGTGGCTCTGTGTTAATACTTCTGTTAAGTTGTGGTTGTCATTCATCAGCTTCAGTAAAACTCTTGATAATTCTGAAAATGGAGTCTTGGTTTAAATGTATAATAAAGTCAATCTGTCACTATACACATACATATATAATGATTATGCCATACATTGGGCCTTTTAAATATATATTTAAATATTTTAACTTAATTTTATTGAATTTTTATATAGCATAATAAAAAAGAAACCCTAACATTACAGCAGAAGTTACTCAGGTAAATATTTAATTATTAAAAGGTAATTTGAAAGGACTATTACAATGTGTTCAGGAATGAAATATTTTAGATATAAGATCCGAGCCTGGGAATTTTTTTGCAAAAGAGCAAACTAAGTTCATTTTGCTGTGTTTTAAGTTGAAAATGAGTTGACTCATTTTATAATATAATAATAAACATATCTGTCTCTGGTGTTTTTCTAAATTCAGGTATAAAAATATCTTTGTTTTTCAAACTAAAATTTTGTGTCAGCAGTAGTTTATAGTGGTCCTGATGCAAAGCCTACTAAAGTCAGTGGAAGTCTTGCCATTGATTTTCAATGGATCAGACCCATTTTGAGCTAGTTAATGTGTATTTCTGAATATTTGTTTACATTTAGAAAAATTTAGACTTCAGGTGTAATATATGCTTGTTTCACATTACTGACTGGGATAGTGGCAGCAAGAATGCAAGTAGGGTTAGTTCATCTTTTGTTATTTTGCTATAATTCTTTTAAAGGCAAAAACACCTCTTCTTGTGAGGTGACCTCTCTTTGGCCTCTAAGGATTTGGTTAAACTAATTGTGATTTTTTTCCCGTTTCTTCACTGAGATTTTACTGCATTTTACTTCATTTTCTAATGGTTGATATTTAAATTTTTTTTATTGTAGCAAATGTCTAGTATTGAATTAATGTCCCCTGGTGCTTTTAAGCACTAACCTAAGTGTGCCCAAAAGATGTCACTCATGGCCTGTTGTATTTTGGGGTGGTCATGTTTGCTTATAGTTGTAGGAATTGCTTGAAGATTTCCTCAGAAGTTTTCAAGGTCCAGTAGACACGAAAGATCTCCTGATGTCTTTCAAGTAGATGCCCCACTGGTATAGGATCCTGCTTCAAGATCCTTCTCTTCAAAGAAGCCTCAGCATGCTGTGTCCCTGAATTAAACTCTGAAATTATTGAAGTGCTCCACAAATAGAGCTTAAGCAGAGAGAAAGGGGAGGTGTTAAGGCATTCAAGAGCCCTTTTGGAATGATGATATGCTTCATCCTCAGTATTCTCTTTAGATACATGGTCCTCAGCATTATTTGTTGAAGGGCCTACAAGGTAAGGTTTTGAAAAGCAGTCTCCAAATTATCTACTTATGAAGGTACTCAAGGTACAATATAAGGAAAGTCTTAAAGAAATTTGCTTAAAAAACGCCCCAAGCCCAAAAACTAGAACTGGTGAAAACATACAGAGTGGATTTATTTAAGGTTCTTACTGACTCCAAGAGATCAGGAGAATCACAGCATGGAGAGAAGCTAACAGAGAATTTCTCCAGAGTTTAGTAACTGAGTCAGTTATTAACAACTTGGAATTTGAGGTAGAGGAAATAGTGCAGTGCCAAAAGATATCATTGTGAACAGCTCAGTGAAGACACTTGCTTTAGGCATTGTGGCAGTCAAATAAATACATTTTTGTTCTGCAACTAGGTAAGAATATGGACAATATTCTGTTTCCATAATATAAAATAATGGTATATTCTCCCATTGAACACTGCCTGCATGTTTAGTAGCCTCATATGAAAAAAAAATGACAGCGGCAGAATAGAGTGACCTAGTGATTGATGTGTGATGTTGCACTCCATATTTTTATAAAAATATGTTTATAAGTGTGGATATGATCTACCTTGAATATGCTTTATGCACAAGGTCTCTTGTAAGGTATCATTGCTAAGCTTATAATCTACTGAGTGTGGTCATCTTATTTGTATGAATGTATCATTCTTGTATCTGAAACTAGGAATATGAAATATAACTCTGAGGTCCTATTGTACTTATGCAAAGTGTGGGCCATTAATGGTGGTTTGGAATCTTGATGGCTCCCATTATCCAGGACAATTGGTTGTAAATGGCTCTGTTTACTTGTAAGACTTCCTGTATACCTGTGTGCCAGCGAATGGGTAATGAAGTCTCACAGGACATGTGATCATGTCACTTGAATTGGAATCCATCTTTAGCCTGGTGCTTTTCCATTTAGAAGGAGGGATGGGAACCCAGAGAGAGAGACAAAGGATTCCTGCCTTGTGCCAAAGCTGTTAAAGGGGGTGGAACAGAACAAGGGGGCTGCAGTCATGAGAAATCCTTTTTGTTACCACCTGAGCTGGAACTAACAAGAACTATACCGGGCAAAGGATTGGGCCCAGACTAAGCGGGAGTATAGTCTGTGAAAGAAGCTTATTGGAACATCTCTGCGGGTGAGATTTACCTGAATTCAGTTTCTTAATGTATTAGGCTTAGACTTGCATGTTTTTGCTTTATTTCACTTGGTGACTTACTTTGTTCTTTCTGTTATTACTTGGAACCACTTAAATCCTATTTTTCATTCTTAATAAAATCACTTTTGTTTATTATTGAACCCAGAGTAAGTGCTTAATACCTGGGGGAGCAAACAGCTGTGCATATCTCTCTATCAGTGTTATAAAGGGGGTCAGTTTATGAGTTTACCCTGTATAAGCTTTATACAGACTAAAACGGATTTATTTGGGATTTGGATCCCACTGGGAGCTGGGTGTCTTGGTGCTGTAGACAGGAGCACTTGCTAAGCTGTTTTCAGTTAAGTCTGTAGCTTTGAGGGCATGGTTCAGACCCTGGGTCTGTGTTGCAGCAGGCTTGCGTGTCTGGCTCAACAAGGCAGCGTTCTGGAGGTCCAAACTGGCAGAGAAAATGGGCTCAGAGGTAGTCTCAGCACATCAAGTAACAGTCCGAAGGGGGTCTCTGTGACTGAACCCGTCACATGATGTATGTCAATTAATCAATGGAATAGAAATGGTCAATTCCTTTGTTCATGTGCCTGTTGTTGCTATGAAAATCTTTACATATGTCTTTGTATGTCGCTAAAATTACTGCAGTTTTGTTGTCTCCTTGCTAAGGCAAAAAAGTGAAGATTTTAAGAGCGATCCCTGTAACTATAGCTCTAATCAAATATTTCAGTGTAGAAGATGACAAAGGTGGAAAAAGTCTGAAAATTACTTATTAGGCTTTGAATCTAGGTTAGAATGTTTTGCCTTGATGGTGACGGTTCAGTGTAATGTTCCATGTACAGATTTTTCATTTGAAAACAAACATCACTTCATTTTACATGAGCAGATTCATTGCCAACAATGCATTTCTCTACAAATATTATCCTGTTACACAATTTACACTGGTCATGCATAATTGCATTTCACATACACCAGATAATACTTTAATTAAAACTGTGATAATTAGCATGTATATTTAATCAACAATAAATTCTGAGACTGCCAAGTCTTTAGTGCATTAGCTGAATAATACTTAACTTTTTTTAGCAGAGTTTCTAAATCTACAGTTATGAATTGGAATGGGCAGCTCTTTTGAGCAAGACAGATGATAGTACAGTACCTGAATAATCTGGGCTGTCTCAGTATATATGCAGTTGTACAGACTTCACATACAGTTTAAAAACAACCTCTTTTAGTACTTGGGAGATGGTGTTTTCTTTGGGGGGGAGGGGACTCATGGAATTATATCCTTAAACTCATCCTTTTCTTTGCCAAATGCTGCATAGAGTACTTTCCCTTCCAAGGTCCAGCCAGGACTAGAAAACAGCTGATATAAAGTTTTGTTATTCCTCTAGGGCATCTACTGTGAAAATTATAGGTAAATCTTCCAAATTTTGCTATAACACTGGTACAACTTGAGCAGTGCTAGATAGTCAGAGAACTAGTGCAAGTGGTTTGCTATTATATGTAGTGGAAGAAGGACACTAATACTTCAGAATAAAGGAAGCTGGGATTATTCTCTCAGGCTGAGTTGACAGGATTCCATCTCTCTGTTCTACGGAACATAGGTTCATCCCTTTGCTCATAGTATCTTCTGGAATATGTTCTCCACTGGATATGAAATGTATAGCTCAGAGATGATTTCATTACATGGAAGGACTTTTATAGACTACTTTACATTTTGTACTAGAACTAAAAAGTGCAAGTACATTTGTAGGAAAAAAGTGAATTCTTGGGGCATGTTTATTTACTGTGATGGGCTTCTTAGACCAAACTGTACCTGGAAATCCTTCAGTGCAGTCTTCAGTAATCATAGACTCCAAGGCCAGAAGGGGCCATTGTTATCATCTAGCCTAACCTGTATAACACAGGCAATAGAAGAACTTCCTCAAAATAATTCCTAGAGTATACATTAAAAAAAAATCCAATCTTGATTTAAAAATGGTCAGTGATGCAGAATCCACCATGACCCTTGGTAAATTGTTCCAATGGTTAATTACCCTCACTGTCAAAAATTAATGCCTTATTTCCAGTCTGAATTTTTTTAGCTTCAACTTCCAGCCATTAGATCATGTTATACCTTTCTCTGCTAGATTGAAGAGCTCATTATTAACATAGATTGAGCTCCTTGAGTCTATGACTATGAGGCATATTTTCTAATCCTTTAATCCTTGAATACTGCCTGCAGATGTGGACACCCCACCTCAAGAAAGATATATTGGAATTGGAAAAGGTTCAGAAAAGGGCAACAAAAATGATTAGGGGTATGGAACAGCTTCCATATGAGGAGAGACTGATAACACTGGGACTTTTCAGCTTGGAAAAGAGACCACTGGGGGGGATATGATGGAGGTCTATAAAATCATGATGGGTGTGGAGAAACTAAATAAGGAAGTGTTATTTATTCCTTCTCATAACACAAGAACTAGTGGTCACCAAATGAAATTAATAGGCAGCAAGTTTAAAACAAACAAAAGGAAGTATTTTTTCACACAATGCACAGTCAAGCTGTGGAACTCGTTGCCAGAGGATGTTGTGAAGGCCAAGACTATAACAGGGTTCAAAAAAGAACTAGATAAATGCATGGGTATTAGCCAGGATGGGCAGGGACGGTGTCCCTAATCTCTGTTTGCTAGAAGCTGGGAATGGATGACAAGGAATGGATCGCTTGATGATTACCTGTTCTGTTCATTCCCTCTGGGGCACCTGGAATTGGCCACTGTCAGAAGACTGGGCTAGATGGACCTTTGGTCTGACGCAGTGTGGCTGTTCTTATGTTTTTATGTTCTTAATCATTCGCATGGCTCTTCTCTGAACCTTCTCCAATTTATCAACATCCTTCTTGAATTGTGAGCACCAGAACTGGACAGTATTCCAGCAGTGGTTGCACCAGTGCCAAATATAGAAGTAAAATAATCTCTACTCCTACTCAAGATTCCCCTGTTTATGCATCCCAGAATCACATTAGCTTTTTTGGCCACAGAGTCACACTGGGAGCTCAGGTTCAGCTGATTACCCGCCACAACCCACAAATCTTATTCAGAGTCACTGCTTCCCAGGACAGACTCCCCCATGCTGTAGGTATGGCTTACATTCTTTGTTCCTAGATGTATACATTTACAGCTGGCCATATTAAAACACACATTGTTTGCTTGCTTCCATTTTTCCAAGCGATCTAGATTGTTCTGAATCACTGACCTGTCCTCTTTGTTATTTACCACTTCCCCAATTTTTGTGTTTTCTGCAAATTTTATCTGTGATGATTTTGTGTTTTTCTTCTAGGTTATTAACAAATATATTAAATAGCATAGGGCCAAGAATTGTTCCCCACGGAAATTCACTGGAAACACACCTGCTCAATGACGATTCCCCATTCACAATTACATTTAGCCAATTAGGCAGTTTTTAAATCCATGTAATGCATGCTGTTAACTTTATATCATTAAAAATTAGAATAAAAATGTTATGCAGTACCAAGTCAATTGCCTTACAGAAGTCTAATTATATTACATCAACACGATTACATGTATCAACCAAACCTGTAATCTCTTAAAAAAAAAAAAGATATCAAGGTAGTTTGACAGGATTCGTTTTTCATAAACCTCTGCTGATGCTTTAGAGCAACACAGTGCAGGAGACTATGCCATTACTGAATTACAGTACTGAATCCTGAATAGAGATCAGCACGGTGTCTGTATCGCCACAGTTTGTTAACCATAGATGTGGAGCTGGTGAAAGTAAGGAGAATGGGAAGCTAATCCTCATTGGACAGGAGCCTTTTAGTATTAAAGATGATTCAGTTAACTCTGCTTAGGTTAGGAAGTTGATTTACAAGTTTGTGTAGGTTCTTAGAGGCAAATGGATTTTGAGAGTAAATATAAACTGCCAAAAGAGAATGAATAACATTCCTCTTTCAAAGGGTACCCGTGATATGTCTTTTCAAGAAAGAATCTCCAATTTGTAGGTAGGAAGATTATAGGATTTAAAAACAGAATTTGAGTATCACTTCTGTGATTTATGTTATCAGAATTATTTGAGATTAAGTCAAATAACTATAACAAATAGTAGGTTTTATAAAAGCATTATTTCTTTTAGAGATGACTGGATATCTACCTCACCCTCGTATATTGTGCTTTCTGCAAGTGAATTATTCTTATCGTAACCAAGACAAAATTTGCTTGGCTGTTTTTGCAATAGCCATTCTTGGAAGTTGGTTGTGCAAACAGAAGAGTCTTGCGTTGTGCCTGAAAAGTTGAAATACTTCAGATCTATACTCTTGTGACCACCTCACATAGGTTTACTTTTACAGAAATAGATGCAAAATGCTTGTGACTTATCAAATGATACACTAGGTAATGCCTTATGTTTACCAATTTTATTTTATTAATTGAAACTGACTCATGTAAAATGCATCTGTTAGTACTGGTTGCTGCAGACTATGATGAGACATTAATTTTGTTCTTGTGCAGATGCAAGCAAATCCTGTCTGGTTCAGATGCCTAGTGAATATTTTTATGATGCGTAAAGATGAGTAAATTAGTAATAACATGATGGGGATTTTTGATGAATGATTTTAGAATCCTGTCAGTTTGGGGAAGATTCCTTTTCATATAAAAATTTTTAAGCCTAATTCAGAAAAAAAACCACAACTTTCGGATATACTGTGGCTTTTTTGGTCGATTTGCACCAGGTCAACTTTGAACAAAATTCAACTTGAGTTCTAAGAATTTGGTCCATTGAAGCAAATGTGAAGCAAACCATACATTAATTAAAGCTGGAGAGGAAGGAAGGAGCTGGCAGCCTGCCTGTGGCTTATCTCTTATCGTTAGTTGTGAGTGGAATCTCTAGCTGTTTTGTGTCTGGCCTTCATCTAGCAGATTCAAAATGAATATAAATAAATTGTAAATGCCTTGTCTGAGATTTCATGGATCTGTTTGATCTGTAGGAGAAGCATGATTCTTGTCTCTGGTGAAACCTTTTGATGGAGCCTAACAATTAAAAGTGAGAAAAACATTGCCTCAAAATACTCATGTAGAAATCCATCTCACTGATGTAAGTTAAAATTGTCCCCTCTTTTGTGAATGTGTGCACACATATTTAAATGTTGCATGAGCTTACTATTATTTGCTACTTTACAGAAGTCACAAGTTTGGTAGCATTTCAAAAAATCACAAGGGAGATGGGGGTCAAGCTGTTTCGAGTGTCTCAGAAGCGTGCGTACCAACCTCTGGGCAGATTGTTAAGAAGCAGGTTACAAACCCCAAACTGGTTGTGAGTTCTATGCTTAGATTTCACCAACAAAGTATCAAGTGTGAATTCCTCAGGCATTATAATAGCCTTAACATGGAGTCACAGACAGACCCCTTGGTACTCCAGTCTATCTTGCCACCCAGACAAGAGTAACAGAAGCTGCTGTAATATGCAAGCTCTAGAAGTCCTTTAGGGTTAACCCAGGCCAAGCACTGAGAATCCTTTGCTTATGCTTAGAAATCTTGCCCACTCCAAGTCGAAGCAGCAAAGAGACCCAGTTGTTTCTTGTCAGGGGGCTTTATTCCCTTCCTCCCAGAATTCAAGCTGATGAGATGAGTTCACTTGCGGGGTCTGCTCTTCATGGGGTGTCGGGGGAGGAATGCAATGAACAAAGTCTTTCTCCTTTGATTTTTCATGATGGCTCATTTGGTTTCAATGGGCCTTCTTATGCGTTGGTCCTAACAGCTTCTGTATATTCCCAACAGCACCTGCCATTACGTTAATTAATGCTTCTTTCCTGTTTAGTGAGTACACAATTACAGAGGCTTACAATGCAAACAGTTGATCTAACCTGATAACATGGGGTACATGCTAAGTGAGATTAATACATGTAGTATCCTACAAACATTTCATAAAGTCTAAACACATTTTTATACATCTAATACCTATTTTAATAATACTAACACACAGGTGAGCAAGACTGGTTTCCAGCTTTGAATTCACCAGTCTTCAGCTGGGGCCTAAGGGCCTTGGCATGAGTTGGCACTTGGTCTGCCAGAGTCACAATGAGTTCCTGACCTGAGGAGCCTACAATATAAAGCCCCGCCTCTGCACATTTTTATGCATGTGTGTGAAGTTGTATGTGTGTTTGCAGGATTAGGGACTAAATGATAGGCTTGATAGAGACATAAGGATGTGACATACATTAAAAAGTAGGGAGAATGAGGAAGGACATGGGTTATAGATACCTGATTATGTAGATATTCAGTTCAGGCAACTTCCTACCTGTTGTAGGAATATATATTACTGGCTATTACAGTTCTCAAGGCAGAGTTGGGGATAGAGTGGGAGGGAATGGTTTAAAAGAAACCTATGTTTGTTATGTTTTGTGGGCTACTCTCACACATGATTAGGGGGTACCTTACTGAAATCAGCCAAACAAAAGATTTTTGTGTACAATATAATAATTTATATACTCTTTCTTTGAAAGTTCAAACATACATTTTGAAAGAGACTGTTTACTAAAATGTCTTAGTGGTGCTGATGAAACTGCATTTGCAGTTGTCATTCAGCAACCAATGACATTTGCAAGAGTTCTACCAACTTTGTTTCTGGCTTCCAGCTGCCATGTGTTCTTATTTCCACTCCCTTGGGAATACAGGAAAAAGAGTGAGGTGCTTTTATAATAGATGCTGGTTCAAAACACTGATTATTTTAAAGCATCATTTCTCATTTTTGGCAATCCATCACCTGTTTCCATGGGAACCAGAATGGGAGCAAACAGCCGCCAGAAGCAGAGTTTATTGGAACACTTGTAAATTTCAGTGACTGCTGGTAGACAGCTGCAAATGCTGTTTTCCCAACAGCACCTGCAGACACTAGGACAGAACACCCTTCCAAAGCCCAGTGTTAACTTTGTAAACATTTTACTTTAAAAAAATCTTAAAATAAGGAAAACATCATATAGATTTTTCTCTTTATTTTTCCTAACCTACCATAAGTGTTAAGATCAGGGAAAAAGTAAACTGGCCAATAGTTCCCAACACATGGAGTTAGTACTGGATAGTTGCCGTCAGAATCCTTGCGAGCTGAACTGAGTGCTTCCCTTTATACTGCTCATTAACCAAATACATGTAGTAAATCATTATAGCAGTGTGCATTAAAACGTTGTTTCACTGTGGCTCCTTACTGAGGAATAAAGCATTACAAGAAAGAAAATCAGGCAATTAGTTGTATACAGTATCAGCATGCATGTCTACAACTGACCAACAGTTTATCATTTTCTCATCTCCTTTTTTATTAGAATGCCTTAGCCTTTTAATCTGCTACTATATGGTGCAAAATAGAGACAGGGTCAGTTGGGATCCCTAGCAAAGCTGTTCTATTACAAGGTGTTACACTCCGCAAACTACCCTACCCTCATCTTCCTGACACTACTCTGTCATGCCAGCTGGATGGGTCCCAGGAGGGGGTGTAAGCAGGTGGAATAAGTTGTGTACTGATAAGTGTGCTGATAGAGAGACTCAGTGAAATAGTGGATGGAGGTTTCTTGTTAAACAGGAAGAGAGAGGAAACTGTGATCTGCCCCCTCTAGGGCGAAGATGCCAGGGGAGACTTCTTGATTTCTCCAAGGCCTTAGATTATCACCACAGAGCTCAGATAGCATGAAGCATCTCATAAAACTAATCAAGAGGGTAGCAAAAAAACAGTCTCCGTCTCCAGCTCCACCTGTCAGTTGCCAGTATCCTGAATCTTTCTTCTCAGTCAAGCTTCAGGCCAGTGTACAATATATAGACAGCACTTGTTGCTCTGATGGATGACCCTATCCTGTCCTCAGACATGGGAAATACATCCATATTCATTCTGCTATGGTATTTGATAGCACTGATCACAAAATATTCATATCCCATCTCCAAGAGGCTGCAGAGGTAAATGGAAATGCCCTGAAAAGGTTCAGGTTCTTCTTGTGTGTGTAGGAGACAGAATTTTCACTGGAGCTGGACCTAGACTATGGATGTCAATGCCTCAAGAGATAATAATTACCATTGAATTAACCACTTTTAGAACTAAATGCAAAACCTCACCTCTGTGACTTTGCTTTTCCTCAATAATTTCTTTATACCCAGAGACACAAACTATAAACAATTCAAGCTATTTCTCCTTTAGGCTGGGAAGAGGGTTGATTATTTTGATTTCTTTTTAAAATACTTGGGTGGCATTCAGGCACTATGGTGACAGGGATACATAAAAGTACTTGGATAAGCAGGTGATACCCCCTACAGTATACAACACTGGAGAATGAGCAATGAATGTCATGCTAGCATTTTAACTGTGTGCCAGGGCCTGCATAAATTGCTTTCCCCTCGCCTCCCACCCGCCACCCCCGGTAGATTTGGCAATATTGTCTAAACTGACTCTCAGCAGACAAACAATATAGTATTATGATTTTTTTTTGCTAAGATACCATTTTGATTAGAGGGGTGGAAATATGACCTTGTGAATTGTGTCTTCACAATGTGTCGATTATTTAGATTTCCATTAGCAGGGGTAAACTGATACATTATTGATAATTTAATGGACAAGTAGCTTGCAAAATCTTTTTGTTCAATGGAAGCAAAAAGAAGTGAAGGTTTAATAGTTTAATGCCTGATAGCTTTTAATCCATAGTTGTCAGTGTTAATTTCATTGAATAAAAAAAGTTCACGGCACTGAGCTTTACTAATCAAGATGCATAAAGGTACAATTTCACTTGTCACCTTCTTATTGTACATGATAAACCAATTTAATTCAGAAAAAACTCCACATGGGGAAAAAAGGCCATTCCATTGAATTAAGAGCTAAAATGTTAACGTCATTTAAAAACGTATACAGTTTTCTCTGCTGAAAAATATCTAAGCAACCTCCTGATATATTGCATTTCAAAAAAAAAGTTGTCATGTGCAGCTCGGGTCATTGATTATGCCATGCCTTTTAGAAAAATGAGGAATCCCGTGGCACCTTAAAGATTAACAGATAGTCTTTAATCTGGTTAGTCTTTAAGGTGCCACTGGACTCATTGTTTTTGTGGATACAGACTAACATGGCTACCCCTCTGATACTTGATGCCTTTTAGAGTTATTTTGTTATTCATTGGTAGGAGCTAATGAATTATGGGTACTCTGAGAGTTATATTATAGACGCTGGAACTCACAGTTCCCAATGGAATATTTGCTTCATCTTTTCAAATAAATGACAGTAGTTATTGCTAGGTGCTACGTTTTAATCATCATCATAGCAAAATATATGTTCATTAAGTATTCCAAATATTTTTTTTTCTGTTCTGTGGGTAAGTTTGTGTTAGGTAATGACAGGCAAGTTTTTATGTCAGAGCATAATAGACACCCAAATCATTTTAAACAATTTGCCTTATTTTATCTGAGTCCCTTGAGTTATACCAAGAGCATATGCATTAGGTTAGAATGGGGAAACAATATGAAAATTGATCTAAAATGTCCAGATAGATGCAGATTGATCCACTAATCATTTAAATCTTGCAGTCCCTAAAGTTTCATTCATGCCTGTGAAATAACATCATAGTAGTGTCTTTCATGGACAAGATTATCAAAGCACTTTAAAAAATCTGGATTATTCTTTTACGTCCATGTTTTAGTAAATGGTCATCAACGTTTCACTCTCATGGAAATATTGAATGTCTCTTCTTAGTAAACAAACAAAAGGGATTTACCAGAACTACATAAAATAATCTGAATTTGTACTTTATAAAATGCTAACATAAAATCTAGTCTTACGCATTTTTAAATTTAATTTTGGGGGTCAACCTTTTTAAAAAAATTCCCCCATTTTGATTCTTACTACTTGTTCCAATAGGGTATCCCATTCCATTAACAGAGCCATAACTCCTGATTTATTGGCAGTGGGAAGTAACCCTCCCGCTCTGTGTCAGCTCAGCTATGCTTGCCATGAGGATGGGGTCAGGGCTATGCTCAGCCAGTCCCCACCCATATGCACAGGAGGGGAAGTAGCAACCTTGCAAAGGGTGATCTCTTTCTTCCTCATGATGCACAGCAGCAAAATGCCCTTTAGCAGAACAGTGAATAAATAAATACTAGATATTATTATTTGGTATTAAAAGGTTAAAAAAGCTGGACATTATCCATAATATTAGTTAGAAATTAGAAATTTAACTTGACTTTGAAATAAAAGTATCAGTCTCATTTTCTCTTAGTCTGGTGGTAGCAGTGGCATTTTAATTTATATGAAAGTGAGGGAGACAAAGTGAGAATCAGAGTCAACTAAAAAAGAATAAAATGGGGTTGCACAATAGTTCAACAGAATGGAGAGAAATACGTCACTTTATACTTTAATATTAGTATTAATAGTATAATAACTGTTACTACAGCAACTAACACCTAGAAGCCCCAGTCATGGATAACGACTCCATTGTGCTATGTGCTGTACAAACATAAAACAAACAGATGTTCCACGCCCCAAAGACCTAACAATCAAAATATAAGGCAAGCGACAGCAGATGGATAAGGCAGACAGGGAGTACAAGAAAAACAATGAGGAGTCCGGTGGCATCTTAAAGACTAACAGCTTTCGTGGGTAAAAACCCCCACTTCTTCAGATGCCTGTATCTGTAATTTTCACTCCATGCATCTGAAGAAGTGGGTTTTTTTACCCACGAAAGCTTATGCCCAAATAAATCTCTTAGTCTTTCAGGTGCCACCTGGACTCCTTGTTGTGTTTGTGGATACAGACTAACAGGGCGACCCCTCTGATACTAGGGAGCACAAGGAAACAGTGAGACAACTGGTCAGCAAGACGGGCAGTAGTTTCAGCACACCAGCTGCCTAGTCATGGTCAGTTTTGGGGTTTTCTTTGTAGGCATCATGCCAATGGAGTGTTTTCAGGAGGGTTTTGGAAGAGGATAATGAGTTAGTTTTGTAGATGTTTATGAGCAGCTCCTCCCAAGTCTGAGGGCAGCATGGGAGAAAGCTTAACAAGTGGACAATGGAGGCTGGCACCACAGATCAAGTGGAGGCAAGAGTCAACATCTCAGTAGCAAATGAGAGGTGATAAGTACAGTGGGGATAGACTATGGAGGACCTTGAAAGGTGAAGACAAGCATTTTTGATGCAATAGTGAAAAGAGAGCTAGTAGAGGGATGCAAAGAGAGGGGAAACATGGTCAAAGCGAGAGGCAAGGAGGATGATCTTTGCAGCAACACTGGACAAGATTGCATTTGTCAAGGCCAGAGAGAAGGATGTTGCAATAATCGAGATGCTGGGCTACTGGGTGACCTTGGGCAAGTCATTTCACCACTCTGTGGGCCTCAGTTTTCTCATCTGTAAAATGGGGATAATGAAGCTTACTTCATAAAGCACTTTGAGATCTACTGATGAGAGGTTCTATATGAGAGCTAGGTGGTGGTGGTGGTGGTGTTATTATTTATTCTCTCTCTACATCTCTTGGCCAGTTTCTGATACCTGACAGCACTTTGCCTCTTATCCTATGACTACTTAGTTTCTTAAATAGCTTCTGGTGAGAGACTTTGAAAAGACTTTTTGAAAATCCAAATAAATTGTCATCTGGTTCTCTTTTATACACTGGTCTGCTGTCATTCTTTAAGAATTCAATTGAATAGCCAATTAAAGGAGATGACAAAGTGTGTATGTATATATATATATTCATTTATCATTACTGTGGAAATTCCCATTCCAAAGGCACTTTCATAGTGATTCAGTGTGGACTTAACAGAGACTGAATCCCCTAAAGAAGAATCCTTAAGCCACTTTATATTCTTATATATTAAGGACACAATATTGCAAGGTGCTGATTCAGCAAAGCACTTAAGCACATGCTTAACTTGAATGCATCCATTGCATTCACATGCATAAGTATTTGCAGAATCTGGGTTTAGATTGTAAGATTAGAAAAGTACACTTGATTAAGTATAATCTAATCAGATCAAACCAGCACAGTTTTTATCAGAGAAGATTATGCAGCTCTTACATAAAGATTATGCAATTCTAATAGTTGATAAACTAGGAGGTAAAATGACTGAATGTATAAAATTTACTAGGATTTTTAAAAAAAGAACATTTGATAATCTCACTCAGAATAGACTACTAGTGGTGAATAATAAAGGTTTTTGAAGAAAAAAAATTCCAAACTCCTTGATAAGGTTCCAAACCAGGAAATCAGTACAATATATATATTATCCATTGTTTAAAACTGAAACAAGCTTTGTATTTAAATAAAATGCATATAACCACCTCAGTAATAAGAATAAGAATACTTCCCCCTTCTATGGTGGCGTTTTTTCTGGAGCTCTCAAAAATTCTGAGAAATCTGAACTGCAGACTTTCCGGTTTCTTTGCCAGGCTAAATGTCATCATCATAAATACAGTACCATATGCTTGAGTTTGAAAGAACCATTTCATTTTATATGCTTTTTTTCATTCCCATGCTTTATATTATGGTAATTGTGGTGACACTTATTGTTGCAGAGAAAACCAGAAAATCTGGTGCTCAGATTTCTCAGGAATTTAAGAAGCAATTTTGTAAAACTACTGTGTTAATTACATTTTTTTTCAAAATAGCCATTTAATAGATTCTGCTTTTGGAACCCTACAAACATGTTTTTAACTTGGAACTCTTCAGTTTATCTTTGGAAAATGTATAACCACAAGACAAGGGAGTGAAGTCTTATTGCAGATCAAAAACTGCCAAGCAATAGGAAACTATAGTTGATGGTTGCCCTTCAGAGTGAACAGAACTTGATAAGATTGGTTCTGGATCCAATATTTTAATGTATTCTTTAATAATTTTGGCAAAGGAAGGTACATCCAGTTGATTAAATCTGCTGATGACATTAAATTGTTGGTTTTTAGTCAAACTTTGTAGGACTGAGAAGCTCTAGATGTTTAAACTTGGTTGATTGGGCAGGTGGATGCCTGAAAAAAGTTAACTTGAGTAAATGTAATATATTGCACATTGGCAAAAAGTAGTATAAACTTCTCAAATACGCTGATGGGCTTTGAATTTGTGGGATGCTCGGAGGGAAAACTATGGATAGCTCAATGAATCATTATGGATAGTTCAATGAAGATATCTGCCCAGTGGGTAGTGGCATTACAAAACAAATAGGATGCTTGGGTGCCTTAAAATAGGGACACAAGATATAGTAATGCCATTATACTGAACTAATGGTATGCTTTTGTCTGGGGTAATGTATCCTGTTTTGGACATCTTCCCTTAAAATATATATAGCAGGGATTGAGATAGCACAAAGAATGGCAATGCAAATGGTTAAAGGTATGGCAAGACTTTTCTCCATAGAGAACATAATCTACTCTGCTTTACACTCTGGATCTCAGTTAACTTCAGTGGTAATCACAGCTGAATTTGGACTAGTCTGAGAAGATATCAAAAATGCCAGGATTATTCTGTACTGAGGCACAGTATTCAAAATAAAGACACAATGAAAACTCATTAGTCTCTTCTTTTAGTGTGTCAATATATCAGAGCAATGGTTTACTCAATAGGTTTAGAACAAATGAAAACAAATATTCCTATATTCATGCCCAACCTGTAGAATTCACTGCCACAGGAGGCCTTCAGCTCAAATGCTGTAGCTGGCTACAAAAACATTGTTGGAACTTTTTATGACCACTAGTAACATAGGCGCTAACATAATGCTAAAATTAATCAAATCTCATGCTTCAGGGCATATGCTAATACTTACTAACCTACTTCACAGGGGTATTGTGAGGATTAATTAGTTAATGTGTGTAGAGCATTTGGAATAGTACCGTGTAAGTGTTCAGTGTTACTACATGCTGATCATCTGAGAGGCACAGGAAGTAATTTGGCCATGTGTACAACACTGTACAAATGAAAAGATGCATTAAGAGTTTTTTCACCTTTTCCTGATGATGCCGATATTGGCTACTGCCAGACTTTTTAGATCAGTTATATAGTCCCATATAGCATGCACTACAGTATGTTCCTCTAAATCATCATATCTGGCAGTTTCTACATTTTTTGGCACTATGCAACATGTTTATGAGCAACATTCTTCCTATATCGCAAAATTTGTAGCAAAGGCAGGACTTAAAACCCCTCAACATTTTACATGAATTTCCTGACAAACTGCCTAAATGGCCAGTTTACAGCCAGAGTTACAAAATTGACACAAACTGATGCATAGATGAAGGAAAAGAACAGTTTAGTGATAATGCTGGGTATAGAACAGGTTGAAAATGTCCTGCATGGGGTCCTAAAGGTATTGCCTGTCTCTGTCTGAAGCAGACTGTGATATTACCTAAACTACAGTATTTCAATTCAGTGGTAGTGAACAGTGTCTTTGTAAAGTACTTTATGGGGTTTGTGTAGTTAGTACTACTTTTGGATGAAAGATGTATAAGAGTGAGATTTATAGACTCATAGACTTTAAGGTCAGAAGGGACTATCATGACCATCTGTTCTGATCACCTGTACATTGCAGGCCACAGAACCTCACCCACCCACTCCTGTAATAGACCCCTAACCTCTGGCTGAGTTACTGAAGACTGATGAAGATCCATGCCATTCGTGAGTTACTAGGTCTCCTGAAGCTAAATGCCAAAACAAATGATGGACCTGCATGAAGTCTTGCCCTTTCATTAACCACTTCATCCAGTCAAAAAGAAAGTTAAGAAGTGAAGAATAAAATTGTCAAAGGAAGGATAGCAACTATATGGCTCTTTCTGAGCACATGTTCAGTGGAGTTTTCCATCCCACCACCCAAGGAAGGCCACTCTGTCTCCAAAGACGCTCTCCATTTTCCCTACCCACCTTGGCCCCTCAAAAGGTGTCCTGTAAAGCAGTGGTTCTCAAACTTTTTTTTCCACGGACCACTTGAAAATTGCTGAGGGTCTCAGTGGAGCACTTAATGATCTTTCCAAATGAAGTTCAGGAGGGCACAAAGATGGTTGAAAACCACCTTAATACCCCTTCCTCCTGACATGCAAGTTTTGTGTTGCCTCGCTAAGAAGCACAACAGAAAATCTCACTTTGCTGTAGACAAGGCCTTAGAGACATTAACTGTGACTTGGAAGAATTATATGATCTTTGCCTTTTAGTAGTGTGCCATTTTTGAAAAACATTGTCTGGCAAAATCCATTGTGGAACAATTTTATTGGGGTGTTGTTTTTTTTTGGCTGTGATTTTAGCCTTTCAGTGTAAGCATAAATGTGCTTTAGTTAACGTTATTCCCAGTTAGGGTTATACTCTCTGAAGGTACAAGTTAAAGAAGCTGTAAGGAGCTAATTTAGTGCTTGATTGCAAGTGCAACACACATATTTAAACCAACACTACAATGTAAGGCAAGCCCACAAATGAGACTATTAATAGAATTAGTGATTATGTGTTTTGAGCTATGGGGAACTGGAAGCCTCTGAGTACCCTCCCATAGCCAGATTGCTTTTGCAAACAAAGAAGATTTCCTCATGTTGAGTTCTACTGGATAAATATGGTGACAATTACTTTATAAGGGTTGGCTGTGGATAAATGTTTTTAGTATCTGATAGTAAATATTAACTCTTTTAGTCCTTTACTTTCTGTATATTTGATTTATACATTATTCTTTAGCATCTTTAGGTTATAAACAAAGAGTATGTTGAATTCTAAGGTCCAGAACAATGGTCCTTGATTGATAAGTAACCCTATTCAGGAATTCTATGTGTTAGACTGTATTTTACAATCTTCGGCGCCTCTATGTCCATAGAACTCCAGATAGTCTGGGAAACTATTCTCTTTATATATATGTGCTTATTTAAGCATATGTAAACCTGGGAAACTGATAAGGGATAATTTTTACAGCAGATAAAAAGAATAATTGTGGGGGAAGAAAGACCCACTGAACTATATTATCTTGTTAGTCTTCTCTGCTGTAAATAATTATGCCTTCACAGATAAATCAGGCAAACTGAGAATGTATAGAAATGACATCAAAACATATTTCTTTTGGCAAAAAAGGTTTTCTTTGTTTGGAAATCCTATATAATGCCACTAATATGGGAATTTAGTTGGGGAATGAATCTGCTGCATCCCTCCAGATACGGTGAAGGAGAGACATATAACCAGCTCTTTATCATCAATCATCATCATCATCACATCAAAAGGTGATAATGTATCTATTCTTTCAGTATTCTGGATAGTTCTTTCGGTATTCTGTGTAGTGCTGTACTAATCTCTGATTAATAATATTGGATTAAATAATTCCAATTGAGCCCCTTATTTGACAATCTTGAGTCATAATTAACTCAAACATGCAAAAATGTGCCCTTATACACAGGGATTTTGCTAAACTCCGTGCCTACTTCTGTCCTCAGAATTGAAAATGAAAAAAGATATAGCCTCGTCTGATCTAGGGTGCCTGGATTGTCCTGATTTATCAGTCCTGAGAGGCTGCTTTGATATTTGGACTGATTTTTATAGAAATTACATTTTTGTCCCAGCTTCAGCATACTTCCACTAATATTACAATGTTGAATCCACATTATTCTTTCTGGAGCAGTCCCTTCTCCCAGCAGCACACCCTTCTCCCTTACAGGAACACGAGGCCCTGCTGCCTCTGTCTTGGGCTCTGGTGCATCACCGGCTGGCTTCCCTAGTAAAGCATGGGTACACTGGTGCATCTGATACAAGTGCCTCTTTCCTGCCTCATTCAGCTGCTCCAGCCCGGCTGCTAACATAAGCCATGCCACAGCTTCTAAATCTCTTCTACGTGTACACCCTCTTTTCTTGACAATATTAAGAATCCCTCATTTTAAAAGAGGCCATTTGAGGAGAAAAAATGAGGATTGACAGAAACACAATACAAAATGTTAATTAATTTCTGATGTATTGGTTCTCTAATTGCCTTGTTAAACAGAATATTGAATTTAGAATGAACGTTTAATTGCAAGTAAACTATTACCAGTAAAAGAAAGCATTTCAATATTTTAAAACCTGTGTCAGATATCAGAGCCGTTGAGATGGGGAAAGACCTCTGATATTTTAAATACTGATTTTCTAAAGAAAATATAATTTACAGTCACAAAATTCATTCCATATATTAAATGGCTCTTTTGGATGTAGCTGTATATTTTAAAATTCCTTTGAAGAGCTTGATCAGGAATGGTGGCCTCTTTTTTTTTTCTTTTCTTTTTTTAAGACTGAAAATTAGAAGGTGAAAGAGAAATGCTACTTGTATTTTTGTTTCCTGAATTTCTCTTCTCTAACAGTGTCAGACCAATTTCTGTAATGAGACTAGACTCAGTGAGTGAAGTAAAAATCATCCATTCCCTGCCAGCATTCTACACTCCCTTTGGAAAATAATGATAGTGATTCCGTGCGAGATTGTGGTTTTTAAATTGCTCGTCTGCTAATTATAAGAAAAGCCAAGATACGGAGATCTGTGTAGTGCTAATTATGTGTGCCTTTTCTGCCCAGTGTAATTTACAGTACTTTTTTGGAATGTCACTTGCTCCTCGAGTACTTCTGCATGAGCTTTGTTTCAGACATTCAGATTTCATCTTCAACTAATGAAATAGAGGAATCTGGCAAACATTAGGGCAGGTTTTCCCCTCCTTTTTCCCTGGCCCCTTTTGTGTGCTTCTTCCCCCACCTGGTCTGATATGTGCTGCTGGGAATGGAATGCATATTGCCACAGCTGCATATTTCCAACTCGAACCCAAGCAGTACAGGCCGTTGTGTTAGGCCTTGTTTACACTACACTTATTCTAAAATCTCCCATTGGCTCAGCTCCAACATGGGGAATACCAGTGTAGAAGAGGCACCAGAGACCATGAGCATTTTAAGCATCAAATTCTACAGACCTGCTCGGAGTGGTTAGACAACATGATGCTTAAAACTCTAGGAGCCACTTGAAGCCATTGTTACCACCAGTGAAGTAGAAGTGCTGAATGCAGCAATTGGAAAATTTTGGCCAAATTGTACATATCCCCTTAAATACAGCAGTTGTTTTCTGGCCGCATTGTTTTGGTTTACCTTCCCTATCTACTCACCCTACCTCATTTTCCCAAGCACCTGCAACGTATGGGTTGGAGACGCCCACCAGTTGCTATATAAAACTGGATTCATGTTCTGTGAAATAAATGGGATTCCCTCTTACTATTTTATTAATGAAAAGTTTGGATTCATGTCATGTAATTCAAATCACGAAATCACATTATTCCAGGAGCTGGGTCCCTAGGTAGGCTTTATAGTGCTCTGGGTGTTGTGGGAGTCAGACCCTTCTGCCACAAGACTCTCAAGTTTCTCTCCCAGATTTCCGAACCAGGTGCTGGGAACCCAAAGGGAACAGTAGTTGCTCTGTTTGACAGTAATGCAGTGTGTGGATGTGAGGGCAAACAGTAGCCAAAACAGGGTAACTAGTGTGGATGCACTGCATCATGGTTCTTTACGCTACTGCAGTCCCATCGGTTAAGTTAGCAATGGAACAGTTCTCTTGTGTAGATGGGTGCTCAGTGTCAGGGCCCATAATTTTAACCCTTCCTTTGTTTCCAATATATACCACTCGTCATCAAAATGAATTCTTAAAGGAAATTTTGTGTGTAACCTTATGTCATGCACCAAACAAAACAAAACATGGACAATGATGTATGGAAACCCCAAGCTCCTTAATACGTTTAAATGTTCAAAAGGTAGCTTAAGGACTCTTACTGAATGTGAAATCAATATCTCTTATTTCTCATTATAATCTAAAGTAATTGCATTTATAAGTAACATTCAATTAACATGAGTACTACTAACTTTGAGTAATCCATTCACAGATGTGCTATAACAGATTGTCCTAACTTGATAGCAACCAATGACAATCTTCTAGGCGCTCTAATTGGCCTTCAGAAATGAAAAGTGGAGTTTTACTAATTTAACAGTCAAGTCTGTTACAACTCATTATATAGCTTTATGTAATCATAAATACACTTTTTATAAAGAATTAAAAGAAGGTAATATATATAATGCCAATCATCATGGGTTTATGGAAAACAGATCCTGTCAAACAAACTTGATATCTTTTTTGATGAGATTACAAGTTCTGTTGATAAAGGTAATAGTGTGATGTCATGTACTTAGACTTCTATAAGGCATTTGACTTGGTACCACACAACATTTTTATTTCAAACTAGAATGATACAAAATTTGACACAGCACACATAAAATGGATTAACAACTGGCTAACTTACAGGGCTCAAAATTTAATTATAAACAGGAAATCATCATGAAGCGAGTGTGTTTCTAGTGGGGTTCTGAAGGGATCAGTTATGGGTCCTATGGTATTTAACATTTTTATCAATGACATAAAAGAAAAGAAAATCATCATTGATAAAGTTTGCAGGTGACACAAAGATGGGGTGAGTGGTAAATAATGAAGAGGACAGGTGACTAATACAGAGTGATCTGGATCACTTGATAAGCTTGGGCAGAAGCAAGCAATTTGCCTTTTATATGGTCAAATGTAAAGTTATTAATCCAGGAACAAAGAAGATAGGCCATACTTACAGGATGGGGGACCCTATCATGGGAAACAGTGACTCTGAAAAAGACTTGGGACCAAGGTGGATAATCAGCTCAACGTGAGCTCCCATTATGATGCTATAGCCAAAAGAGCTAATGCAGTCCTTTAATACGTGAACTTGGAATACTGAGTAGGGGTAGGGAGATTATACAATCTCTGTGTTTGGCACTGGTGCAACCACTGCTGGAATACTGTTTCCAGTTCTGGTGTCCATTATTCAGGAAGGATGTTGATAAATTGGAGCGGGTTCAGAGAAGAGCCATGAGAATGATTAAATGATTGGAAAACATGCCTTAAAGTGATATACTCAATGATCTCAATCTATTTAGCTTAACAAAGAGAAGGTTAAGGGGTGACTTGATCATAGTGTATAAATACCTACCTGAGAAACAAAAAATTGATAATGGGCTCTTCAATCTAATCAACAAAGGTATAACAAGATCCTATGGCTGGAAGTTGAAGCTAGACAAATTCAGACTGGAAATAAGGTGCAAGTTTTTAACGGTGAGGGTGATTAGCCATTGGAACAATATACCAAAGGTTGTGGTGGATTGCCCATCACTGGCAAGTTTTAAATCAAGATTGGATGTTTTTCCAAAAGATACACTCCAGTTCAAACACGAATTCAATTCAGGGAAGTTCTATGGACTATCTTATACAGGAGGTCAGACTAGATAGTCACAATGGTCCCTTCTGGCCTTATAATCTGTGAATCTATGAATTATGGCATAAACTGGTAAATATTATGAATTCATGGACAAGTAAGGATTGTATGAGTACCATGTACTTACCAAGGTAGTAGAACTGGGTGAATAAACAATTTTTTGGTTTGTTGCCAACTTCAAAAAGTTGAAAAAAAGTAGTTTGGATTTGAAAGAAACACTTCATTTCGGCAAAATTGGAATGTTTTGTTATGATTTTAACCATTTTTAAACTTATTTGAAATTTTAAAAATAAATTATAAGAGATTTTGAAATGAAAAGTCATTTCAAACCAACAAATGTACACATTTCATTTTGAAAATTTTCATTGAAATCAACATAAATTTGCCAAACAAAGAAAATAGTATATTCACACCATGATTAAATCTTAGTCTTAAAATTCGGATTGGCTTGGATGGAAGAATCTAAGACTGGCTAAAAGACATTGAACATAACAGCCATACTGGGTCAGATCAATGGTTCATCTAGACTAGTATCTTGTCTTCTGACTGTGGCCAGTGCCATATGCTTCAGAGGGAATGAACAGAGCCAGGCAATTTTGAGGGATCCATCTCCTGTCGTCCTGTCCCAGCTGCTGGCAGTCATAGATTTAGGGACACAGAGAGCCTGGGACTTGAATTTAGTCCTTATAAGTCATATAGCATGCTTATAGGTCCACCATACGAGCCCCTGGCTCGGGCACAATTAGAACATCTCTGTATCAAATCATCATTCTTAATAGCTAGCACCTCTTCTAGGAGAGTTAATGTGCTTACTGCTTGATGGCCACTCCCCCCCCTACAGGACGGTATACAGAGATAAGTTGCCATGAGGCCTCAAGGTAGCTTTATGCCTATGATGTCTCAGAAGAGATGTACTGAACACTGCTACTGCTTTGCTAGGAAACCAGTACCTGTGGGGTTGAAGGCACACTCCACTAAGGTCAAGGCTACTTCCATAGCCTATTTAAGAAAAGTTCCCCTGGTAGAAATTTGCAAAGAAGCCATTAATATGAATGCACAGAGGCAACTCTCTAAGAACAGCTACTAGTAAGTAACCTCTTCTCTCTTTTTTTGGTAGTATAACAGTATCTACATTAGGGCTTTTGCTGATATAAAAATATCATAAAAATCACACTATAACCAATGTTACTGTAACGGTAAACGTTTTCATTATAGACCTTGCCTGAGATTGTGGTGGCCATTTTAACAAGTACGTAAAGCGAAAACAGATCCTTGGACTCTCTTACTCCCTGTGCATCTGTCCAAGAGTTGTCATAATTTGTCCCATTGTCATCATGTTGAAATGCTTTGAGATTGCAGTAATATGAAGATAGTCCACTCAGCCTCAAGAGAAATGGGAAGATAAGCGATGTGTCATTCCACAGCAACACTTGTTTTCTGATTACAAACAACACTGAATTACAAATGAACAACATAGAGCAAGGGAAGGTTTAACAATGTGTTCAAAGAAGAGGTTAAGTAAATGTGGTGGTGGTGGTGGAATATGGTGATTGAAAGCAGGCTCCACCTGAACCACTGCTCCCCAGAGCTCAGATTTCACAATCTCTGCCCCACATGAAGAGGTTCCAATCTTTGCCAGTTTCTACCACTGGTGTGGATAGAGTCAGACAGCAATTGTGTGACCTTAGTGAGGAAAGGAAAAGTAGGTTAAAATAGAAAAATATTTTTTTTCACTTTCCACATGAGAAATCCATTGCACACTACAAATACCTATAATTTGTCCATGGTGAATTACTACATCCTAAATTAAGAAGTAGGCACACCTATGGTTATATTAAATAATTGAGGACATTGTTATACTTGATTTTTAATTCTGGAATCACTCCTTTTGATCAGATGGTGCTAATGAATGACAGTTTCTCTAAAACCAGAGTTTGCAACTACAATAAAGTTTCTGAGATTTCAGCAGTCAAAATCCAATTACATTAAATATTAAATTGATTGGGCACTACAATGTACTTATACAACTTTAAAAAAGAGATTGGAATGAACTAAAGATTTTGCATTTTCATGCCCACCAAGCATGCTGCAATGAGGTTCATTGGTAAAATCACATGAGAAAAACTTATATAGCAACTGCCTGCACTTCGCCTGGCTCTAGTAAGTGTCATCAGTCTTTGTACTAGTGCGGGATATGGTTAGACTAACAGCAATGCTACGAAGAGGGTGTGAACACCAAGACACAGCATGAGAAAGGATCTAGATCTAGGAATACATTTAGCAAAAAGAATTAATAGTGATCAACATCTGGAGACAAATATGGTCCTGCAGGAGTACGTAATCTATAAAAGCAAAGAGGATAATAAAATTCAGGGTAGAAATAAACGATAAGATTAGAAGAGACATTTCAGCTTTTGAGCTCTTCTTATGGCTGTAGGAAAATAATTCTATTTTTTTCCACAGCCTGAAATGGTCTCATGGCCTAAGTGTCACCTCTTATTTTGTTTTCCCTTACTAGTTTGAATTAACCCTTTGTTCTGTCTTTTGCAATCTGTGCACTGCTAAAAAGTAGATTAACTGTTTCTATTTTTACTTTTAACAATCTTCTTGTTTTCTATCAGTCTAACTAGTTCATGAATTCAAAGATAAATAGATTGATTTATGCCATCCACTTACAAATGCAATCAAGATCAGGAAGAACCATAAGAATAATTAAAAGAGTTGGAGAGAGATATGTTTTATAGCTTCTGTTAACAGGAAATCTTTCCTTCTCTCATAGAACAGAAGTTCTTGCCTCTTTCCCCATTCCATTGCACAATTGTTTTAAAACCCTTACTGCACTTTTATTGGATAATCTTGATTAGAATAAAATCTCACAAACAATTGTGTCCCCTTCTCTATTCCCTTCCAGGCCTAGCATCATGTAGTTGCTTTAAATTAATTATACTAATGCATTATTTTGTCAGAAATCAGTTACTCACTTACTATATGATTAAATCAAAGTAATAACTTAAAATAATAACACAGAGCTTAATTGTTTTCAGTAAGTCTTGGAGATGCATGTACTTTTTATATTTTTGACCTTTTGTGTTCTGATAAAACTCACTGATCGGTGCTTAGGAAGATTTCTTAGTTTGCAAAGTGAACAGAAGCACTGTTTATTACAAGCTTTACAATCTGCCTACTAGCAATATTGATCATGATAGAGGTGTCTTCTTTTGACTGACATTCCTGGGAATGTGATTTTTAGTCTTTACAAGGGTGGCATGACTGCGATAAGAAACAAGAATGGGTCTTTTACTGTTGTTACAGAGAGACACTGATGTTTCCTGCCATTGAAGTGTATTGACTTTTTTATTTTGGCTTGCATCATAAATAGGCTTTGGAAAAAGGTACGACTCAATGATTGTTTACATGGCAGAAAGAGAATCAACTTACTTTTAGTTTAAAAGGCAACCTCATTGCTGCATTGATTTTATCTGACTCCTGTTTGTTTGTGTGTACTGATCTAATGTATAATCAGAATCACTAAATAGGGAACACAGTCAGTAACTACCATTATATGTTATCTAACAATAGCAGGAAAGTACAAGATTTGTTTTCAAAAGCACAGTGTAAAACTTGGCTTTAACCTTTTCAACTAGCTATTAAAATAGCTAAGAATAAAACATCTAGTCACCGTGTTATAAGAACATAAGAATGGCCATGCTGGGTCAGACCAGTGGTCCAGCTAGCCCAGTAACCTGTCTTCCAATAGTGGCCAGTGCCAGATGCTTCAAAGGGATTGAACAGAGCAGGGCAATTTATTGAGTGACCCATCCTCTGTTGTCTAGTCCCGGCTTCTAGTAGTCGGAGGTTTAGGGACACCAAGAGCATAAGGTTGCACCCATGACCATATTGTCTAATAGCCATTAATGGAGCTATCCTCCATGAACTTCTCTAATTATTTTTTGAATCTAGGTATACTTTTGGTCTTCACAACATTCCTGGCAATGAGTTTCAGGGGTTGACTGTGTGTGGTGTGAAACCCTTCCTTTGATTCATGTGTTATGTGAAGGGGTAAATAGCACTTCCCAATTCACTTTCTTCAAAACATTCATGATTTTATCATCTCCCCCGTCAGTAGTCTCCTTTCTAAGCTGAACAGTACCAGTTTTTAAAAATCTCTCCTCATATGGCAACTGTTTCGTACTCCTAATAATTTTTGTTGCCCTCGTCTGTACTTTTCCCAGTTCGAATAATCTTTTTTGAGATGGGGTACACACAGTATTCAAGCTGTGGGCCTACCATGGATTTATATAGTGGCATTATGATATTTCCTGTCTTATTATCTATCAGTTTCCTAATGGTTCCTAACATTCTGGTAGCTTTTCTGACTGCCACTGCACATTGAACAGATGTTTTCAGAGAACTATCCACAATGACTCCAAGATTCTCTATCTTGAATCATAACCGTTGATTTAAACCCCACAATTTTCTATCTGTTGTTGGGATCATGTTTTGCAGTGTCCATTACTTGCCATTGACCAACATTACTTTTCATCTGCCATTTTGTTGCCCAGTCACCCAGTTTTGTGAGTTATTCTTTGTAACTCTTCCCAGTCTGCTTTGGACTTAACTCTTTTCAGTAATTTTTATTGCTGCAAACTTTGCCACCTCAGTGTTAACCATTTTTTTCAGATTATTTATAAGTATATTGGACAGAACTGGTCCCAGTACAGATCCTTGAGGAACACCACTATTTACCTCTCTCCATTCTGAAAACTATTTATTCCTACCCTTTTTCCTATCTTTTAACCAATTACTAATTCATGAGAGGGCCTACCCGCTTATCTCATGACTGCTTAGTTTCCATAAAAGCCTTTGGTGAGGGTCAGAAGCTTTCTGGAAGTCCACCTACACAGTGTTGACTGGATCATAGAATATCTGGGTTGGAAGGGACCTCAGGAGGTCATCTAGTCCAACCCCCTGCTCAGAGCAGGACCAATCCCCAATTTTTACCCCAGACTCCTAAATGGCCCCTCAAGGACTGAACTCACAACCCCTGGGTTTAGCAGGCCAATGCTCAAACCACTGAGCTATCCCTCCCTCTCCTTGTCCACATGTTTGCTGACCCCCTCAAAGAATTCTAATTGATTGGTGAGGCATGATTTCCTTTTACAAAATCCATGTTGACTCTTCCTCAATATATCATGTTCATCTGTGTGTCTGATAATTCTGGTCTTTACTATAGTATCAACCAATGTGCCTGGTACTGAAATTATGCTTACCGGTCTGTAATTGCCAGGATCGCCTCTGGAGCCTTTGTTAAAAATTGTTACATTAGTTACCCTCCAGTCATCTGGTACACAGGCTGATTTAAGCAATAGGTTACATACCACAGTTAGTCATTTTGCAATTTCATATTTGAGTTCCTTCAGAATTTGTGGATGAATATCTCTGGTCATGGTGATTTATTGCTGTTTAACTCATTGATTTTTTTCCAAAACCTCCTCTACGACACCTCAATCAGGCACATTTCCTCAGATTTGTCACCTAAAAAGAATGGCTCGGGAGTGGGGATCTCCCCCACATCCTCTCTATTGAAGACCAATGCAAAGAATTCATTTAGCTTCTCTGCAACAGTGTGTTCTCCCTTACGTGCTCCTTTAGCACCTCGATCATCCGTGGGCCCCACTGACTGTTTGGCAGGCTTCCTGCTTCTCATGTACTTCAAAAAATGCTTGCTGTTAGTGTTTGTATCTTTAGCTAGCTGCTCTTAAAAATTTTTCTTGGCTTGCCTTATTATACTTTCACACTTGATTTGGCTGAGTTTATGCTCCTCTCTATTTTCCTCAGTAGCATTTTTCTTCCAGTTTTTAAAAAATGTCTTTTAAATGATGTCTAAAGGCCTCCTTTACTCTGCTGTTTAGGCACGGTAGCATTTTTTGGCGCTCTTACTGTTTTTTTTTAATTATTATTTGAGTCTACCTTTAGTTTCAACCTCTGTTGTGGTGTTTTTAAAAAGTCTCCATGCAGCTTGCAGGCATTTCACTCTTGTGACTGTTCCTTTTAATTTCCATTTAACCAACCTCCTCATTTTTGTGTAGTTCCCCTTTTTGAAGTTAAATGCTGCTCTGATGGATTTCTTTGGTTATCCCCCCACAAGGATGTTAAAAGTAATAACATTATGATCGCTATTACTGAGTGGTTCTGCTATATTCACCTCTTGAACCAGATCCTGTGTACCAGTCAGGACTAAATCAAGAATTGCTTCTACCCTTTTGGGTTCCAGGACTAACTGCTTCAGGAAGCAGTCATTAATTCTGAAAGCTCTGAGATGAGTTCACTCATTTATTCCACCAGTCACAGGGTGGGTGAACCCTTTAGACCTTCAGCTTTGTGTCTAAAAATATCAGTTAAAAATTGTCAGGAAGACTTTTAATTGAAAAACCCTAATCACGACAAGTGCATGTATTGGGATCAGCCTGCTTCAAGTATGAACCATCTTCCCAAATGATCTTTCTGTGTAATGTATCATATTTGCCATGGTTGTTCCTGGAAAAATCTAGCTCCCTGTTAGAACTAGTGTTTACTACCAAACTTTTATTGTTGGAGTCCTTTCCATTGTATGAGTTTTACTACCAGTCTCCTCCAGGATTTGCACAGGTAGTTCCCAACCAATTATATGTTGCTGCATCATTTTCAGGATTTCTTTTTCTTTTCTTTTCTTTTTCTGACCTGCTTTTCTTCCAGGTGAAAAACAGGAAGGCCTGTATATGTCTAGATTTTTATAAAGTAACCCATCACGGTGATATCTGACCACCTATATTCAAGATTTTTTTTCTGTCAATCACCCAGAGATGTTTCCAAGAGGCTGCTTTTGTCCTTTGTATCAACACTCTTCAGGGACTGCACTGGGCTGGTTCACCATGGCTCAGTAAGCCGTAACGTTTCCATGGTGGCTATCACCCTGTGCTCTAGAATCTAAACTTTATGAATTTTTTTAATTAGTCTGTAGCCTTCCTGGAACTTGTCTTCACTAGCTATTTCACTTGATTTATGATTTGACTGTTCTTTTTATCTCACTAACAGTCCAGGTACAAAACCCCTCAACTGTGTGTGGTTGGTGGAATTACTTGAGACAGCTGGCATATGTAGAGCTATAGGGCAGATCTTGAGTGAACTTCACTTGAGAGCTGGTCACTTGAGCTGTCTCTAGTATGGACTCAGGTTAGCACTGTGACACAACAATCAAGAGTTGCTAGTCCTCCAATGCCTTCCCACAACTCCCTAGGATTCCCCCCCTCCACCCTGTGACCTATCTTGCCATCTACCTATTCTCAGTTCCCTGGTTGGAGGTCACATACCACTGAATACAGAGCTGCATCTTGGTCCTCAGTTGCATGTTGTTTCCTGTACCAGCAGCTTCCCGCATTTCTGGTACAGAGCTTTGCCTTTCAGGAATGCCTGCTGTGAAGTCATAGAATATCAGGGTTGGAAGGGACCTCAGGAGGTCATCTCGTCCAACCCCTTGCTCAAAGCAGGACCTAATCCCCAACTAAATCATCCCAGCCAGGACTTTGTCAAGCCTGACCTTAAAAACCTCTAAGGAAGGGGATTCCACCACCTCTCTAGGTAACCCATTCCAGTGCTTCACAACCCCCTAGTGAAAAAGTTTTTCCTAATATCCAACCTAAACCTCCCCTACTGGAACTTGAGACCGTTACTCCTTGTTCTATCATCTGGTACCACTGAGAACAGTGAGCTGCTCAGTGAGCTGCTAGGTGGGCAGAGACTGAGGCTATGTCTACATTAAAATGCTAAAGTGACACAGCTGTATACCGTAGCTGTGCTGCTGTAGTGCAGATATTTACTACAGCGACGGAAGGGGTTCTTCCATCGCTGTAGTAAATCCACCTCAACCAGACTAGCGGTGCCTACACTGGGGCTTAGGTTGGTTTAATTACATTGCACAGGGCATGACATTTTTCACATCCATCAACTGGGTAGTTAAGCCGCCCTAGCTTTGTAGCATAGACCTGCCTGACACCAAGGCATTAGTGAAACTTTTGTCTGAGGCTAGCAGGACCCATAACTTAAGGAGAAAGAACAGAAATGCAAAGCTCTGCCAGGAGGTGTTTGACTGTAATAAAATGTGAACTGAATATAAACCAATGCCATGACATTTGCCTGAGTATGCAAACACATGGAAAAAACCTCTGAGAGATGTGTGGATTGCCCCATTCATATCAATGGAGTGTCAACATTGAAGACTTAGGATGACAATGTAAATATTAACATTTTTAAACAGTATCACCAGTGATCAAAACACACAAGAAAGAAGTGCCTCATTTTTGTATTTCAGTATATGTTCACATTGCAAATAAAAGGTGTACTCGTAACTCAGGTTGGCTAATCCATGTTAACTAATACCAGTTAAAATAGCAATGAAGACATAGCAGTTTGACTTTTAACTTGGGTTAGTTAACAGCTTGAATTCAGCTCTAGGCTTCCCTGTAGGCTTTAACTCTAGCTACTAATATGAGTTAAAAGATGAGTTGCCATATCTTCACTGCTGTTGAACCCAAGTTAGCTAACTTGGATTAGCTAACCTGAGTTAAGAACACACCTTTTATTTGCAATGTAGACATACCCTTAAAGCTTGTCTGCATGGGAAAGTTATACCAGTATAAGGTCGGGTGTACATTTAAATCACTCTGCTTGTAATTTGGTAAAAAGTCCCATATGGACAGTTATTCTGGTATAAGAGTACCTTTTCCCAGTTTAGTTTATTCACTAACCTTGTGTCACTTTGGAAGCAGTTTAAGCTAAAATGAAAAAAGCCACTCTTATTCTGAATATGAGCATCCACATGGTGTGTGTGTGTGTGTGTGTGTGTGTGTGTGAGGTGTTTATACCAGCCTACAACTATAGCAGTCTAAGTTTACTGGTATAATTATACTGCTATAGTTGGAAAATTTTCGCATGTAAACAAGCTCTTATTTTGGTGTCATTGCTGAGTGGAATTTGTGAGAATAGCATACTCTTTTTTTCTCCAGTCAGACCCCTTTTGCTCTGGACCAGACCCTCCTTTAAGTGACTTTACCAGCTGCTGGCAGGACATGCTTGAAAAAGAGGGGAGAATACAATTGTGTAATATAGGCAGCTACTTCTTCTAGGAACATACGCTCTTTAGAGGACAAGGTGGCATGACTCAGCTCAGTTTAAGCTTCATCAGATCCTTAGGGGGATTTTCTGTTTGGAGAATTTCTCCCCTCCATCTTTTGTAGGTTAAAATGGAGCAAGGAAATGAAAAGAAACCTCCTTGCAGTTCTCATGATGGCAGAAATGCTTTTTTCTTTCTGTGTGTGAGTGGGAGGAAGGACACAAGTAGATTTAAAAGACGAGGTGGACCACAGCAGTGGTCCAGTCACCTGAACTTCATCTATAATCTGGGAATTTTGTTACAATTGTGTAAACAAATAACACTTATGTTATGTTTGTACTTAATGATGAAACTGTTGTGATTAGTTGTAATTGCCTGGTGTGCATCCTGCAACCCTTACTCATATGCATGAATAGCCTCATTAAACTCTATTGGGTCTGCTCTTGTGGGTGAGATACTACTGTCCATGAGAAAGGATGCCAAAACCAGAACTGGACAGTAAAAACGTAATAGTAAAAATATGGGGATAATTAGAAAAATCTTAACCACAATCAGATGTAATGATCAGAGCAGCTTTTATATCACGTTACACTTTTCCTTTATTGGCAGTCTTGGCCCCTAGGAAAGTATAGTAATTTCTTTATCATCAACTGAGTCTTAATCATCACAAATTCATTGTCATTCAGAATAAAGAAAAATGTTAAAACCAGGTTTCTCACTTGTGTTTTGATTAGAGTAGAAAATAATGGGACTGTTTAACTGCAACTATATAGTGTTAAATCTTGTGAAAACATTTTGATTTTAGCACCAGCTTTGATTTTAGCATCAGTTTGTTCACTGTCAGCTCAGCTTTAGGGTTAGCACTTAGCAGTAAAATGCTACTGCAGTGCTAACAGAAATCTGTATCCGTTTTGGTACTACAAAAACAGTGTTTATTAATTTTGGATCAAGATTACAAGCTGTTGAGTGAACTCAACTCCCTTTGAAATTAATGGGAGTTGAGAGAGCTTAACAGTTTGCAGGATAGTGTCCTTTATTAACTGATTTCAGAATAGCAGCTGTGTTAGTCTGTATTCGCAAAAAGAAAAGGAGTACTTGTGGCACCTTAGAGACTAACAAATTTAGTTGAGCATAAGCTTTTGTGAGATGAAGTGAGCTGTAGCTCACGAAAGCTTATGCTCAAATAAATGTGTTAGTCTCTAAGGTGCCACAAGTACTCCTTTTCTTTTTATTAACTGAGTGGGTGTAATTTAGACAGGAGAAAGGTAACTATTTAGAAACTAGAGATTGCCAAAATAAGTGTTTAGTAGCACAAAAGGATAATGGAAGTGTATGCTCTACACATCAAACTTTAAATCACTTTAGCTAATATGGCAGTAAGTTCAGGTTGTATTAATTTTCTATAATCACAAATACAATGCAATCGCTGAGCACTAGATTGAATCTAGCCCTGCACTGGTGTTTTGTGGGCAGAAGGGTTGTCCTTTCCATCTCCAAATGCCCAGGAACTTGTGCAGGAGTGCTCAAAATCTCAGGACTTGTCTATTTGGGGAAATTGACCAGAATAGCTATTGTGAGATAGCTATTTCACAGCAGTGCAAATTGGATACTATTAACTTAGGCTTGAATAGAGACTGGGAGTGGCTAAGTCATTATGCAAGGTAACCTATTTCCCCTTGTTTTTTCCTACCCCCCCCCCCCCAGACGTTCTTGTTAAACCCTGGATTTGTGCTGGAAATGGCCCACCTTGATTATCATACACATTGTAAGGAGAGTGATCACTTTAGATAAGCTATTACCAACAGGAGAGTGGGTTTGTGGGGGTGGGGAGAAAACCTGGATTTGTGCTGGAAATGGCCCAACTTGATTATCATACACATTGTAAGGAGAGTGATCACTTTAGATAAGCTATTACCAGCAGGAGAGTGGGGTGGGGGGAGAGAAAACCTTTTGTAGTGGTAAACACCCATTTTTTCATGGTTTGTGTGTATAAAAAGATCTTCTGTACTTTCCACAGTATGCATCCGATGAAGTGAGCTGTAGCTCACAAAAGCTTATGCTCAAATAAATTGGTTAGTCTCTAAGGTGCCACAAGTACTCCTTTTCTATTTCACAGCAGATATTCCAGAAACTCTTCCTTTGTGGATGCTGCTGTTTTGAAATGAGTGTCCATCTGGGGAGCTATTGTGGAACATCTGTGTTACTTTAAATAATTCACACCCTACCTTACTCTAGAATAACTTCTCTGTGTAGACAAGCCCTGAGTAAAAGTTAAATTCTGATGGTTGTGATAGTCTTCTTAAAGGGATAGGGATCATTGACCTCCCTTTCCCCAGTGCAACTGGACCCTTTCAAAGGACATAGCAGTGGTTACTTGATATGTACTCCCCTAGATATCTGAGAGCCAGGCACAATGCATGTGAGACCACCTACTAGAGGACTATACTTCCACAGCTTTGCTGTCCATTGCTTTCTGTAGCTTTGCACAACAGTCTATCCTTACATTGCTTGCATATATTCTAGCACTCTCTTTTCAAGTCAGTTTCCATTCCTTAAATCATGTCAACATCAGCAAGGAAAATAAGAGTGAATTCTTACTTTTGTTAGCATGTACCCATAAATAGACTACTCAGCTCACATTCAGTACCCGACAAGGATGTTCAAGTGAGAGACTTTTTTAATGGAGAAAAAGACAGAATAATGACACTTTCCTATATTGGGAAACACTTTAAATTGATGCTTTTAGATAGATTTTATAAATCTGCTTGTCTGTTAAAAAAATCTTTTCAATGAAATTTTGATTGTCTGCTACTAGTTGTGAAGTCGTGAAAAGATATGTAACGTATAATAGCAGGGAAAGATAAGATAAAGGGCCAAATTCAGCAGTGATGAGTAAGATTGTTGTTAGAACCCCTTCCACTAGTGGATACCCTTTTATGCTCAGCTAGCCTCTTATGCTATTCTGTTGATGTGTGATGGGGTATAAGTGGTCATATCGTATGCAGAAGAAATGTGTAAGCTAAAGTAACCATAAGTCCTACTATTTTACCTTTTGTACCTTTTTATACTTCCAACTCCTCAGGTTGTAAGTAATACACAGTTAGACTCCCTCACGCCTTGGAGAAGGATTAGGTAGGTCTAAGGAAATAGGGGATATAATTTATACCACAATACACACCATTTCTGAATTAGGCCCAAATACACTGAATTTGTTTTTTTAACAGAAAATATGTATCCAGTGGTATAGGGCTCTTACTGAGTTGAAGGTTTAAAAATATTCTATGGACCTTGCAGGGCTTAAAGAAAATCTGAACAGACATAATGAGATGTGAATGGATGCTGAGTTTGTCTTTGGAAAAATCACATACACAAAATATTCATTTCTAAATTAATTCAATAGAGCATAATATGAAACAAAGATAGGTGCTGCTATTCCAACTCACTTACTAAGATTGTGTTGGAAAGTACTAAGTTGTGCCTGTAATTTGCTTGGCATTTTTTTCTCTCTTAGACTTGGAGCTGAAGGAAAGCCTATCAAGTAATAATAAACTTTGGGTATTAGAAAGACATCAGCCAAGATGGATTGAAATATGTAGTCAAATATTGTTTCCCTTCCAAAATCAGGGGATATGATCTTTCCTTCTTGAGCAAACATAATCACAGTTAATTAACCAATAACCCCATTTGTAGTTTTAGACAATGTTTGCAAATACCAAAGGCTGAAGGCCAAATTATTTCTGAGATGTATGAGACATTTATACTGGTTACTCCTGATGCATCTAAACTATTTCAGTTTATATAGTTGGGTCTTTGGAGAGATAAGAGTTCTGTCATAAAACTGCTTGTCTGTTCCTTTACAGGAACAGATGACAATCATCTTACAGCTATGGTTTGTCAGAGTGAAAAATGCCAAAAGCCAAGCATATTCATCTGCACCCAAAATAACCTTTATTTGGCCATTGATAATAGCAGCATTGAATCGAGTATGCTGTGACATCTTAATGGCTTTCCTATTTACTGGTACATATACCAAACACAAACATGACTCCTATACCACACCACTTCCTTTGTCCATATATTTGCATGCATGCGTGTTTGTGTGTGTGTTTGTTATGTACTATAGAGGTACCACAGTGGCTCTGTAATTAAGGTTGTTTTAAAATTTTAAACTTGCAAATTTCTTACACTATATTATTCCTATCTAAGAATCCTCCTCCAGTTTACACCACTTATTCTTTTTTCAGAGTAGCAGCCATGTTAGTCTGTATCCGCAAAAAGAAAAGGAGTACTTGTGGCACCTTAGAGACTAACAAATTTATTTGAGCATAAGCTTTCGTGAGCTACAGCTCATTTCATCGGGTGCAGTGGAAAATACAGTGGGGAGATTTTATATACACAGAGAACATGAAATAATGGGTGTTACCATACACACTGTAACGAGAGTGATCAGGTAAGGTGAGCGATCAGGTAAGGTGAGCTATTACCAGCTGGAGAGAAAAAAAAAAGACCTTTTGTAGTGATAATCAAGATGGGCCATTTCCAACAGTTGACAAGAATGTGTGAGGAACAGTGGGGGGTGGGGAATAAACATGGGGAAATAGTTTTACTTTGTGTAATGACACATCCACTCCCAGTCTTTATTCAAGCGTAGTGTAATGTAAAAAACTAGTAACAAAGTAGAGACTCCAACAAGAGACTGCTGAATTGGAATTAATTTGCAAACTGGACACCATTACATTAGGCTTGAATAAAGACTGGGAGTGGATGAGTCATTACACAAAGTAAAATTATTTCCCCATGTTTATGAATGTTCTGAATATTTACAAGAATATCGGTTAAAGTATATGCATTTTAAAAGGTACACCTGTGCAAAGCAAGTGTAAAGAAGATGAAAAGTGGCATCATTCTCATTTGGTAGTATGTTGTACTCACTCTGCAGAGGTGAAAGTTGGTGGAGAATGAGGCCCTGAGGTTTTGTCATTTTTATGGTAAGAGCGACAGATATGTTCTATGCATACAGCTGCCATCTGGGGTAGATGGTGAAGCCACTTTCCCATTAGAGGCTGCATCAGAAATCCACACAATGGGCTATGCTACCTCGTGCTTACTTTTGGATGATCCATACTCATGTCAGAGTTTTTGCAGAAAACTGCCTTGATATTTCTCACTAACTCTTACAAAGACTCAAATTTACTCAACTTGTTAATTATTTACTCAGTCTATGAATTATGTTACCATTATTTAATATTTATGTTACCATCTCATCAGGAGACTCCAAGCAAGACTGGGGCCCTATTGTGGTTAGTGCTGTACAAACACACAGGTAGATGCAGTCCCTGCCCCAAAGACCTAACAATCTAATAATTGACTCAAAAGAACAACATGAATCCTTCAAGACAAGATTTCATGTAGTGAATGTGCAATTAGTATGGATCAGAGCTGTGTTTCTCAACAAGTACAAATTACTGGGCTAGATTCACCACTGTGATACGCCAGTTCCATGCCAATGGAATTCCACTGGAGTCAAACCACCATAAAATTAGAATAACAGAGCAGTGAATCAGACCCTCTTGTTCTGTGGTGTTCAGATAAACCCAGTGTATTGTTTCCCTCCCTCCTCCCCCCCATGACTACTTCCCTGCTGTTTAAGTTCCTGTTCTTGCTGTACTGCAGAAACCTGTTGACATCAATGACACTGTGATCCTGTCATGAGATTTATTACTGTGGAAAGGAGAGGCAAAACAAAACTTAATGCAGAAGGAAACAAAATGGGTAATGAGAATATTTTATAGACCATAATTTCATTATTCCACACCTCAGAGCTTAATCAGATGGTCTAATGTAAAACAGTGTTAGAGAAGGTCAGATGGGAAGGACACTACTCAGTATCTATAATAAGGACAGCGAAGAGGTCAGAATTTAAAAGGGCAGTTAGATTTTTGCACGAAAGATGATAAATAAAATACCTCTCCCAGCATACATGGTTATTTCATGCACTTAAAATTAAGAATCACTGTTTTGTACAAGTTCTTCTGTGAAAAGAAGAGCTGCGGATTTAAAAAGGTGTGTCAGGTCTTTTGTGTGAAGGAAGTGCTGAATTTAAAAAAAAAATGAAGAAAACCTTTTGTGCTGTCAAAGATCACAGGCAGAGTTACATAATATTGTTTCCACATTCCTGTTTGAAAACATATTTCACTGTATCTTCTTGGGTGCTCGCAGCAACCTACACTGCTGGTGGGAGGGGAGATCTGTAGCAATAACAAGAAACTGAAATTCAAGACAGTGATTCGGAGAAATATCTTAATCTTTAACAGAGTTAACAGGTTTTTTTCTTGTGATATCAAAGTAGAGAGGAAACTATAACAACTAGGATTACATGGCTATTTATTTATTTTCTGTTAAAACTTAAAGTCAAAATCATAGTTCAGATTTCTTGCACAGGAAGATATTTATAGATATTCATGGGTGCTGCTTGGGCCACTGTAAAATAGTGTAGATATGTGCAAGAAGGGGAGTTAGACTCCAAATACCTTTTCACCTGTAATGTAATTAGTTTATTCACCTAGACTAGCTATGTGGGTATATCCTTTGAAAGCATTGATTAAAGCACTTTCCATGGTCACCATCCACTGCTGCTTGAATGGTGAAGACACCTGCTTCCATTCTACCTGTTGCAGAGTTAAGTGGAATAGAATCAAACCTCCTGTAAGAGGTAAGGCACTGTGAACAAAAACCTGCTTGGGTGGTACTGTCTTGACCCATGGGCCTCAAGCCCAGCTCCCTTGGGGTCACTGCAGCCCTCCGCCTAGCAGCCTGATAGTGCCTTACCTGGGATCCCATAGTACAATTAGCAGACCCCCAGAGTGGCTGGTTGGCCCATGAGCCCTACTTAAGTCAGCAGCCGGAACAGGAAGCTGTTTGAACAGCTGAATTCTCTCCTGTGCTGGATTGTGTGCCTTTTACTTCCACTGAGTGATATCCTGGCCTCTGGTTTGTTTCCTGCCTTTGACCCCCTGGTATCCTGACCCAGCCTGACTCTGATTCTTGACTTGTGGTTCTGATCTCCAGTTTGTATCCTGTTCCTGGGATCCTGACCCAGCTAACTTGATACTCCAATAGAATCATAGTCTCTAAGGCCAGAAGGGACCATCATGATAATCTACTCTGACCTGCACGTTGCAGGCCACAGAACCTTGCCCACCCACTCCTGTAATAGACACATAACCTCTGGCTCTGACTAGTAGGTCTGGCTGCCCATGATCTGGCTGTCACAGGTACAAGAGATGAAACAAGCAACTTTCCCAGAAGCATTAAGAGAACTGGCATGTTTAAACATTCTTATAAGAGAACTGTCAATAAGAAAAGGAGTACTTGTGGCACCTTAGAGACTAACAAATTTATTTGAGCATAAGCTTTCGTGAGCTACAGCTCACTTCATTGGATGCAGTGTTTCATCATCGCATCCAATGAAGTGAGTTGTAGCTCATGAAACCTTATGCTCAAGTAAATTTGTTAGTCTCTAAGGTGCCACAAGTATTCCTTTTCTTTTTGTGGATACAGACTAACCCAGCTGCTACTCTGAAACCTATGATAGTCCTGTAACTGATCGGGTCAGGGGGTGGGCAGGTGTTAGGAAGATGTGTGCTAGTTACATTATACTGGTAAAACTCTGATTTTTTTTAAAGCTATTTATAAGGCCTCATCAAAAACCCACTGAAGTCAGTGTGCAGGGATCAAAAGGGAAAAGAGTCCAAGTATTGTGGTTCTACATAGTGTGTACAAAATTAACATGGACTGTGCAGGAAGAAGAAGTCACCTTGAAAGAATAACTAAAGCACATATTTTGCTGTTTTGAATTAAATAAAAACACACAAACCAGAGATCCATAACAAGAGGCAACCTAGTTAGGTGTCTTGTAGATTATTGCTGGGAGTACTTAGCATATATAGGAAATTTTTATTTTCTATTGATAGAGTTTATGAGATGGTTTACAAGTACCTCATGGTTGAAGGGGTAAAATTGATTTTGGTAACTTGCCTTCCACAAGACTTATTCTGTGTTGTGTAGGGCTGTAATTTTTACAATCCATTTACTTAATTAATTTAATAGACCTATTTTTTTCCTGTGATGTATTCCTTCAAGGGCTTTAAAATTCTTTTTTTCCCCCTGAGTCCTTTTTGGTGAGCTTTCCCCCCCCCTTCCCAAGGCTTTTCATGCCTTTTGTTTTCATACTTACTTTCAGAATATAAAGACTTGAATATATTTTTACTCAATGGCTTCACTGGATTAAATACAAAAATATGGAGTACAAAATATCATAAAATTGCATACCTTTAGTATCACCTGGCAAGGTGACAGCAACAGAAGAGAGGTAAGGATTTGGGGGCTATTTTTTGTTTTTTACAGTGATGCCCAAAACATGGATCCATGTTCAAAGAATCTAAAAGGCATTGGTGTGGAAAAACACTTTTATTCTTATGTACCTTTTGTCTCTTTTTCCAGAGTTTTGAGATTCTGCCAGTACCTAAAATTCTACTGTAGAGTTGCCCCATTTTTGATATACCTGGTTAGGATTTTAGTTTTCCAATAGTACACCAGCCTCAGGAAAAAAATGATTCAACTGCACTCCTCTTCATATGCTTCATGATATATTGTGCAGATTATACAGAGAGACAAACCTTTATCCTTTAGGGCTTGCCTTTTTGTAAGAAAGTGATAAGGTTTTTTGTTGGAAGGATAAATATCAACGATTGCAATTATCAGTAGTAGCAAGCATTTAAATGGTATATATATTAACTTTTTTTGTCACTTTAGCCTCACATCCTGCCTGTTTCCTCTCTACTCCTACCCCATGGACACATGCTTTCTCTCTCTCTCATTATATGTATGATGTGCTTTTTCTCTCACTCTCTTTTTTATCTATATCTATATCTCTTTATCTCTCTATCTATCTATGATGTGATTTTAGCATTTTTAAGGGCACCCAGAGCACTGGAAGGGGTTCTGTTGCTTGGTTAAGAATCAAAGTAAGTGTTGCACGGGTACTGTAGCATCTGATCTCCTTCTCCCTCCTCTTTCAGTCATGGTTAGGAGCATGTACCAACTGTTTCTAACTAGTTGTCAAGATTCATTAAGAGTTGTACCCAATTTTTTTCCTTCCCATTTAGGGCAGAACCAACAGTTTTCATGATTTTTTTTAGTCCTTGCCTGCCCCAAAAGGAAATGGCCTCATCCAAGGATCAAGTATTTTTGCATGACTGTTACTAGTTCATTAGGTCTGCTTTATTGCAAGTGTGTGTATAATGGCTGAGGGTTTCCCTATTTCATTCATATATCACTAGCTTTAAACATTAAAGGTGTGACTTTCCTTTGAAACACTCCGTATTTTAATCTGTACTAAGTGGGCTGCCAAAGTAAACCATTTGGAAGAAATCGTCTATAACATGCTATCTGAGAAGCATTTTCATACAAGCCACAGTGAATGTCACTGAAATTAGTAAAATGGAGTTCTCTGTGGTGTATGGCTTTGTATATCTGAATACTTCGTAATCATTTGAAGAAGCAGTTGTTTCTAGGAATTCAGTCACACTCCATTGTGGCTAGGGATCAGAACTCTGACATAGTATGTTTTTTCTCATCATCATTAGCTTCCTCCTAACAGGTGAGGTCAGATTGCTATTTATCAAACAACTAGTTTCAGAACACGAACAATACAAGCCTTTGGCATCCTAAAGGAAAACTGAACTTTATAAATAAAAGTTAAATTATTGATTTGATGAAGAAAAATCAATTTCCACAAGAATATCTTTTCTTGTGTGCACCATTCTTTGCAGACATTTGAACTTTGTGAAAATGTATGGCTGGAGAATTTGCAAGTTGTTTGGGAACATAGTTTCTGAATAGCTATCGGTGGTATAATGAGAGCTATGAAGAAGGGTCAGAAACAGAATCTTTATTCAACTGAATCGAAACTCTTTTATAAGCCCAAACTGTTATTTTTAAGCCACTGTCTTGGTTGGTACATGCTAGGGATTTGTGTCAGGTTCATAATTGAATATTGTACTTTGTTTCTGAATACCAATAGTTATTGCTTTCCCCCAACAAATTTTATTCTGTCATAATACCTTTAAACCATATCAGGTAATTTAGCATACATTACTAGTTCCCTTTTATTTTAGATAGCTTGGGAGATGCTGTTGTATGTAGTAAGGAAGAAAAGCTTTTAGAAAAAATGCAAGAATGTTAGCTTATTATTTAGTGAATCATTTCAGTCAGGTGCTGGAAGTTTTCCACCATTAATTTCATTTAATGCCTCTGAGATAAGCGGATGGAGTTTCTTTTCCTGGGACACGTAGGTAGGGGAATAAAAAACAATTTTCCCTCTACACCCATACCCTCTTTCCCCCAGCAAAAAAACGTTTGGTTATTCATGGTGTACTGAATAATATCGGCATGACCTGGTTTCCAGGCAACCAGAAAACCTTGTCAGTGGTAACAATACGCAATGAATAACTCCAAGATGATGAAAGAAAGGGTCTCGTTTGACAAGATAGCACCTGTTTCATTGTAAACAGCCAGTGTTGAAATAATGATGGCATTAGTCAGGGGAACACAAGAGGTTCAAAAGGGTTTTTGTGACTTTGAAAGTGAATTGCAGCACAGGGAGCCATCACTAGTTTCCTCTTTAGAGATTAGTTGTTATGCCTGTTATTTATTTGGCATCTTTTGTGATTTTTTTTCTCCTCCTAATCTCTTTCTGAACTCTTGCTATGGCTGGTTGCAAATATGGATGGGCTTACTTCTGAAAAGTGAATTTATCTAACAATATGAGTTGTAATAAGGTATATGAAAGCTCTGGTGTGTAATGAGAAAATGATTACAATGTTGGCAGAAATGTTTCAGTTAGTGATTGTTCCCATGTGTGTCATAAACAATACTTCACTGATCTTAGTTAGCTGGTACATTAACTTTTCTCCTGCTGAACTGTCACCCCTTGCAGTTATATAGCAGGTTAGTAGATTCATAATCTTGTGGAGTGGAAAGATGCAAAAGAAAAGTAAGTGGAATGTGTGACAGTGTAAAAATGGAAGAAATACAGACTGAAATGATCTAAACAGGGACCAAGTGTGAGGGAGAGTGAAGGCATAAATGTAGAGAAGCTATGGAAAACCCAAAAGCAGTGCAAGCACAAGAAGGCAGGAAGATGTGGAAATTACAGAAGCAGCTCAGTAGGGGACAAAAAAAATGTAAAAATGAAATATTCAGATGAAATAATGCAGGTCTAAGACAAAGTAGAACTTAAAATTTTATCAGGAGGGAACTAGCAGTATGAACATTAAGGGACATGACTTAGGGAAACTGGATGGACCTAGAAAGAGTTTTAATGCCTCATGTGACCGGTACCCACAGCAAGTCCTTTCATCTCTAGGTCAGTTGTTGAAATCTAATCAAAAGTTGTTAGTGACCAAGATTCATTGCCATATTATGGTGATTTGGTGAGCTATGTGAAATGAATTTGTGGTACCTGGCTGTGTCCATCAAATAAGTATCAGATTGTAATGGCTTTTGATCACTGCCAACTGTGGCTAGATGTGCAATAATGAAGAGGTAAAAAGCCCCATATCCCTAGTCTATCCAATCACCTTTGTCAAATTAAAAAAAAATGGCATGGAAAGAGGAGAGAGGGAAAACAGATGAGATTTAAATGAAAAAAGTAGACAGTAAACTGGGTTGGAAAAAGCAAACACAAACAAAGTAAATAGAAGAGTAAAAGAGGGGCATTAATTGTATGTGGAAAGTACATCACCTTCTCCTTGCAGTTCAACTCTGACATGCCTCTGACTTGGAAAGGAGAAAGCAATTGGAAACTGGTTTGTCTGTGAAGCAGCAAACCTGGAACTGGAAAAAAAAAGTAAACTGGTTTGTATTTGTATAGAAAAAAATAGTAAACTGGAATTAGGTATCAAATGGAACCTCAGAAACAGGACATAAAAAAAGGAAAGACTAACAGAGCAACACTTCACTCTTCCCTTTGTGCTCTACCACTTTCTTTCTAGTTCCATCTAGCTTCACTTTCTTCTGTTTCTGGTGTTGCCTCCTTCTCCTTTGTAATTTGTTCAGTTTTATCATAGCAGCTCCCTCCCAGTGTTGGGTACTATGCCTTTTCCACTCTAGCACAGCATCTTCCCTCACCTTCTCTGTGCAGTCTAGATTGTCTCTTTTCACCAAACCAGTAATGGAGGTGTGATGTTGGGACGGTCTGAAATTAGACCATTCAAGAGCAGAAAACTAGAAATTGAGAGGGATCAAGAAGGGAAACAAAAGAGGCTGGAATGTTTCACAGCTGACATAGTAGGAAACTGAAATGACTTTGAAATGGAATGATCAAGTGACAACAGACAGGCAAAAACCTCTACTTCATCAATTTTAATGCCCAAAATTTGAGGGATTTTTTGAAGTTTTTTTGTGAAATATTACCCAGAACAAATTCCCAAATTTCCATCGTAGATTCAACTTTTCCACAGTGTACTAACTTTGCTGGTTTTCACCAATCAGCACAGCTTCTTATGACCGGGTGATCAAACTTCCACCATGGCTTTGCCTCTAGGCAACAAACATACATGATGCTGGAGTGTGACAGAATACAAAAATAAACTTTTTCTCAGGAGGGAGAGAGGGGGATTTGTGTATAACTTTCCACCCTAGAGGGCTTCAGAAAGGACAGAGTAGGTTCTAGGAGAGTTTCTGGGGGTTCAAGGAGTATTGTGTGCTTGGTGTTTATATGGGGAGGTGGGTCAGACCTACACGTTGTATCAGTCCTGAACTTTGTATAGCTTTTCAATTTTAGTGCTAAAATAAAAAGGCTTTCTGATAGCCTCTCTCCAGAAACTAGAAGAGAAAATGCACAGATTTGCTTTTCTTAAAGTTGGGTAGAGACTCTCTTTGGAAAGAATTCTTTTCATGCAGTTCAGCCTGCAAGCAAATCGGAAAATATTAGAACCATCTGATGCATGCACATAATGGTACACGGCAAAGTTTGAGGAAAGCCTCCAATTTTTAAACTGTTAAAATTCAAATGCAGTTCAATAACTGACTTAAAATACTAAAACTGCTTCAAAGAAAGAAATGGATATAGTGAATGGATATAGTGAGTAGTGTTGCTTTTGGACTTACTTATATGGTGGACCCCATGGGACTGCTCAGTTATATTTCCTAAGGCTCTGGTTAGGTGTGAAGTGTTGATGGGTTCCTAAATTGAGCTAGTCAAATGTCAGTTTGAGACTGATTTTTTTCCTGCTGAAGTTACTTTTGTCTGTTGTTTGCAACCAGCAGTCAAAGAGTGGAGTGGCAGTGTCAAAGAAAGAAAGGGGAAATCTTCCCAGAGTGTACCTGTTTATTCACCTTCAATAGACTTCATTAATACTTACTTCAGAGTTATTCAACCTGTTGCTTGAATCCCCAGGAGTGGTTGGAGTAGCCTGGACTCTTTCCTGTTCTTCTAATTCACCTATATCCACTTCACATAAAGAAGACAATGCAAGTGGAACTGTTGCCTACAAAAAAGATGTAACTTTAGCAATTATTTTAAGAACATGAAATAAGTCTGTTAAGAAAACAGACAATGTTCAAGACTCCTTAGTAAAACAAATTTCAGAAGATATTGTGGTAAAATCTGTGGCTATCCATTGGACTAAATTGCAAATGTTGTGGGCAGGTGTAAAAATGCTAATTGAAGATTGAGACAAAGTAGGTGAGATAATCTTTTATTGGACCAACTTCTGTTGGTGAGAGAGACAAGCTATCGAGCTTACACATTATCTCTCACCAACAGAAGTTGGTCCAATAAAAGAGATTAACTCATCCACCTTGTCTCTCATATCTTGGTACCAACACTGCATACAACTAAAGATAATGTTTGTTTTCAGAGAAAAGCTCAAAACACTGATTATTGAGAATCTAGAAATAGAAGTTGGTGGAAAAGTTCTAATAGTTTATCAAACTTCACTGGCAGAGAATGATTGGATAATCTCTAACAAATATTAGCAAGGGAACAACTAAAAATAGTGAGTATCCTTAAATAGTGTCTTTTTACCTCTTTTATTGTTAGTGTTACTCTTCATTCTCAATACATTAAATATCACAAATACCATAAGTATCTTACCCACTGTTAAAACACTATAAGAAAACTTTCTTTAGGGTATTCGCTGTACACTCAGCATATTTTCAAGAAGATCTGAGATTTATTGAGGGGATTCCTCCATCTTCTTGTTAAAGTATGTTATTTGCTGGTCAAGTGTAAAAAGTTATTTTCTATTTTGGCCATTGTGAGGGAATGAAAAGTATCTGTCCCCACAGAACAGACATCAAATCCTTGCATTGGGTCAGCTATCATGAGGAATGCTATAGTAGCACCTCTGTCAAGCAGTAGCAGAGGTCAGGGCCTTGCAGGTAAGTTTCCCATTGGAAGAGAAATCTGTGATTCTTTCTTTAGTGTAACTTGTTTTATTTACACTGCATAATGAGTCTCTGAATGACCGTGGGGGTCAGCACACAGGTAATCAGTCCCCAGCAGTTAGGCAATCCTCTCTTTCAGGAATCTCAGCAAAAATACCTTTGCCAGGTTCCCAGGGAGCAACTCTCCTCCAAAAAATTCTCTCTAATTAGAGAGGTTAAGGCAGAGAGCACATTTCACTACCGCTTGTGACAGCTCCGCCTAAAAGAGCTGCATCACAAAACTAACAGTAACACAGCATTTCTTCAAAGACTGAACAGTGCTCATGAGCTAAGAAAAAGGTCCGGCAGCACTGTCTGATTTCCACCATAACACCATTATGGTTTTTCTGCTGATAGAGACTGGATCTATGAGAAGACTCAGCTCATAAAATATTTGTTCCCTAAGCAGTGCAAACCCATAGATAATTTTTTCTGGTGTATAACAAAGGGACATTCTGAATTAAGCTCCTGGGCCATATTTGTTTGTTATATGGATGAATTGCTGTTGTTCGTTAAAGAAAAGAGAAACCCACTATTTCTACTGAGTGGGAACTGGATCAGTCTCCTGAGATCAGTATCAATGATAATATGGCAGGTAATTGAATTGGGACACAATTAATCTGGTAGAGTGGACCGGGTTGGGGCCAGGTTGCTCCACTTCCTGCTGCCTGGTGATTGCAGGGTGGGCCTGACCCCGCTCTCACGGGGTAGGTAGTTTAGGAGTTCACCATAGGTGTGACCGTAGGTACTTTCCCATTCCACCACCAAATTCTGTCCCTCAGAGCACATAAAGAGGGTCATCTCCCACCCCCGCTTTTGTCTGCATTTTACTTCCAAATGTTTTAAAAAAGAAAATAAAAAATGAACTTCCTGTATAAGACCTTTCCCTCCCCTGTGCTGCCCTAATTTCTTTGAGATGTGCTGAATAAATGTTTGTCATAGAAAAATCAGACATCAAACTATGTCAAAATAGTGAGAGACAGACACTGAAAGAGTTTTATCCTTCAGTTGTTTTTAAGCTATCCAAGAGGAACCATCACTTAAAACACAAGCAATGTTCCTGATCCTGGTTATCAGGTAAAAACCCGACAGATGATCACTCCACTTACAAAAGAAATGTTGGAGAAAGTGCAGTTACAAACTTCTGATTTAGACAGTGCTAGTACTTTCTCACTGTGAATTAGGTGAAACACCGTGGAAGGCAGTTTTCAGATAGATCTGATTCTGAAAAGCTTTCATAAGCAGCATTGGGAAAAGCTCCCTGAATTAAAAAAATAAAAAAATTCCCCAGGGTACTAGCTAACTCCCTAATCTCAAATCTTTAAAATAAAACAGATCTAAGGAATGGGAGATCATGCAGTTTGCAGGTAATGATATTTGGACTGTATGTCTAAAATGGATCAGATTACTGAAGCATGAATTTGCAGAGCATTCAGACTGAGATGGATGGAAAATTAGTTTGCATATTTTACATTACCAGTGTATATGAAATACTGAGGTGGCAAATCTGATCTTATTACATAATGATAATACTTCCTGAACATGGAAAATCCAGGTTAGTTTGTTTTGTAAGATTCAAGAGGCCAGTCTTCAGGAATAAAACGTTAGAACTGTCACCGAAAAAATGTGGTGGGTTTGTCAGTGATGTCAATCCCTGAACATATATCAATATTAGCAAATTGGATCCAATCACTCAAAGCCAAAGAGATGCTGAATGAACACCCACAACTCCTACTGATGTCAGTGACCACACATGCCCATTAAGCTGGAGGGCTGTTTGGCTTGCTGGAGAAAGGTGTGTACCTATTTAAGTAGTAGGCATGGAGTGATCTTGCAGCAGCTGCAGAGGAGATCAGCCTGGGGACACTGACCCATCCCTTCAGGTGACCAGAAGAGAGAGGAGGTTATCTAAGTACAGGCCGGGCAGGAGAAGCTCTCTTTTATCTGGACCAGAGGGAGCAGGATCCACCCATGGAAGGGATAAAATGCCAGGTTTGCTCAGGATCCACTGTGGGCACTGCACTAGTCACTCCTTCATTGTGGGCTTGGAAGGAATTTCTTCCCTCACCGCCAGATTGGCCTTGGCAAAGTGGGGTTTTTGTTTTTTGCCTTCTCCACAGCAGGTTCGAGGGGAGGGGCAAACGAGTTATGGTATTATAGCCTTTCCCCCATTCCATTATATTGATGTGGGGTAGATGTCCAGTGCAGGTACTCCATAGGGAAGGGATACAGTGATCAGATAATTTGATTGGTAAAGTATTTAAAGGAGGTATTTGTTAAAGGAGCGGACACAGGGGGTTTCAGGGCTCCTATCTCTGGCATGACAGGGAGCCAAGCCCCGTCCCCTTTCTTTATAGTCCACCCAGGGCCGTTCTTACCCATACGCAAACTATGCAGCTGCGTAGGGCACCAGGAAATTTGGGGCACTAAATTGCCCCAAATTTCCTGGTGCTCTATGTAGCTGAGAGCTGCTCCAGCGGCCAGCCTCCTAAACTCCTAAACTACCTATGGTAAACTCTGATGTAAAGAATCGTGGTTGAATAAGGAGGTAGCTTTACTTTAAGTTAACTTGTCATTTCATAGATTACCTTCCATTTTATTAAACCACATGAAACTGTGCAATAGTAGATATGTTGTTGAATTCTCTTGTACTTATCCTTCATTTCTATGAAGAGTTAAGCTTTGAGTTGTATGATCAGTTGGTTAAAAGCCTGCATTTCAAAGGCCTCTTAGGTTGAAGGAACAGCTACAGATGGGATCTGAGCTTGTGCTTTTGCTGTCCAAAAGCCATGGCATATTTCCCATTACCCAAGAGAGCTGACAAATTCTTTCTGGAACTCCCAGCAACTAACCCTGAGTTTTTCTTCTTTTGATCTGTAAGAGGGTATTGCAGCTGCCTGTTTGACATAAAAGCTTGTTTCTATTTTTCCTCCTTTCCTAGTTGAAACCATATTGTATAGTAGATACAGCAGCTTTACAAATTCAATTATACTTCTGTCATCATTTCCTAGTCTTAAACTTTTGTCCAATTTGGTATAATACGGACTATTGCCCTAAACCCCATGCCTCATCATCCTATTAATCATTACTGTATGGAAATTTAATTTTGAGACTTAAGATTCATGACAAGTGTACTTAGCCAATCTTGTAAGGGTGATTGGACACAAACATTCTCTTCAATGCTTTGAACCAGTTTGAAACCTTCATATCAATACCATTAGAGTGGGTGAATGATTTGCCAACTCTGATTGATACCCCCTTATAAAATTAAGTTGCACATTACATGAAGAATAGTATCCATTTAATAGGCTTTTCTCCACTGACAAAATATGCAAAGATGTGTAACAGGGAGCCTGAAAGATGTTCTATCAAGTCTACAAATATTTTACTAAAACTTAAAAAAATCCAAACCTTAACCTTTTACTTTTCCACTCTGAAATCTTTCTTACATACAGTGTGGTCTTCAGCAATAGGTTTAATGAGCTGTTGGGTTAATATCTTGTTTGTTCCTTTTACTCTCCTATCTAATCATAAATGTATTACTTCCCACTGATACTATGAATTGATCAATGAACATGCAAATCACCAAAATAAGTAAATTGTTTTTTCAGCACTTCTGTAAATGTTGATTTGACCCTCATATCTTAACAGACTATTGGGTCTCTCTTCTCCTTTGAAATTTTTCTGCTGTATTTACCCAGTGCATAAATCTCTAAATATACACTATCATTATTCAATAAACTAGAACTCCTCTCTGGTTAGTGGACAGTTGATGAAACAGACAACGTCTGTAGACATGTTTTGCCCCAGTGAATATTTTCCTTGTTGACTGAATACCTTGCAAGTCATTAGCAATGAGATTACTGGAAGTATGTGGATTAAAGGCTGAGGGGAAAAATAAACTCACAATAGAAAAAAAAATCACTTGAGAAAATATACCTCACAAAGTTGGGAGGCAAGTCAGTTTAACCTTCTCTCACTTTAGTGTTCACATGTTCAAATCCAGAGATTTAAACTTTGGTGAAGAAACCCCAGTAGTCTGTTAGAAATCATCCGGAGAGCAAGGCTATTTGAAGAACAGACACAAAATGAAAAGTGCTAGAATTTATATTTGATTACTCATTTGTTTTATGTGAGAATGAGACCAGTTAGGGGGCAAGGCACTTGATCACAAATAGCATATATAACTACTTTTTAAATGGAAAAAATGTTCCTCTCTCTTTATCTAGATTTTTTTTTAAAAGGAAGGAGTATGCATGTATAATAAAAGTCATTAAACAGGCAACACTTGCCAACTGATACCACACAGTTATCTCCTATTCTAAAAATTAGAAGAGAAAAGGTGAAATTTGGTAGTCTCAGATAATGCCATTTGAACAGTTGGTAAATATTGCTTTCAGGGGGATATGTTAGTGCTCAGCACCTTTGAAAATCAGCCACTTATTTCAGTGTGTGCAGGTAAATATGGATTTAGGCACCTGTCACAGGGTCACCCACCACACTGGTGCCTCCTGCTGGCCATTTTGGGAATTAGCTCTGGTCAGCAGGTGTGCCCTCCGGTGGTGGTGGCTCTCCCATCTTTGTTGCCACCTGCAGACCCACTGCAGTTCTAGTCTCACTGCCTCTGCTTTGTGACACAGCCCTCTGGAAGGGGGGGGAACCTGGATTGTGAGAAAGTCTAGCCACTTCTCAGAACAGCTTGGCAGTCCATAGCCTGGCCACTTCTTCAGTGGCAAATGGGTGGGTAAGTAGGTGGAGGGACCCAGGCCTGCCCACTACTCTGGGTCCCAGCCCAGGGACCCTGTAAACAACAGCTTCCCGCTGCCCCTCCTTTCTTTCTCCACCAGTCTGTCTCGATCCCCTGGGCCACTTCTCCGCAGCCCCAGTACCTTCAGCTCTTGCTCCTTCACCCTCTTCCCAGGGTCACAGGCCTACAAGTCCTAGCAGCCCTGTTCACAGTGCTAGTTTTGCAGCCCTCTAGGAAGCCAGTCCCCGCCCTTGAGCTTCCTGCAGCAGACTGCCTTGCTTTGGCCTGCAGCTTCCTTTTATATGGGCCATCTGGGTCCTGATTGGTTGGTCCAGCTGCTGCCCTAATTGGCTGTTTCCTTGCAGCCTTCCAGGCTGGGTTTTAACCCTATCAGGGCCAGTGCGGGGAAGACGCACCTAACTGTGGAGACCAAGTGTGGTGTAAAGGTGCACCAGTCAGAGACTGAACAATGAAGTTTCAGCTATGAGATCTCATCACATCTTTCAGGGCTTGGTTTAGTCCCAAAACACAATCTCAAAACTACTGGATACTAAACAGCTGAGGCCTTTCCAACTTCATCCCTTTAGTAGCTCTTCCTGACTACCGTGGAGATACCCATAGTAGGTTTCCCCTAACCATGGTTCTCTCCTGTCTTCTCTTCCTGCCTAAGAGGCAGAAAGGCTTACATCTGCCTTGTTCCTACTTATGTGCCCTGCAACTAGAACTCCCAAATTTAAAGGGTTCTGAGTCTGTAATAGGGGCACTGGGATGTGCAGATGTGTCCCAAGGCCCAGTGTCATTACACCATGACTGAAATTTTTGCCTGAGTTAAAAGCCCAAATCTACTTTAATATCCAACACTTTTCATTCTATTGCAAATTGCATCATGTTGTAATATTCAGTACACAATTCTTCACAACTATGGTAATGGAAAACCAACCCTTGAGTTGCAACACTGACTTACAACCAGAAGTGATGCATTCAGAATAGTTGCAATTTTTACCTTTAACTGTTCAGCCATTATTAAAGTGATTGGAGACCATCATGTAAAATTGGAGCTTTGAGTAATAATACTGTGAGAGATGAGGATGTGCTTTCTTAATAAGAGACTGCTCACTTCCCCAAAGTTGATTTACATGCTCTCTTACATGTGCCTCAGAAACAGAGTGTGAAAGTCAGGGAGAACTGGAAATGTTGTAGTTTGTCTTCCCCCAGGATACTGGTTAACACAGAGAAGAATGACTCTTCCATGCCAGAGTGATGACAATAGATTATTGTTTCAGTTCCTCTTTAGCTGATGCTTGTAATTTTATTAACAGTTTTTTTCTGGTTGTAAATACCATCCTTGTCAAATCAGCTAGAAGTAAGAAAGGAAGCAGAGGAGGCATAATATCTTCTGGAATCTGAACAGAAAAGCTGTTGCTTTGAAACTCTGGAGGATACAGAGTAGAATGGTGTAACAGGATTACACTGTATTAAATGGAGGGTAGATCCACAACTCAGGAGCAGTGTTCTAGTGAGTAAATAAAACAGGGATTCAGTATACTGATAAAGTAGTTTATGATCACTGCAAGGGAAAAGTTCTGAGGTGAGCCTAATAGATATCAATGTAGATACAGATATAGATACTTACAATATTTTATTGAGCAACTAGGTCTCTTTTGCAGTTTTTTCATTGCCATGCTGTCCACGTATTTATTTTGACATCCATTTTAAATGGAACAACAATTCAGAGGAATTGAACTTTATTAATTATTACTTATTATTATGTATTATTATTGTTATTATTATTTATTATGGTAGTACACAATATACTAGGAACTGTAGAAACATACAGAAATATATAGTCCCTGTCCCAAAGACCTCAAAGTCTGAAAGGAAAAATATAATGAGTAGTGATCACAGTAATGGCTAACGTGCAATGTAAATTTCATGTTTTTGTTTTCAATCCTGCACGTATAATCTCTTCCCAGCTTCCTCTCTACTTAATCATAATTAGTTGGCAGTTGCTTGTAGAAGTAACAACAATAATGACTCTTCTTGAGGGATATGAATGAGGAACATTAGATTCATGTTGAAATTTCCAGCTGCATTGAAGGTGGGTTCTTGAGGATGATATATCTCACACTACTTATGTGGTTATCTGTTCTATGAGTTGGCAAACATACAAATGCACATACATATTCTGTATCCTACCCTTTCTATGTTGTGTTCAATAATAAGTTAAGTCACACTGAGGATACTTGTATTGAAAAAGGCTCACAGAATGCGTTTTGGCTCTCTTATATTTATTGATGCTTAGATACCACAGTGACAGGTGCCTTAGAAACATCTAAAATAGATTAAAGGTCTTTCATATTAGTAACTTTAACTGTAGAAGCAGTCTATCACCAAAGAGAAAACAAACGTGGTCTCAGTCTTCTGGCAGAGATGACAAGATTAGTATGAAATCTATCTGGTAGGACTCCATTCTACCAACAGGGATTAGGACAATGAGATCAAGGAATCAAACCAGTTCTTGTTACAATCCCAAGACTGTTATTCACTAGTCCTGCTTAATAAACATAGAATACCACTGTGGGTAACAAACATCAGATTCATCATCATGGTCTATGCATACATTGTGTGTGGTATCTTACACTGTGACAAAATATATGTAACAGTGACTGATGCTCAAAAGTGAGTTGGCATCTACAGGGAAGCATTAGTATGTGACTAACCTCTTCACAACAATAGCTTGAATTTCTTACATACAAACTTCATTTTACGCAAATGCCTAAAAGTGTCTTCTCAAAATATTCTCTCCCCTCCCATGGGATCAATGCCCTTATGATAAGGATACTATTTTACACAAACCCTCATTAACTGAACCTTTCCATACATCTTCTATCCACATCATGCACTATCAGTGTACTGATTTCATTAACACAGGAGATAGATAACAGAAATGTGTATGGAGTTGATAGCAGCTTTTATTAATACATCAGTCAAGCTGAAGCTCATCTCTTGAGTGTCCCAGACTGCAGCTTTATAGACATTGAGCATAATACTGTTTTCAGTTATTCCAGAGTAAATTCAGTGTAATTCCATTGACTCAAGTGGAATTATGCCACATTGTTCTTGGTGTAACAGAGCAGAATTAGACCCACTGAGTTTTCCCACTGGCAAATATATCTGACTGAATAAAAGAGAAGTGTGTGTATTTAAAACAAATAAAAATACCCTGCAGTTTAATTCCTAAAGGTAATACAACTTCTAAGCAGCTTATAAGGCTTTTAAAACTTCTGCTGGAAAAATCCATATCTACCTTTATACCTCCTTTTTTACTCACTGTGGACAAAGTCCATAATTATGTATTTTATATCTGATAAAGAGAGATCAGTACAAATTTGTTTTGTTTAGCAGTTATTTTTCTTTTACTCTGCATCGTGAAGTCATGCACACATACAGAGTATAAATATATGTGTTCTGTAGATCTGCAGAGATCTGTGCATACAGTATATAATGTATTTCAAATGGCTCACAATTTTACAGGTTTTATTAAGAGTCAGATAAACTTGCACTGTATAACTGTAAACTGTACACTGTATAACTGTATGTAAAGATTTATTTGAAATCTGAACTGAATAGAATTTTTGAAAGCGGGACACATCTGACACTAACTTTACAACAGTGCTTTAAATGTATTTTAATCTGAAAGTTAACTAGTGTAAAAGTGGCACCTTCTTACAACGCAGCTCTGTTCCTTGAACATATTCAGTCCTATCTATTTACTTTTTGTCAGAAGTAGGCTTTTACTGTTTTTATCTTCTGTTAGCAATGTTGCACCAAAACCAGCTATTGAAATGTGAGACAGATTCTTTTCTGAGTTTTGCTTAATCAATGGAATTGCTAATTAAGTTTCAAAGCCAAGGTCAAATTCTTCCCTGAGTTACTCCTGTGCTAATCCAGAGGAGACAAGCAATTACTCAAGTAAAATCCTGTGCATTGTGATCAGTGGTTATGCAGGTGTTTTTCAGGACATAATTTGCAGACTACGAGGTTCCACAGGTGCAACTAAGCAGAATTTGAGCTGCAGAACCTTTATTACTGATGATGATATACAAGAAGAGGGAGAGCCCAACTTGATTCTCAAATTCATTTGGAGTTTGCAGGGCTGGTAACTAGGAAAAAAAAATCCTTACTTAGGAACTGAGAAAATTTAATCAGGATGTAATTAGTAAACAGAAATCTGCAATGCCATATTTGCAGTCATTTTTTCAGAATAGAATCACATTTTAAACAGAAAGAATGAGTTCATAATTATCCAACATATGGAATAAGGTTGAAGGGTCCTTTGGGGTCCATTACATCAAAGTGCTGCAATGATTGTACGTTTCTAGACAAAATTTTACCAGTAAAACACTATTCAGATGGGAAATTAGATGGCAGAACATCATTTTTATTAAAGTAACTTAATGACTTTAGGTTAGGAGATCTTTAATTTTGTGGGTTTAACATCCTTGACACTTAGTAAGATTTGGGATCCCATTGTAACAGCTGCTTTATTACATGGCATTTTAATTGACTGCCTTAGAGTAATATTGAATTAACAGAAGAATGGTAAACTATTGATGTTTTCTCCTTCTTCCCCTCTTCTTCCCCCCTCAACAAAGAAATCTGCAGGTTTTCATTTCTGATGGTACTTTTTCTGTATTGACTGATATGAAATAAACATACAGTTGGTCTTACAGAGCAGTTCAACATCAGTTGGTCAAACACATTCTGAATCGAAAAGGTACAGCGCTGAAGTTTGCCAAGCTGCCTTTCTTAGGCTGCAGAAATCAATTGCAGCAGAGCTGCAGTTGTTTAAAAAGGGCCTGCAATAAATCCCTGTTCCTGAGTGGTGTAGGCAAATCTGTCTTCTGTGTTATGGTTTACAGGATTACAAATGATGCTAAGGGGAAGAAGTAGGGGGAGGAACAATTGCTTTTGTAGCTATAAAAAATGATGTCTGTTGGTGATTTTGGTGTTACTAGTACAATAGCCAAAAATTCTTAATCCAAGATTTACATATCCTGCAGGAGTAAACAAAGTTCAGTAATGTACTTCCAAAGTCATCTGAGAACAGTAGTACCTGAAGACAGCTTGTTAGTAGCTTTCATTTTGGGATAGGCATATTAGTGTCACTTGACAAGAACTTTAGAGTCTCACCCTTTAATACAGTACAGTGTGGGGGGAAAATAAACCAGCTAAATTAAATCACTAGGGAAATCTATGATGTCTGTGAGCACAAGAATAAAAGTCTTTAGTCTATGCCAAAAGAATGAGAAGTGTGACATTTGCAGGAGAAAATGTGTAAATAGTAAATAATAAATGCCCAAAAAGTTTTCCTTACAAAACTTTCTCAGTGTAATATTTTTCAAAGTGAGCCATTTTTCAAACTTATTTAACCTATTTTCTACACTATGATATCAAAAGGAAGATGGCTCTTTATCACACATCATCAAAACACCACATTCTGATGACATAACTGATCAGTGAGAGCTGTTTCTGGGAATTCAACGCAGTAAGAGCTTTTTAAATAGAAGGGTCTTGATGTCAGAATCCATCTCACTTGCCTCCACTGTGTCAAGTAATTTGTTTTCCACTAGCACAGCTGATTTTGTTTGTTTGAAGGGGTATGGGGTTTTTTAAGTCTTTTTGTTGTTGTTTGTTTCTAAACTGAACACCAGTTGTGGGTATACAGAAATTGAACTAATTAAAGATCTGTTTATCAGCCTATACTTCTGCCATTTTTCTGCCTGTCTTTTGCTGTATGGAATTGGGATTTATTAAATGTCCATTAGGGGATACTGCTACCATTAGTGCACAGGGGAGGTTTTTTTTTTGCAAATTATTATTAAAAAGCTGTACAAGGTTTACAAAAAGAAGTCAGTGGAGGGTGGGGATATGTTTCGTGCTCTTACATTACTCTCCTTAAAACTCTGAATCCTTCCTTTCCTTTCCCATCCCTTGTCTCTTCCCCATTAGAACCCATTCATGCACTGACTCTTCTATTTGCAAGTCACATTCTAAAATGATACAAATGTAAATGTTAAGATACAATATACTTCTAATGGGCTTTTAGTTCCTAAAACTGAAATTAAATTGTACTTGGCCCTATAAGTTACATTTAAACTATGTTAAAGGTTATGGTGCAGAACAATGAAAGACACTTTGCAGTGAAGGTCAAGTGAAATATTACCATAATTTATGTTCCCCAATACTGAGGCACAAATGGGAATGAGAAAGGATGAGAGGTAGAACCCTCTGATGCCTAACTACTTCATGTTTAAATATGGACATTGGAGTAAAAAGAAAAATCAATTACTTTTGGTACTGAAAATAAAGAGAATGCTACAGTCTTTGAATGTTTAAGAAGAGTCTGAAGTTCAAGTGGCATGTGCATGTTTAATATGGATTTCTGCTCACTCATTGCAGTTGCATTAGAAATGAGTCTCCAATAATCAGACACTGGAAAATGCAGGGCCTGACTCCTGTGTTGTAGTCCTTACTCGTACAAACAGTCTCATTGATTTTAATGAGAGTACTGAAAAGGTTGCTGAATGTAGCCCCTAATATCTCACCTGTAGCAAGTATCTCCTGTCAGAGACTGAGTCCTAGTCTACAATACAGATTTAGCTCAATGTAAAGCAGCTGACGTTGACCTAACTCTAAGCATCTACCCTCAAAAATTAGCTCCCACCAATGTAACTCGCCCACTACACTGACTTACCTCCACCTCCGTGAGAGACATAGAACTTATGTTGATGTAGTTAGGTCAACGCAGTATCCGTATAGACCCACTCCTACCATGAGTTATTGACTGTATGGTGGGAGCCTGTAACCGCACGCTAGATCCATTTAAATACCTGGTATGGAAGAGGGTGTAGGAATACTGTGCCCCTTTTCTTTGTTAATAAAGCTGTGGCCTGTTACTTAAATCCATTGCTGTTTGTCTTTTGCCCATGTGTCCTGATCAGTCAGTAACCCAGAGCTCTCAGAATCTCTTTACAGAAATTCCCCTCCTTGTCCTACACTTGGCAAACCCTCTACCAGCCCTTGCCTCATGTGTAGGGACCTTGTATGTTGCCCCAATAGAGTACAGGTGAGAATGGGAAAGAATCTCTCCCTTGAATGTTAACCTCTTCCCAGAAAGGTTGTTCTGTAGGGTCTGTCTTTTATGCATCAATATGTCACTCCAATTAATCACAAATCTCTAGCCTCTATTATTCACAGGTATCTAAAAGTTCTGTGTAAATACCCATAGATTAGCTCTCTACTTTTGCTACATACTGGCACCCTATAGTATTGTGTAACCGTTCTGCAAGGTGGAGCCAGCAGCAACCAGGATCACATTCAATATCTAGGCATTCCTTTTCAACAGTGCAACACAAAAACGGCTCAAGCCCCCAACCAGTAAGCTGGGAAAATTATGCACCACCATGGGTGCCTCTGAGAGGCAATACTACCCCACTCGCAAGCACAGAGTCTGAGTGTAGAAAAGAAACTTTTCATGAAAAGGAGAGAAGTCACCCAACATTAATTAGGGAAAACACCACAAGCAGGATTCATAAACATAAAACTGTGAGCAGGACACCCACCCCGGTGCACGTTGGGCAGTGCCTTCTGCCTCATGTTCTTGAGTTCTACAACCAAAAGTTCCTTTAGTGTGCCTCCCTCTGCTCCCTCACCATACCCCACTCACAGCGGTTATCCTTGGTCAGTGAGGACCCAGGATTCAGAGGTGCATCTGTGTGAGTTCACCTCCCACCCTGGGAAGAAGGCACCTTGCTCACTCCACCATCTGAGAGCTTGTTCTGGCTGGCCACTCTTGCTGGCCGCTCCTGCTGGCCACCTGCTCGCTGCTTTTGCCAGTTGCTCCTGCCGGCCGCCTGCTCACTACCCATCAGTCACTTTCTGCTGCCACCTGCCTCTCTGCTGTGACTTCTTCAGGTCAGTCTCTCAATGATTTTTAGTTATTTGCAGACTGGGCAGAAACATAGTTCCACTACAACTGATTTTAGATCTGATTGAGCATTTAAAATAACAAGGAGGCTTCTAATGAAGTCTGTTTAGCTCTTTCTTTTAACAGTGGGGAGGAACAGGTTAAACAAGACCAGGGACCGTTGGGGAGAGTCCACATCTCTTGGCTGAGACACCTGTCCCCACTCCTCTTCCTTTCACAGGGCTCTGGCATTCGAGCCCCTGGCTTAAGGAGGTCCTTTCAGCTCAGGGTGACCCCCTCATTTGGGACAGGTTAAGCACAGTTCTGCTCCCCTTTATTCATACAATAATGACAATATTGATAACAGCATTTCACTACCCCTGCATTCAGTACTAAAGTGTTTTGTAACCCAACACCAGCCAAAGTTGATCACTTTGAGCAATACACCGTTCTATCTGCTGGATATCTAAGCAGAATAGGTGTGTTCATGTAAATGCAGTTTGCTCCTGAAGTCTCTTCCCCCCTCCCAGCTAGCTGCATGGGGAAAATTCATTCAGACCCTGCTTACATGTGCTTTATGCTATATGATATCCATGTTCTCTGCGGTATTTTTAAAATTAACTATTGCAAACTCACTGTAAAAGGAAAACTGCTGGGAGGCGCTCATGTGGTGTGTGAGTATTTAGATGTCTCTTGAGACTGGTAATGGGATATTGAACCTTTCACATCTATGTCTATGGTACTGACCCATTCGGGGACCCATATGAAATGAGCTCATTATGTGCTCTTGTAATCTACAGTACTTTCAGCAATCAGTCTAATTGTATAGACTTTCCTACTGGAGTGCTAGCTGAACTCTTCGAAAAAGGCCAGACGTTCATAGAAGAGAAGGCAAATCAGACAAACTTCAGCAGCTAATTGGAGGACTCCCAAGAGAGTGGCATGAACATATTAGGACCTGTCCTGAAGAAATTCCTGCCTATGCAGAGGGCCACCACATGGTCTGTTCATTACTTAAGCTCCACTTTAACCCTGCTTAAACAGTGCATATACCTTTTTTGGCCTTCTGCACAGGAGTGACTTCCCCTGTGTGAGTGCTTGCATATTACTAAAGGTTAAGTGAATTGGATTCAGTTTCATCTAGGAGCACCAACATTTGTCAATTATAGCAGGCAGAAAATGTTTTGCTTTTGTTCCTCTTTAAAAAGAATGTACTGAAATTTGGCCATTTTTACTTCTCTCTTTTCTCCGGGGATTTGTGTTCTGATGGAGTAAAAGCTGGCAGCAATATTGCATTGTATTCTGACACTCTATGAGTAGCTCTAAAGGAATAATAGAGGAGGGCAGAAAACTGGAACCACACAATCAGATGTTTGTTCATTTTGTGGTTTTGAGCAGAAATTGTTAATTTATTTGGAGCTGACTTCAGGGTCAGTTTAGAAAACAAAACTGTTACCCTTTGTCAGTGAAATAAGATTTTTTCCCTCTCTCCTACCCATTACTGCAGCAGAGCTCTTCTTATTCATTTAACACATACGTGAGCTTTCCCTGTAACATTTTATAGTAGGTAGCTCATTGTTATCTCCCTTCCCCCAGAAAGTTTCCCATGATGGCCCCTTAGTGCATTGAGGAATATAATTTTTCATGGAGCTGTGCAAAAATCCTGTGTCATCTAGTGTTCTGTTACTTTCTTACTGCAGTTGTTATCTCTAATCAAAAGTAATAGTTCTTTTGGGGAAAAGTTCGCACGGGCATCATTTCCCCCTGCATAGGGCTTCTTCTGCTCTAGTATCATTGTAGTTCCGCAGTCAACTTTGAACATACTAGGTGATTTATTGTGCAAATTCTGATATTTTTATTGTAACTTTGCATTAATTAATGCCCATGTATAATAAAACCTTTTGGAAAACTGCAGTATTATGTCCCATATTAAATTCTGCTAGGTCAATTTGGTTATCTGTTGTGTGGCTTCTCTGAACTATGATAGCCTCTCATTTGCCAGTGTTAGCATGGTGTTTCTACATTTCCTAATTCCAATTTCAACCAGGTACAGTATTTACATTCATAATCTGTTAATGTGGTTGCTGCTGTAATAAACAGAACAACAAAACCAACTATATTGATTGTACTGAGCTGCATTTAAAAATACAGACAGAAGAAGCCTACCCATTCTCTGCTTTCAGGGCTGTACTAGAGAATAAACTCTAAATTAATTTCCCTTGCTACTAATCTTTTAGAGCTATCTTTTGAGCAGCCTCGGTGAAAACTCCATAAAGCAAATTTGAACTCCTTCCAGTTATAGAAACTAGAAACAGGACAAGGCTTTATTACATGAGATGTTCTTTGTGCAATGCAAATGTTTTGCATACATCATTTGGATTTTTTTGTCTCAAATATTTTATTTAAAGTAATAAACACTTATACAAGCCCTTATTCATGAAAACCTTTATAAGGATGAAGTGGGAAGTCTAAAAAGGGAAGTCTGCACTATGGTACCACCACAGTCATTCAGCAAAGGTAATAGGTAAGATTACTGTACGCTTATACTACATGGGAGACAACAGTAAACAACAAAATTATAAAACTACCAACTCCTAACATCAAAAGTTAGAAACCAAAATGTGCATCACATGGAGTTTTACAAGTGCACATCTGTTACACTGAACTGGCTACTGTGCATTTGTATACCACTGCCCTTTACTGTATAGACTTTGAACTTCTGAACTGAGTCATACAGCTATAAGTTAATGGAGATTCTCCTTTAACTCAGGTGGGAAGAGCCAATGCTTTTGGAAAAGAAGAATTCAAGTTCAAGCTATACTTCTGCTGTGAAACTGAATGGCCATTGTACGCATCGTAGTGACAAACAGGACACCTTAGCGTGGTAGCCGTGTTAGTCTGTATCAGCAAAAACAACCAGGAGTCCTTGTGGCACCTTAGAGACTAACAAATTTATTTGGGCATAAGCTTTCGCTGGAGCCCATGCAAGCTTATGCCCAAATAAATTTGTTAGTCTCTAAGGTGCCACAAGGACACTTTAGGTTGCCCTAGATTTGTTACACTACAGTGGAAGGGAGGTAGGAGTCAGGAGTAGAACACACAGACTGGAACCTTCAGTTTAAATATAGAAAAAATATTGTGGTTTGGCAAAAACTGAGTTTTCCATAACAAATGATACCAATGTACTGTATAATCTGATCTTCGTTCACTTTTTATATATTCCTCTTTGGGAAAATCCTGAGATCCAAGATATTTTTAGAGTACTCTATTATAGATTCAATAGATGTTTTGATAATTCTAAGATAACATTTATGCTATTATAACAGAAAACAAAGGATTTTTTTAGAAGATTGACAATGAACAAATGTAATTGAAATTCCTTCCTTCCCCCTCCACCCCTCCTACTACAAGGCAACTATTTTAGCAAGTTTGGTTGTGACCTTATTTAGACAAAGGTGTGGTTCTAGAAGGTTCCTTTTCCTCTTTCCTTTGCATCAACAAATATATACAATAATGTAACTTATGTTCACAAAAGCATAATTATATAATAATTCTGAAGTGTGCTTCCAAAGTTAATGCTTAAATCTGTTAAAGTTTTATAAATGGTAGGCATACACTGTATGTACTTGATAATAAATATTTTGATTGTTGAATAATATTCAAAACATTCCACAATTATCTGTAAGCCTACAAGTATTGAGCAGTAAAAACATATGTTGTGCTAATGTCAAACATTACAACATTGTAAAATCACATTTAAAATACCCTTAGAATCATCCTGTTGTAGAAGCTCAAAAACAAAAAAACAAAAAATGCCACCTCTGCACCTTCAAGTTGTGAAGTTGGCTAGGAGAGGGAGAGCACTTGCAAATAAGCTCACAAATGTGCTATTCTCAGATTTGCTGAATTCCTTCTCCTGGCCCTAAAAGATATGAAATTACTTGAATTCCTGATTTGGAAACCGTTCAGTATAAACACAGGTTAACGTTGAATGGGCTCCTGCCTGACTTGCTTCAACATTACTTTTTAAATAACAAATTAGCATGTTTTGAGAACGGGTGAAGAATCAGAACTGCCCTGATAATCAATATATAATTTGCCTAGACACAGATCACTAGCCATGACCAAATCACTGTCTTTCATCTTTGTTATGATGTTAGAGTGGTGTCCAGCCTCTTCAGCCTGAGACCCAAACCTTATTTCAAAACGTACAGGATGCCACATTTAATACTTTGGGTCACATTCTTTGTCCTGTTGTTCCACTTTTTTTGCACCACTCAGGGAGCTCACAGGAGTAGAAACAGACCATGAGTTCCTTGCACACTTCTCTCCTTCCCTGCAGTCCCTAGAGTGTGGGGAGAGAATGTGAGAGAGTGTGGCACACTACACTCTGGCTCTCCCAAGCTGGCATATGGATTCTGGGGCTAGAGCAGAGAATCATAATTGATTTTTGGTTCCCAGCTTTGCCTCTGTTTACTCTCTCTTCATCTACTATGAATGGCTCTGAATGTGTTGTGAAAGAGGAAAGCTTCATTCAAGAGGTGCCTGAGTCTAGGGGAGTTCCCAAAGTCAGAGCTACTCTTTTCCTCCAGTCCCTCTGTTGCAAGAGCCAGCCAGCAGGGGACTGCTGAGCAGCTGCAGCAAGGAAGTGACAGCAGCTGCCCAGAGCTGCACTTCCTGCTCAGACCAGAGCTGCTCCTGGGGCTGCAGGAGAAGTGGTAGGAGGCATTTGAAGAGACATTGCCCCATTTCAAAAGTGCTGATTTAAACACTTCCCTTTACAAAATACAAGGCACAGCTCAGGGAACATATTTTCAGTTTATATTCACTTTCTTCAGTTGCTCAAGGGTCACAGGTGACTTCTGGGTTGCCACAGGTTAGATACTACTATTCTAGGGCAGTGAATGCTGCCATTAACTTATACCGATTGTCAAATCCTAACATGGCTGCCAAGTAGGGTTGCCAACTTTGTAATATTTAAAAACTGGACACTTTCAGCAAGAGTGCTGGAACCTCTCCTCCCACCTCTTCTGCCCGAGATCCCGCCCCTCTGTCTCACCTCTTGCCCCAAGGCCCCACCCCCATTTGCTCCTCTTCCCCTCATCCTTCCTCGCTCACTGCTTTTCCCTTCTTCTCTCCCCACGGCCCAGGTCGGGAGGGACGTGCCTGCACAGCTGGGGCTGGGAGCTGCAGCTGCCCAACACAGGTAGGAAGTGGCCCCAGCTGAGTAGGGGCTGGTGCAGGTGATGACCTGGTGCCTCCCCACCCGCAGTAACTGGATTTTGAGTGTCTGGTCAGTAGATCTGACTGGACACGATTAGGTCCCGATTTTGGTCAGACTTTCCGGTCAGAAACTGGACACCTGGACACCCTACTGTCAAGGTAACAAAATGTAAATTAGTAGTAATAGAAATCCATAAGGGGCTTACATGATTTGTATGATGCCTTGTGAAAACAGGCAGCCTTCCATTTTGATTATGTGTAAATATCCTTCCCTCTTGCCTAATGACATCTCTTCCTCCAGGTCATTATTATTTTGTTTTGTTTTACACATGTAAGCATTTTGGGGCAGAGTTCTGTGTAAGCTTGGAAGCGTGTCTCTCTCACCAACAAAAGTTGGTCCAGTAAAAGATATTACCTCACCCACTTTGTCTCTTTATTGAGGTTGAAACTTGCCATGGGTACCTAAGTCCATAATCAGATATTTAATAATAACAATCATAAAGCCATCCTACCACTGGTTGGGGAGTTAGATGTAAATAAGTAAATAAAATGCTCTCCTAGATAGCACTGCCTCGGTGATTTTTGCAATAGCTCAAGAATAAAGCGTAAGAATTTAGTTGTGATCTCTATGAAATTCTCTTCTGTTTGTAGAGAGCTAGCTGTTCAGCCAAGGTAAAATATACTTCCACTTTAAGAAGTATGGGGTTTTCTCTGAGAACAAACTGGGTAGCAGCTGAGCTGTGTAGAGTCAAGGAGTATACTCTTTCCCTTTCCAACGTGGGGTTACTAAATCAGGCATTTTGCTGAAGCGAGATCCTTGTGTCATTGTTACAGGACAAACTGTGCTTGAGACCCTTTTAGTACCTCTCAAGTGCTCCCCTCGGGGAGGGGGAGGGTACACCTTTGTACCTTCACTCCAGCTTGAGCAGAACCATGAAATTCAACCACTCAGGGACTGGATCTCTTGGCAGCAGCGCAATATTTCTCAACCATGTTAATGACACAGGCCCAACTGGGTGTGGCACCTGTAAGCCCTTTTACTCTGCGGGTTTATGACTAGTGAGCTGATTAAAGCAACTCAAAACAGCATCTTCAAAACAAAATATTCATTCACCCACAGATACAAAGGGTAAAAACAATGGTATATTTCTCCTTATCTAATCCTTCATCTTTCCTTGCAACTTTGGTGCATTTCATCTAGTGCTGTGCAGTTACCTCTCTCTGTATTCAGAGAAGCAGACTGCTGCTGTCTCTCTGCATGCCTGTTATGCCCTAAGCAGTCTCTGACCACTCACTTAGCCCCCACCATTTTTTAGGCCCAGGGTCCTCTAATGTTTGTTAGCCTACTTTTGATGCTAGGCTTAGTCTTGGGAAGAGTAAACCATTTTTGTCCTGGAGGGAGTCAGGTAGGGGGTATTCCCCAATAAACAGCTTCCCCATTGTTTCCTCAAATACTCTTTTCTGTGTCACTGTTTTACCTGCCCTGCTTGGTTCCTTTAACAATCCCTTTTAACAATCTAACTCCATAGCGAATACCCCATCATAAACAAACACTGACACATGCACAATATTAACAAGAAATAATACAGAGATTTCCCAGCATGTAACACCTTGTAAGAATTGCCTTTAGAGAGTGTGGATATTAAAAGCAAGCAATCTGTGGAGCTACTATGGACCAGCAGTCAGAGAAACCACTTTCTCTGTTTTGAGACTGAGACGTTTAAAGAAGTCAGGATTTTTAAAAAGTGTGGTGTTTTGCTGGTAGTTTTTAAGGTTCATCAGGAAAGATTCTGAAACAGCTGAAACCATTTATTTCTTTTACTGACTGAAAACTAAAATAGCTTTACAAATTTCAGCAGTTGGTTTGTTTTGTGTTAGACAAAACACATACATCCAGCTGTTGTATTTTCTGTTCCTGCCAGGTAAGAGCATGATGCACAGACTAAAGGAAGTGCATCACAAATGCTTACTATATCAAGGCTTCCGTGCACAGTAGCAAAATCTCATTGTGTATATTATCTTTCATCTATGTTCTTACACCACACCCATCACTGTGTATGTGGCTTCTGTGCTTCAATAAACTGCATACCAAAAATCTATCTTCATTGTGCAGTTGCAGGTTTTGTGGCTTATTGAAAAGTAGCTTAGCAAGAATCTGCTGTATTGCACTACGTGGTCACTTTGTGAATCAGACTTTCTGATGGCTCTTATTGTAACAAGATTTTTTTTTAAATTTGGTACTATTGAGCAATCTTTGTCAAGACCTTCCTGTACCACCTTAGTCTGCATTCAGTGGGGGGTCTATTACAACTGGTACATTTGGAAATATGAAAACTACTTATCTGTGCTTTGTCTTTGAAGATAGACTACGTGGTTGCAATAGAAACTCACTTAGCCACCCACAGTCCCTAAGAGATAGGGACATAGTTTTGTCTGAGGTATTATGGTTTATTATTTTGAAAAGAAGTGAGGAGGGGAACTTAATGGCTGTTAGCATGCACAGGTTGCAGACCTTTGAGCTCTGAGATCTGAATCTGCACAAGATTCACAGGGTAGTGTCCGTTTATTAGAACTACAAAACCTCATAGCACAAAATGTATAGATGAATAACTTGTTAATGTATCAAAATACTCATTTTAAGACATTAAGAGCTACATAAGAATATAATTATTTAATATGCATAATACACAACACTTAATATGTTTGACATTGCATATCACAAAGCATAATGGCCACAGATTGTAGTTCCAGTAATAATGGTTTTATACGCACCAATTGATAGGAGCTTTGAAGCAGACCCCTGAATTCTGCCCTTTGCAACTTCTAGGCAGATTGCTGCTGTGTTGATTCTGTAGTCCTTGTCAGCTATTTGGCAATCTCATTTTTCTATAGTGTTTTGGCAGAGATGAACTGCGTCGTTTTTAACCTTCTGCTCTCCTGCCACTTATTTAGCTGTTGGAAGCAAAGCTTGAATAGGAGAGCAGGCTTTGAGGATACTATTTCCTCCATGGTCATATGCCTTTTCTCTCCCAAGAGCTCTTGAAGCACGGAGATGATTTAAATATATTAAAAGACTAAAGTGAAATCAGAATTTAAATAGTTGCTTTTTAATTAGCATTAACATTGTTAATTTCCATAACTACCATAGAAATTCCCTCCAGGATGACACTTATTTTACAGATAATCTTTAATTTAGAAGAAATTGTAAGATTCTGCAAATAGTTGTAGAGACATTGGGACATATTTATTAATTAATGGCCTGAGCATTTAAGCACATGAGTATCTTTATTCATCTGACTAGTCCCATTGAACTCGATGACTTGTTGATTGTTTAATATTAGTATTGCCGTAGTGGCTAGAGGTCTCACGAATCCATTGTGCTAGGCACTGCATACACATATAATGAAAAGATAGTCCCTGTCCCAAAGAATTTATAATCTTAGTGTATGACAAGAGACAATAGGTGGATACAAGAAACTGGAGAGAGCCCATTGTAACAGTGAGTCTAACATTATCAGTGTAATAAATAGCAGGCACCCCCACTGCTTGTCCTCCTAGACATTTTCAGCTGTTTTGTTCACAATTGGTATAGCTAAGATTTGAAGGAGCCTAATGTAATGGCTTTGTGCATTTTTACAGACATTTCCTCCCCCTCATGGGAGAAAGTGTGAAGGTGCTTGTAGGAAAATTTGAGTAATGGTCTATAAAGGCTGGCACCATTTAGCAGAACAGAGGTAGTCATCAAGTAAAGTTAGTCACATGGTTGTGTTGGCAGGAAATGGCACTTAGGCATGCACTGTGCATACCTACAACTATGTGAGCCTAGGTGATGTGTAGAAATGCTCACTGTGCATACACAAGCCACGTAGCCGCACACATACATGGCCAATTAAACGCATAATAAGCCATGTGTACACACAAGTACACAATTTCTACAAGCATCTTAGGTATTTGCATGCCTAATTTTGGTGTGTGTTGATTTGGAAAATCTGGTTCAGAATTTTCTAGCACAAGGGGGTGCAGAACGGGAGAGATTGCTTTTCCCAATCAGGTACTAGTTCTCAACGTTGAATGGTACCTTGCATATTTTAGAAGTGGTGTGGTAGAACAATAACAGTTTTAAAATGAAGCTGCTTTTTTACCAACTGGCTAGTTTTTATAGTATTTTATCCAATTAGTGTTTAATTCCATTAATCACAAAGTAACAACCATAGTGCATCAGCCTGCATTCTTTGAGCCCCCAGCCAATCACCTTCGGAAGTTAATGGGAGTTAGCAATGGGCAAGGAATGCAGGATCAGGCCCACCGTGCAGCAAATCTTTCATATCCCTTTATCTGCAGGCAGTTTCTTACAGATGTAAAAACCTCCCTAGGAAACTGCTTAATCTACATTAAATGAATACGGATGTGACTCAAAGCAGGAAAAGAATTGAAATTCACAGCTCTGTGGGTTTAAACTGCCGTCTTTGCATACTACTTTAATGCTACCCCGGCGTGCTTCGTTGAGCCTGTGTGCAGATGATTTGATCCTAAATTGTGAATTTCCATTCTTATGTGGATGTATGTTTCATCCTTACAATAAGAATTACCACAGAAGACCATTCTGTAAGCTCCTTGGGGCAGCAGAGATTCTGCCTCTCTGTAATAGATAGCTACAGTAAAACTTCCAGAATTAAAGGGCTTTTTTAGTTGATGATGTTCCCTTCAGCCAGTGAAGCATGGGGTTTCTTCAAGCCACCAGCCCTCCTTCTTCTGAAGGTAGCACCACTCAGATGGTGTTCGTGTTGCTGGTTCCTGTCACTTTTTCTTCATACCTGGACTGGTAACAGGCTGTATCTTTCTACAGAGTGAAAAACTGAAAGCTTGTTCCAGGGTATGACTCTCTAGTTTCCTCCTCTGAAGTATGCAAATGTGTGGCAAAGAGTAGAGACTGGGGGGTGAGGGGGGAAGACATTTGTTGTACTCATGATTTTTGAGTGAAGAGTACTACACTGAACACTTTCAGACTATTGTCTAGGGACCAATACCTTTAGCTCTGTTGAAATGTGATTCTCTGATTATAACGATCCATGTTCCATGCATACACTACTAACCTGTTTGAGGCATGGGGAATTGAATCTAAAACAGCTGCTTCAAAAACTCAGGCTGTCCGATGAGCTAAAGGAGCAATTTCAGCACTTCAGTCGGAACAGGGATCTATAAAGTAGCAGATCTGACACTTCTCCCATGGCACATGTATATGTTAGCATGCATATGCATAGGGCACACTCTGATAGTCTTTTAAAAAATTACGTGTGGGTTTTTTGTCAGTGATCCCCAAGACTGCTTAGAAAGCTTATTGAGGTAAAAACTGAACTTAAACATATCAAATACCCAGAGAGAACCTGCTTCAATACAGAAATAAAACCCCATCCAACTGTATACCCCTAGTTGTCACCTATCACTCCACACTGGAACCTGTGTGGGGTATCATCAAACAGCTACAACCCATACTTGATGGAGACTCCATCCTCAAAGAAATTTTTCCTGAACCCTTTCTTCTGGCCTTCAAACAACCTCCTAACCGCCCAAAGCTCATCTGCTCTCTTCTTCCCCTCCCCTTCCCAAAAGAAGGTAACAGGCAGGAACGAATATTATCACTAAGAATACGAGTTGGATAATTCTAAGTGTAAGAGAAGGTGTTGTCTGCATTCCTCTTAAGCTGCATTAGGAAGCAGTGGAATTTATTTTTATCTAACCTAAGTAAGATGTAATGTAACCTTTCATTATTCATCTTTACAGTAATAATCAAACCATCCTTTCAACATTTACAAGGTTTGTTTAGAAGAAAATGAAATAAATACATTTATCTTGTTATTTTCAACTGAAAAACCATCTCCTCTTTCATGTTCTATTCCTGCAGCAAAGGGATAAGGACATTTTAATGTTTTCCTGCATCTATTTGTATGTTTTTATTGTGTTGCAGGATTAGTAGGATTAACCTGATGCTGTTGTTATATAAATGTGAGTAAGTGAGGCGAGATTCTCAGTATAGAGTGAAGTGGGTAATATAAATCAGTAATTTAAGGTGATGGCAAAAAGAATGAGGAGTACTTGTGGCAACTTAGAGAGTAACACATGTATTTGGGCATAAGCATTCGTGGGCTAAAACCCACTTCATCAGATGCATGGAGTGGAAAATACAGTAGAAAGATATATACACAGAGAACATGAAAAGATCGGGGTTGCCATACCAACTCTAACGAGACAAATCAATTAAGGTGGGCTGTTATCAACAGGAGAAAAAAAACTTCTGTAGTGATAATCAGGATGGCCCATTTCAAACAGTTGACAAGAAGGAGTGAGTAACAGTAGGGGGTAAAATTAGCATAAATAGTTTTTAGTTTGTGTAATGACCTGCTTGCTGACCATTAACTCAGCAATGACACCTCTTCTCCGGATGAGGGGATTAACAGCCAACAACATTCTGCTGAGTTGTAGGAGCAAATCCCTAAAACTTGAGCAACAGAAGTGTCCACGGGTGAAAAAAATTGAAGTACAGGCTCTGGGGCGTCACAGGCTTTCATTTCCTGGTTTGACTGTTATCTAGAGTTATGTGCATTGGTGATACAGGGCACATTCTGTTCACAGCTCAAGAAACATAAGACAGTTTGGTAATTCACAGGCATATTTATTGGGATTTGTAAATTCTTATAACTGAGTATTTTCAACGCTGAGGATAAAAAGGCTGTACATGGCACATTGTAGCCATAAACCCAGAAAAACCAAAGTGCATCCAATGACAACAGATCAGTGTTCCACTGGACTGCTCACTGAGCATATCTTTTATGTATCACCCAACATATCTGAACAAAGCAGTCTTTCATTTGCATCCTCTGAGTTCCACATTGCCCTTCACATTAAGGAATATGTTGTGGTGCTTCCAGTCTCAATATTCAATAGTGCTGTGACAAAGGGGGTTGAAGCTCTTTGCTCCCCACATATTTGATAGATACTTTTAAAGCTGAAGTCACTCTCATTCTATCCTGGGGCTGGCAAGATTGACTGAAAAAGCTTTGTTCTTCTAACATAATCAAGCTATACTGGTCTAAGGAATTCAAGTATTTGTTACTGTCCGACTGAAGTGAATTTTATGTCATTAACTCACAAGTCAAATAGGCTATAAGTCATATAAACAACCAATCTATTGATTTAATTTAGAAATAAACGGAGTTGATAGATTACCTACCTTTCTGTTCTTGGGAACACAGCCCAGGCTGAAATAAAAAATCCTATGATCTGCTGTGTTTTAATCATACATAATCCAAATTTTTGTTGGTTATTGAACTCATCTTTTAGTTTATGGACTCAAAGGCAACACTTTGGTTTCAGGTACAAATACAAATGCACTCTTTATGGGGCTGCTTCTTGAATTTCTAAGAGGCTATCTCTCAGAACATTTGTTTTTAAAAGGCACTGACATAAGTGAAGTTTCATGGATACTAATATGTGTACTATTGCAACTGGTGGGAAGAAGAACTCCTGATCATAAGGATATTGAAAACATAAGGCCATTTCATGCTTCCCATATCAGTACATTACTCCTGGGGGAACTCTGTGCCAGAAAAATAAAAATTCTGCGCATGATATTTCAAAATTCTGCAAATTTTATTTGTTAAAATAACACTATATAATTAGGCCAGTTTCAGTTATTTTGGTAATTTACTGTCAGTAAGTATGTCTGTAACAATACAGACACAGAACAAAATTTCCTGAGGAGTAGAGAGTTAAAGAAACCTCTATGACAACCCAGTTCCTGTTTCTCTGCCCCCCAGAGCCCAGCCGGGGGGCTGGACACCCACAACCCCTCCCCCTCAGAGCTGAGCCATGCCCCCCCAGTCAATTCACCCACACCTCTTCCCCCACATAACCCAGCCAAAGGGTCCCCCCAGCCCAGATACTTGACCTCTTCACCTCCCTGAGCCCAGCTGCAGGCTCCCCCTTGTCCAGATATCTGCATCCCTCTCTCCCAGAGCCCAGTTGCGGGGTCCGCCCTTGCCCAGGTACCCGCATCTCCTTCCCCCCAGAACCCAGCTGTGTCCCCCCCAGCCCAGATACTTGCACCCCCCAGAGCCCAGTCGCAGCCCCCCCCAGCCCAGACACCTGTCCCCTCCCCCTCCAGAGCCCAGCCATGCCCTTCCAGCCCAGACACTCACCCCCCTACCCCTCAGAACCCAGGGATCCAGAGGGTGAAACAGCCTGATGCTGGGTCCAGGGCTTGTGTGGAGTTTCCTACGCACCACCATCTCGTTCTCTCAGGGCGTGCAGGGAACTGCAGCTGCTGGGTACCCTTTAGCTCCCTCCCCCTGTAGTGTCTTTGTTTGAGCTGAGCTGGGCTTTGCTGGGTCCAGTGGCCCCTAGTGGCGGACAGCAGCACTGCAGTCCATTTCTGTAGGGGAAAGGAAACTGCAAAAAACATTTAATTTTTGCAAAATTGTGCATTGTGCAGTGGTGCAGAATTCCCCCAGGAGTAGTACATCCAGAGAATTCTCTGCCAGCAGGTCCTTCTCTGTTACTATAGGAGGGGATAACCTGATCTTTTTTATATAATTTTACTTTCTCTCTTAAACATTGGTAGGTTTCACCTTATTCTATTCACTTGTTAGGGTTTGGAAACCTTGATCTGTGCCCTTGAAGATTTGACCTCTCATTGGGTATCATTTCTGCTCATTTTTACATAATCTCAAGTTTATAGAATTCTGCAGCGATCAAGTTATAACACAAACTATGGTGTACCATGTCATTATACTTCTAAATACCTAAAATACTGTAGAGATCCCAGGTGGGCATTATCTTTTATTGGTTCAATTTCTGTTTGTGAAAGAGACAAGCGTACACAGAGCTCTTCTTTATAGGTCCTTGGCTTTCTATTTGACAAAGAATTGATTATGAAGTGTTACTAATTGTATAGAAGTCATTACATAGAATGTCTCAGATATCTTAGTGATTTGGTGGTCCCCTCCATTCCCAGAGCTCCCTGTATTCTGCTTCATAATAGACTTTTAAGAACACCGTATGGTTGAAGATCATGTTTGCTTGCCATCTTGCTTACCATATATCCTGCCTGTGTTATAAATATGGAATTGTTAGTTCATTTTAAATCTCTGTTAAAGTCCTATTTGTTTACTCGTCTGTATTTTACCATTTGTTTTGTCGTTATTGGATTAAAGCACTCTGAGGTGTTTGCATTGAGGGCACCATTCAAAGTAAAGTGAATGATGGACTGGCTTGAAAACAATAGTACAGAAGAGAGGCTTTCAGCAGAGAAACGGAATTTACAGGGACCAAGATAAACGTATACATTACTGAATATGTATCTACAGTAAATACAAAATTGTTCAATTCGAGAGATGGGGGATTGTAGTTAGCAAAGTATTGCAAAACCACTAGTTATTGGAAGACAAGTGTTTGAAATATAAATACACCGTGAGTGGGTGGATGGGTATAATTAAAGAGATATTAAAGGAATTTAAAAATGAGCAGGCAAAAAGAAGTTGTCTTTAGTCTGCAGTCATGACAAAACTTCTGATAGTCAAACTGAAAAGCAGAAGTAAGGAAAATTAAGACTAATAATAACAACATTTATATAATCCTTTACGTCTTTGAAGTGCTATACAGACTAACAATTTCATCCCCAAAATACATTCCTGAGGTAAAAGTGTCAACCCCATTTTACTAATGGCAGAACAAATACACAGAGAGGTTAAATAATTTGCCCAAAGCCATACATCATTGGCAGTGCAAGAATTAGACTTCTGTCATTTTTGGCTCTGAGTCCTGTGCTCAGTCAAGGTTGTGTCACGCTAGTATGTATGTTGATGGTGGGCAAGTAGCAATATTTGTGCAAGCCCCCAGATTTGTACATATATGATGAACATCAAGAAATATTAAACTTTTTATACTCAACAGCAACAGCAGAAGTAGTGGTCACAGCAAACTGCAATCTTTTACAGTGGTACCACCAGCCACTATATTGCTCTTTAATTTAATGTCATAATAAAAACTTATTTGAATAAATTGCTCTGTCATCACCCCATACCACTGTACCTGTCCTACTTCAAATGGAGCCCTGAGATTTTTAACACGTGACACTTGTTTCCTTTTAGCATTCTCGTTGTTGTTTTGGTTTTGGATGATATGGAGGAAAACTAGTGCTTGTGAAAACGCTGGATTACTGGACTGACAACCCTGGAGAATAAAGTCCTCAGGTACATCACAGGCTATGGCAGGACATACTTCTCCATGCCACCATATCTATTTGCCCTAATTCTTTTCTCCACCTATAGAGTTGAAAAGTAGTTTAGTTCCTGTCTTCATTCAGTTCTTCACTTGTCTGTTGAGATAGCCAGGACCACTGCCAAGTTTGGAAGTAGTTTTTGTGAAGTGGACATTTGTCTTCTGAGAGCTGAGGAAGAGTGAGGCCACTAGGTCACTTACTAATACCTTACATATAGAATAGCACCTTTTTTATCTTGAAGGGTTCCAGAATGACCTACAAACGACTGGATACTCCTTCTTCGACATGCAGTCACATCAGGAAGTGAGGTCTGCAGGCAGATTAATACATTCATAGATTATCAAGCCAGAAGAGACCACTGTGACCATCTAGTCTGTCCTCTTGTATTACACAGGCCATAGAATTTCTCTGAATTAACTCCTGTTTGAACTGGATCATATCTTTTAAAAATTTCCAGTGATCAAGAGTCTACCACAACCCTTGGTTAATTGAACCAAATGGTTAATTACACTCACTGTTAAAAACTTGCATCTTATTTCCAGTCTGAATTTGTCTAGCTTCAATTTCCAGCCATTGTTATACCTTTGTCTGCTAGACTGAAAAGCTCTCTATTACCAAATTTTTGTTGCCCATGTAGATACTTATAGACTGTGATCAAGTCATCCCTTAACCTTCTCTTTTTAAAAACTTTTTGCTTCTTGAATTTGTCGCCATAAGGCATGTTTTCCAATCATGGCAACTTCATGGCTCTTTTCTGAACCCTCTTCAGGTTTTCAACATCCTTCTTGAACTGTGCTCACCAGAACTGTACACAGTATTCTAGTAGCAGTCACACCAGTGCCGAATACAGAGATAATATAACCTTTACTCCTACTCGAGATTCCCCTGTTTATATATCCAAGGATCTCATTAGCCTTTTGGCAACAGCATTGTATTGAGAGCTAATGTCCAGCTGATTATCCACCACAATACCCAAGGCCTTTTCAGAGCCACTGCTTCCCAGGATAAAGTTGCCCATCCTGTAAGTGTGGATAGCTGGCACAAAACACTGCCCAACTTGTGTGGATGTTGAAGGAGGAATAGATTTTTAGCCAAGAAAATTGGGCAACATCTATTGGAAAGATATAGCTGAATTGTGTTTGTCGGGATTTGAACCTGTGACTCCAAAAAGTATAGATGCTTCAAATGCTGTGGTACAAATGGTTAAAACCAAACATTCTTGAAAAGCCATGGATAAGATTCTGCTTTGAATTACACTGTGAGAACAGAAACAGTGTGTTCAGGGGAGAGTTACAGAAACAAATGGAAAATGGCAGAAGCAATGCCAATGGCAGATGCAGAATTGGCAGTAAATAGACGTAGGGGCATCAAGATTAGCAATGTTATGGCACTTCTAAATTTATCTGGTAAATAAATTATTAGGGAGTTGAAGATTCATCTCTGTCATTGTCACTTAATCCACTATATATATATATAGTGGTGTGTATATATATATATATATATATATAAGTATTTCCACTATTACTCTCTCTACTGGTTGCTAGCTATGAAGCATTTTCTTGTACAGAATAAAAGAGAGTTCTCTGTTCATTTTTTACATTGGCTTTTTACCTGTGTTCATTGTGATGCCCTGAGGCAAGAGGCATGCCATTGATAATTTGTTTTTGTTCAATACAGTTCATTGTCATGGCTCACTTTTGTAATTATTTTCAGGACTAGCTATCAATGAAACAGTGCTAGAAACATATAAGTAGCGGCGCAAGTAGATTTTAATTCTTACCGGTACGCATAAGTGACTCATGGGAGGGACATAAGGGGGGGCACCAGTTAAAGAGGGGGCACATGGCCTCCTCATGTGACCCCCCCACATGACTCCTCCCCACTCCGCCCCCAGCCCAGGGCCCCCATGCTCTACACATCCCCTCCCTATCCCACTTTTCCTGGGGCAGGCTCTGTCCTCCCGCTGTGCCGGATACCAATTTCTGAACTGCAGGGCTTTCCCGGGAACCACAGCAATGCCGCCAGGTCCTCCGGTGCGGCTGTACCGCCCCATGTCCCTCCCTCAGCCCTGTCCTCCAGCAGGGCTGTACAAACCCCAGACAGGAGATGCAGCTGCGTGGAAGGCTGGGGGCGGTACAGACATGCCGGAGGAGCTGGTGGCGTGGGGCTGCCCATCGCCCCCTCATTCTGCTCCTTTCACCACTGTGGTTCTCGGGAGAGCCCTGCGGTTCTGAAAATGTGTCTTTCCGGTACAGTGTACCGGCAATAAATACCTTAATGGTCCAGCGTAACTAACTGAACGTGCTTACTTGCACCACTGCATATAAGACTCTTCCAGCAGGAGATCTTTAAAACCAAACTACAAACTATAATAACACTACATTATAGTGATCTGCTGTAGCAGAAAGGTAGGTGCTATTTGATAACACCAAAAATATTCCTTTCACAACAGAGGAGGTAAAAAGCCAATGTAAAAAATGAACAGAGAACTCTCTTTTATTCAGTACAAGAAAATGCTTCATAGTGAAGCAATATTTACTTGTATTTGTATCTTAAAATTGGCCCGCCAAATCTCAAACTAATACAAATAGCCTCTTGCTCATCTTTAGTGTAGTCAGCTAGCTTTATAGATCAGTGACCTGTGAATACCTCCCAGCAGCCAGATTGTGTTTAAATAATCCATTTATATATAAGTATTTCCACTATTCCTCTCTCTAGTGGTTGCTAGCTATGTCCATAGCAACAGATAGTGATGTTTCAAGTGGAGTTCAATGGGTTGATTGTATGATAAACCGGAGAGAGAGCAGAAATCAAATATTCTGTTGACGCACACATACCTTGATTACAGTAACAATTTTATAAAAGAAAAAAGACTTGAAAAGAAAATTGACTTTTTCCCAGAATTTCTGGCTTCCATTCTTGACGGAGTTTTCTGGTTTAGCTTTAAAGTTTGGGATGTGCTCTTGTAGTTTGAGGAACACTGTTACAATAGCATGTCCAGGAGAACAGTTATCACTACACCATGATTCAGATAGATACCACTTGCATACTGTGATTCAAGCATATCCATTACAGGTACTGATGTCTGCTGGACTGAGCTCTTGTTACTTAACAATAATTAAAAAATTAACATAAATTTCTTTTCTGGGGGGAGAGGGATGATTATGTCTCTTTAAAGAAAAACTAAAATTCAGGGCAAGCTTGAAAGATAAAGAACATTTAAACAAAACCTAACTTATGTCGCTTGGCATTTTCTGTATTCATTAGTTTATTATAGAAGACATTTGCTGTGAAGAGGAGCTTTCTCTTTCACTGCACAGCATCTCCTTCACAATTCTGCAATGCTGTCGTCATCCTGTATTTAAGGTATCACTCTGTGATGTCCCTGAGGGTGCTTCTTCTTCTTCATCCACTCTATTTGCAGTGGGAAGGCAGCCCTGCCTCAGTTGTCTATTTCCCCCTTTTTAAAAGGTAGTTACACTCAATTTTATCTTGCCCCTCACTTTGCAAAAAAAGGCACTATCTGGGGTGCTAACTAACATGGGCATAATTTAAAAAATATATTTGAAATAAGTATTTTGGGGAACACCTCCTGAGAACCCCCCATTCCCAAAGAAGGAATGAGCCTTACGTCTTGTTGTAGTACCTGAGAGAGAACCCTTAGGGCTCCTTCCAGGTGGCAGGAGCAGGGAGGGTCTTTCGTTGTTGACAGCTCTCATGATTTTATCAAAGTCTTGCAATATTTGGTGGCTTTTTTAAAGCCACAGTGCCTGGAATCATGTGATTACATGAGAATCTCAACTTTCAGAGGTTTTTTTAGAAAACCATCTTGGCTGCAAAGGAAAGTTTGAAAACTTCTCCCGAGTGCATGCTAAAAATGTTTTTAAAAAACAAAGACAAAAAATCCAACACTTATATTTTTAGGCCAATCCCCTGATTTTTGGGGCCTTGTCTCATGTTTTTTGAATGCTTGGGGTTCATAATACTGGGCTGTCAGTCCAGGAATCCCAATCTCTAGAAATACTTAATAGCGAGTAGAGGGAGAGGAGCAGATGCCCCTGGAGATATAGGCATGATCAGTATACCAAGAAGGCTCTGCTATTTCATTAGTAACATTCCCTCTAAAACAGTATTGCCATGGGGAGTGGAGCTCATGATGGGTATAGGGGGAAGTGTAAGTCAAAGCAACAGCCAGGGCCGTCTCTCTGATTTCCTTTCTGCTGAGGCAGTCAGAGCTGCCCAGCTTCAACTCTGCATTTGGCAGGTTGGCCCCCTAGGCTAGCAGACAACCAGCTAAAAGGTCTTAAGACATGTTAGCCTGTACTTCAATGAAAGTTTTCAATTGTGTTAAACTAACTCAATTTTGCTAACATGATTGAAAAAAAACACAGTCTTTTTATGCATCAACTCATCCTTGGGTGCAGAGCTGCAGGCTGGGGAGGGATATGTGCAAACAGTGCCTCAAAGGAGTTTTTAACTCCCTTTATATCCTGTAGGAGGATAAAGATGAATGGCATAGGAGAGCAGCCAAGTATTGACTGTCTTCTGTTGCCTTATTTCCTGTATTTTACAGACTCTGTAAGAACAGAGATCAAACAATAGAAACAACCAGTGGACAACCTGCTTCAATTTTCTTCCCCAGATTGTCTTGGTGGTTCCTAATGTGCACTGGAAAATTCTAGGGGAAAACAAACACTGTAAATGATTGGTATATTGCAGTTAACCCATTAGCCATCTCTCTCCTCTGCTTGGGGAAGGTCTTAGGTATGCTGTGAAGGTAGTGTAAATAACACACAACTGTAAATAAATTGCACAGGGTGTTGAACCAGCAAGAGTGTCTCCATGTGATTTGTGGACTGAGACAGAGGCAGGACCAAGGCAGCCCTGTTACATGGGGGAGGGGTTAAGTAAACTGGAGAAGTCTCCATCTCACTGTGTTTACAGCTAATCTGTCCCGATTGGCCACTAGTATCCTACCAATGCCAGCACTGTTTTTGGTTCCTTTTCTTTACTGTAGGTCAGCTAATTGGTTTTGTTTGGACCGTTTTGACTGAGTTTTGGGAAATGGCTGTTCCACAGTATACGTATGAATTGCATATTTCTTTTGTTAAGTGTGAAAGTAAAAAAGAGGATACTCTCTCTTAAAAACAAATCTTCATGAGAAATCTTGACTGGCTACAAAAACCCTAGAAATAAAAAAACAGGCTGTCAGCTATTGACTGTCCAAAAGGCCTTTAAGCAGAAATGTCCAGAAGTTAGAATTTGGTTTATGTTCTGTTTAGTACACTGCATTAATTGATTTATGCAGTATTAAACATGTGTGTTTGTGTGTGTACTTAATAAGTACACAGCTGTTTTGCAGTATTAAGTACCTGAAATCTGAATATTTTGTTCTGCTCAAGAATGAGATCTGTCCAGGACCCCTCATACTCTGTTGCTACAGTTATGTTATAATATAGCCAACTTCATAATACTTTAGTATAGGATTGAGTGCTGAGGAAGGTGAGCTCTTAGTTTTATTTAAACATATATTTTTCTTCTGTCATTAATAATTACCAAAAGTGCCAAGGAAATTTTGGAGGAAAACATGGTGAAATTCTTGTTCCACTGAAATTTGAAAAAAATTCCCATTGTCTTCAATGGAGCCAGGATTTATATATATTTATAGCCAGATAATGTATATTTATATATGATATTACTGCATATGTTCTGAGGCCAAAAATCCCTCTGGGAATCCTTTAGTATTTACATCTTCATTACGCTATAATCTCTGCATTTCTTAGTAAAATCATTGTTACTGGCGGGGTATCAGCCCTTGTGAAGAAGGATCAGCTCTGGTTACATTATATAAACAAAAGTTTTAAAAAGAAATACAGATTTTCTGGAATTAATGTCTTGTAAAGAGGGTTTTGATGTTTGTATTAGCTGGATGGTAGCATTGGAAAAGAGGCTTTATCAAAGGCCTTTTTACTAAAATATTGCATTCTGGAGCTTGAACAGATGGCTCTGTTTTAAGCAGAGGCTGAATCAGGTTATTCTGTGGTTTCGGTTTTATTACTGCAATGATTTAGATTTCCAACATCTGTTTATCCACCAATCTGTTAACTAACAGTCTAGCAAAATATGACTTTCTGAAAATTAGTCCCTTACATTAAAAATTACTGTTTCTATCCATTGGTTGCGATTTTCTATGCAAAAATCCAACAGTTTAGTAATCTGAAGATTTCTTTGAGATATTTTGTTAAATGTTAAAAAAATCCCTTAGTAAATTTATCTTAAAATTTCCCTTGCCTTTCATTCCTGAACAGTGGCTATATGCTTATTACCCACTATTTTGGGAATTCTCAACCAATCACTTACACTAGTTAAATCAATAACAGCAAGGTAATTATGCATCACTCTTTCCAAAAGTGCTGCATCACCTATAAGGCTTTTGGCTACAACTGTAGCTGGTATTGGATCTGCCTGAAATGTATTCCAGTATTTAAAAATAATGTTCCTTATTGCTGTATCTTTTTGGAATAACTGCAATAGGAACAAATATAATATGCATGGTATTTAAAGATGCTATCATTACTATTTAATAGGAAATTTCTCTTTATCCTGTTTGCTTTATTAAATGCAGTATTGATTACATTTTATATCCTCATTCTGTAAATCTATGAAACATTTCCTTTGATTCAATTTCCAAGTCAATTAAGCTAATACAGTTCCATTCAACATGGAAAAATTGACCCACAGGGATATTTCCTATATCTTTTTTGAATACAAACTTTCAAATGTGATACAATGGGCCATATATGCAGCTGGTGTAGATTGGTGTAACTCAATTCTATGCAACGACACTGCTCCAAGTTACACCAGCTGAGGATCTGGCTCTCTGTCTTTATCAGGAGGTTGAGCTGTCAATAATTATGGGTATCTTTACAAATGGTTACTGTTATCTGTCTTCTGATTATAAAGTCAAAATGTCATGGATAAAATATAACAAACATAGCTTCTATTTAAACAGTCTTCCCACAGTTATTTTGTTCCTCGTTGTTCAGCATACAGCAGTTGGGAATACATGTTCCTTCCATTGCTGTCCCTTTTATGAAGAAGAACATTTCTCCAAAAATAAAATAATTGTGAGTTAATATTAATGGAACCAGACCATGCAAAAACACTATAAAAGGAAAACTCCTTACTGCTCTATTGGAGTGAGAATAACTCATAATGTTCACAGGCTATTTAAGTAATGTTAGTATGTAAACTTTTTCCATCTAACATAATCAATCATTTACACCTGCAAATGTTCCTTTAACATAGATGGAACAGAATTTTTTGCATTTGTTCACAATTTTGTTACATAATCGATAATAAGAAAAATCCAGGTCCCTTGATGGCATCTCAGAGAGTATTTCTAAAATGATAGGTTTTCCCAGGGGGTTTACTGAAAGCATAATATTGTAAAGAGAACATGTTAGATGATACTGTTGGGAACTCAGGCTTGTATCCTTTAAAAATTTTTTTGCTTATTTCACTTTCCTAGTCAATGGGACTACTACCAATACATCAGGTTAAGCACATGCACAAATCTCTGCAGACTCAAACCCTCAGTTGTGAAATCTTTTTTTCTAACAGCAATGTATTCATTATGATAGGATTCAATAGTTAGTTCATCAATGCCTTTGAAATATTGGGCTTGTGTTATGAGATAACCATTGATTAAAAAAAAACCCCGTTTGTTAACAATTGTAAAGTCCCATTTCATATCTTTGGCAACTGCTCTTTTGCTAACAATTACAGTATAATTTTCTAATTTATTTAAAGCTCTCTTCTACAGACAGTTTATGGGGTGGGTGGAATACACATTCCTCTGTCAGTGCCTATATATATAGCTTCTTAAAAAATCTGTGAAACTGTTAGTGCTAGGAGGTTTAGATTAAGATTTTTATTTTAATATGCCCTCTAACTTCTTCAGTCTGTGAACCTTGTGAAGTAGTGAGATAAATATTATTATTCCAATGTTACAAGTGAGGAAATCAAGACACAGAAGGATGAAGTGATTTGGCCAAGGTAACAAAGGGTTCCATTCTACCACTCTTACTTCTGCTGAATTATACCTTACTCCACAATGAGCCCCCATTACTTTCAATGAACTAGAGTGTGTCTTGTCCTACATAGCTGCACAGGGGAGTAAGATCCTTCCACTCCCACTAAACATACCCTCTGAAGCTGCACAGGACCAGTCCAGATAGCAGTTCTAACATAGCTGAAAGAGCAGAAGACTGCATGCATGATATTGCTTTATGATCAAGTGGACAGAGAGGGTCAGAAAGAGAGCATAAATATGTATCCCCACCCGTATGGGCTAGCCAGAACTGTTGGGGTACGCAGTGGGGATCAACAAAGTTACTTCCCTCTGAGTCTGGTGAGAAATTGTGCCCCCAACCCATATTCAGGGCTATGATTTATAGGTACCCTTGAGCCTAGTGGACTACTCAGAGTACTGTGACTATGGGTGGAAGATTTGGGCCCAATATTAGGAGTTTCTTGCTTCAAGTTCCATATTCAGATCACTAGACTTTTATGTTTTTATCAAATATGTTTTTATCTTTTATGTTTTTTTATCAAAGTCAACATAAAAATGACTGCTGCCTGACTCACAACTCTGCCATTATAATGCTATGGGATTCCTATTTAATTTTTATTTTATCTTTGAGCTTCTCATGTCCTCCTAAACCCTCTATTCCAGTGTTTCTCAACCTTTTTGATACCAGGGACCAGCTTGCTGCCTTCCTAAACTGTGTCAGGGAGATCTCAGGGACTGGCACTAGTCTACAGACTGGTTGTTGAGAAACACTGCCCTATCCACACTAAGACCGTATCATGTCAGTGCCTCTTAATGGCTCCAACCCTGGAAATCCAAAAAAAGACCCAATTCTGAACATGAAGTTTAATCTTCTAGGTGGCAGAATATTGTGCTCCTGTTATATGGTCAAATCAGAGTTCCTCGTCTTTTATAATTTGTGAATGTGGCATTCTGAATAGTTAATACGGCTGCCTTGCACCATTAGTGATAGCAGGGCTCGTGTTTGGTCTGTGTTGTCATTACAAACCAGATAAGGAGAACTTAACTTGTGGAAAGGAACAGATTGAATGGAGAGAATATATTTATTCCAAGCACTTAAATTTTTACATATTTGATTTATATTTTATCTAATACGCTCAAAAGATTATACAGCACACGTAAAATGCAAACATACTGATCTTACTGCAGTACAAATGATTAGCACTGTCTTACAAGGGAGTTTATGAAGACAACTGTTATGTAGCAGCTCTAAGAAAGAGTAAATTATATTAGACCATGACATTTATTGACTCCCCTAGGACTACACCACCACCTACTACAGAACAGTGCTGTGCTCTCATACCTGGTTTAGATTAAATAGTTTTGCTCTTTGCTACCTCTATATACATGTTTCTTCAGCTGAGCATGTTAATTAGTCTCTTGCTCTTTTTGTATCTGTAACTGAGATAATTATGCAGGCCATAAATATAGACTATTTATCTCCTGAAATTCTAGTGCCTCTGATTTTTAACTGAACTAGTTGCTCTTATTCCCAGAGTGCTGATCTTCTCACTTTCTGAGAAGGTTTTCAGTCAAACTGGATTTGCAGCAAAATGGTGTTTGCCAGGAGCATTGACCATAACTATATGGGTTACCTGTTCTAACTCTTTCTCTCATCATTCCTTAAATAACTATTTATTTTTTATATATCACTTATTGTAGTCTTCTATATTACTGGAAGCATCTTAAACAAGGAAGAGAAAGAGAAAAGGCTCAAACATCACAGACCCAAAAGTTCTTGAATCCTTCCTGTGGTTGTGTTTGAAGATAAAGTCTTGCTGTTGAGTTCCACGCATCTCTGTTTGAATGACCTTTGAATATTGTGTAGTCCTGCCAGCTTCTGTTCAGCTTATGCTTAGTTACTATCATTGTTCCTGTTTTAACATGATGCTTTGTTTTCCTAAACAGAGCTATAACACTGGAGAATCAGTTGGTGATCCTTGCAGCAGAAGCAACAGATGCAGGAGGTTACTATGTGCAAGCAGTCAATGAAAAAAATGGAGAGAACAAGACGAGTCCATTTCTTTATCTGAGTGTAGTGAGTGAGTATTGAAATCTCACCAAAATTGCTTTGGTATTGAGGTCACTGAAAATGTTCCCAAAGATCGGCATGCTGAAAAGAATTTACTAACAAAGAAATCCTGAAAGGAGCTATGCTTCTCCTGGGAGGTATGGAGCACACTCAACTCCCAGTAAAGTCAGTGGGAGTCCAACATTAACTGGTTTTACACAAGATTTGGGGTTTGGTATAGAAAGACCTCAGCCTGCTTGGTACCATGGCAAGCACACCATTAATAATCCTTTTTAATGTTTTATTAAAGATACAGAAAAGAAGGAAAAACAGTTAAAGCATTTGAACAAATATTAAGTAAGGCTTTCATTTTATCAACACCCCTTGTTCTCTTTCCCTTTAGCTAGAGGGAGTTTTTAGAAGGAAACCCTGCGTATTTGACAGTCTCTCAAATGGTATTAAAGATAATTACTGTCCTTTTAGGGAAAAGAGAAGAAGATAGTTGAGATGGGCTAGAGCTTCTGCTGTTGCTGCTGTTAAAGTCCAATCCCTTTTCCTAGAAGACAAAACCAAGACATAAAGCCACAAAAGGGGAGAGAGAAGAACAGTAAGGATAGTAAATGCAGCCTTTGTCTTTGGTGTTGACTCTCACTTTCAATCTCACGGCTGGAGAAACACAGGCGTAGAAAATGGCCATATTAGCCACTCTGAGACCTGGCAACTTGTACCAGTATTAGGCTATTTAGGGCATTGCAGTTAGCGGTTTCTTTATGAGCTGGTGAGGACATCTCTCAGGATTAGGACAAAGAAGGCCTGGGGTCCCAAGAGATGGTGGTGGTTGTTGTCAAGCTGTCTGGAGTGACTCAGGAGCATGAGTACCAACTTCAGGTCAAACTGTGAAGAAGCAGGGCACACACCCCAAATTGGTTGTGAGTTCTATACTTAGATTTCACCAAGTGTCAAGTGTGAATTCCTCAGGCACTATAACAGCTTTAACAGGGAGTCACAGACAGTCCCCTTGGAAACTCCAATTGATCTTACCACCTAGGTAAGCTTGCCTTTGTGAAAAATAGTCCTTTGCATCAAAAAGGGTTACTCCCTGTCCCAAAGGACCAGTCACTCACCCCAGGCATGATTTTAACATAGCCCTTGAGTTTTGTCAGAAGGCCTCTTTGTTTGGATTAATTCAATCTTTTTGTCTCAACTTTTGTACCTTTCCCCCTCAACATTTGTTGTTGTAGGTTTTTGTGACATTTTATGATCTTTGACTCACTTTTCACAGATGAGCTCACACTTAGGGTAAACTTGTAGATCCAGTTATCACAACAGGTCCTTCTGAACAATCAGCCAGTTGGTTTTGAACCATACCATACTAATCTGGGGATAAAGCTTGACCGCTTTCTGGCCTTTCAACAACAATTGAGAAGGTGTGTACTACTATCCAGTCAAGGGTCGCATTGCTCCACAGGCTTAAGTAATGGGGGGAAGAGGAAGGGGCAAGAAACTATCTCTGGCATACTTCTAAGATCTTTCATTTACCCTATCAATATTGCTTCTGTCTTATCTGGGTCGAGTCTCAACTCACTGTTATCAATAGCCTAAGGCTGGCCGCACTCTGAAAAGGTTGGCATAGCAACATGTGGATTGGATGAAAAAGAGGAACAGAGCTTTGTGTAATCTGCATCGTGATGATTGTGCAGCCCAAATTGCCACACCGTCTGCCCTATTTGCTTCACGCATGTATTAAACAAAAAGGTGCAAATCAATGAGTAGTTTCACCAGCTGTGGAAGTTTAAAACTCTAGTCAAGTTCCATATTCTCAGTTACTGTTTTCCCAACTTTGGACACCTGGAAAAAGTGCTGAATACCTACCTGCTGGAAATTGGGACCCTTTAAGATGTCAATTTGACCACCCAAAAACTGAGGCACACAAAATAGATATAATTAAAAATGTAGCCTAGAGGTCCAATCCAGCTCCCTTTCAAGTCAGTGGAAATATTTCCATTTATTTCGAGGGCAATTGATCAGGTCTTAGATGACAAAGGAGCAATTTATGAGCTCAGATACCACAATGGTGAGTGCTATGGAAATATCTATAATAAATTAAACAGAAATGGGACAGAATTGTGCAAATAATAGAAAACGTGCTTGATGGGCTAGTGACTGCTGGTCTTTTTGTTCTGAAGAGGTTTCATAGTCTTATCTCATAAAAGCTAGAGTGAATTATGATTGTATCCAACAGACAGCACGGTAAGAAAATGTCAGTTATATGTCAAATGCAACCTGAACCAAGAAGAAAAGGAGTACTTGTGGCACCTTAGAGACTAACCAGTTTATTTGAGCATGAGCTTTCGTGAGCTACAGCTCACTTCATCGGATGCATAGCATATCGTGGAAACTGCAGAAGACATTATATACACACAGAGACCATGAAACAAAACTTCCTCCCACCCCACTCCCCCGCTGGCAACAGCTTATCTAAAGTGATCATCAAGTAGAGCCATTTCCAGCACAAATCCAGGTTTTCTCACCCTTCCCCCCCCCACACACACACAAACTCAGGAGAATGAGTTTGTGTGTGTGGTTTTTGGAGGGGGGGGTGTGGGGGGGGGTGAGAAAACCTGGATTGGTGCTGGAGGTGACCCACCTTGATTATCATGCGCATTATAAAGAGGGGTTTCAAAGGGGGATGGGCTGTTGCCAGCAGGAGAGTGAGTTTGTATGTGTGTGGGGGGGGGGAGGGTGAGAAAACCTGGATTTGTGCTGGAAATGGCTCTACTTGATGATCACTTTAGATAAGCTGTTGCCAGCGGGGGAGTGGGGTGGGAGGAAGTTTTGTTTCATGGTCTCTGTGTGTATATAATGTCTTCTGCAGTTTCCACGATATGCTATGCATCCGATGAAGTGAGCTGTAGCTCACGAAAGCTCATGCTCAAATAAACTGGTTAGTCTCTAAGGTGCCACGAGTACTCCTTTTCTTTTTACGAATACAGACTAACACGGCTGTTACTCTGAAACCTGAACCAAGAAGTCATAGATTAGTCATCAATTTAAAATGTCTTATCTTCAACTGAAAAACCTATTTACAGAACTAATAAGTCGTGATTTTTATAAACTATGGTTTCTGAGTAGCAGCCGTATTAGTCTGTATTCGCAAAAAGAAAAGGAGTACTTGTGGCACCTTAGAGGCTAACAAATTTATTTGAGCATAAGCTTTCATGAGCTACAGCTCACTTCATCGGATGCATTCAGTGGAAAATACAGTGGGGAGATTTATATACAAAGAGAACATGAAACAATGGGTGTTACCATTCACACTGTAACCAGAGTGATCACTTAAGGTGAGCTATTACCCTCAGGAGAGCAGGGGGTGGGGGGAACCTTTTGTAGTGATAATCAAGGTGGGCCATTTCCAGCAGTTGACAAGAACGTCTGAGGAATAGTGGGGGGGGAGGGGGCGGGGGTTTGCCTAGAGGGATTCTCTATGTTTTGAATCTAATTACCCTGTAAGGTATTTACCATCCTGATTTTACAGAGGTGATTCTTTTTACTTTTTTTTCTATTAAAATTCTTCTTTTAAGAAACTGAATGCTTTTTCATTGTTCTTAAGATCCAAGGGTTTGGGTCTGTGGTCACCTATGCAAATTGGTGAGGATTTTTATCAAACCTTCCCCAGGAAGGTGGGTGCAAGGTTTTGGTGAGGATTTTGGGGGGAAAGACGTTTCCAAACGGGCTCTTTCCTAATAAAATAAAACCAGTTAGATGTTTGGTTGTGGCAGCGAAAGTCCAAGGGCAAAAGGTAAAATAGTTTGTACCTTGGGGAAGTTTTAACCTAAGCTGGTAAAAGTAAGCTTAGGAGGTTTTCATGCAGGTCCCCACATCTGTACCCTAGAGTTCAGAGTGGGGAAGGAACCTCAGACGTTCTTGTCAACTGCTGGAAATGGCCCACCTTGATTATCACTACAAAATGTCTTCCTCCCTCGCCCCCGCTCTCCTGCTGGTAATAGCTCACCTTAAGTGATCACTCTGGTTACAGTGTGTATGGTAACACCCATTGTTTCATGTTCTCTATGTATATAAAATCTCCCCACTGTATTTTCCACTGAATGCATCCGATGAAGTGAGCTGTAGCTCACGAAAGCTTATGCTCAAATAAATTTGTTAGTCTCTAAGGTGCCACAAGTACTCCTTTTCTTTTTATAAACTATGTATCCCAGCTTCTGTGTAAATCAAGGAGGAATTTTGGCTAGTAAAGCCTGGGAAATAGCAGTTTGTGTTCTGTTACCATTTCTGTCACTTGACTTGCTGTGTAAGTTTGGGTAGGTCATTTAAACTCTCTGATAAAGATCCTCAGCTGGCGTAAATTGGTGACTTCAACAGAGCTCTGTGTTGGAGTAAGGGTATAGCCCCAGTATGCTGCTGTTGCTATATCACTTTATACCAGTGATGGGGCCTCCCCAGTTAATATAGCAAGTATAATAACCAGCAGTCTGATGGGGTGTTGTGAGGCGTAATGTTTATAAAGCACTGAGCTCCTAGCATGGAAACACTATACTATTTAGATGGAAGTATTATTTTCATCATAAAAACTGTGGAACCTTGCATATGTGTGACTTCACCAGTGTCACATTACTGGTCAAGCTCCCCTGAAGGACAGTCACTAAGCTGCTGTTTGGACCCACACATTGGGCCCATGGGCTTTTTAAGCTCCCTTGGGTCTCAGTGGGCTCCAGCCACCATCTTTGGCCCATTTGGCACATTTCCTGCACAGAGACTCTGTCTGCTGTCCCTTTTTGGCCCTGTGGGCCAGCTGTGCTAGGCCCCAAAACCAGTGCTGAGCACCCTAAGATTCCCCAGTAACTTAAGCACATGATTTCCCGGAGCACCATTCTTGTGGACACTCTGGTTGATAGTTTACATCTTCAGGGACATGTGATACTTGAAGCAAATAGACACAAATTTGGCAAAAGGATTTCTAATACTTACTTTTTATTTTAGATAGCACAAGAGACAAAAAAACCATCCATGCAAAATAAGAAATATCTGCACACCGTTCTCTGCTTCAGTTTCCCCATGACTTGACTTTTCTTTGGGATTTGGTTAAGAGTCCTCTAGGGAGTCCAAGGTCCTTCCTCTTTCCATTCTCTTGTAAATGGCTTCTCCTTCAGAACATGGAGTCTCCTGTCTGACCCTGCAGCCAGCATCCTTCAGGTTGACTTTTCCAGCAATCAAAAAGCTTCCCTTTCCCTCAGGAAACATGTCCTTTATTCTTGTCCCCCAAATTTCTCAGCCTCTGTGGTTTTAAAGGGTTGTACCAACATCTTGGTTCCTTTGTTCCCCTCCTGGGGATTTTCTGCTCTTTCTCCTCGAGAGATCTGGAGAGAGCTGGTTTCACCTTGGCAACAGCCTCCCCATTGTTCTGCAAGGACCTGGTATATTCATCTGTTGATAGTCCTTAATGACTCTCATTCAAATATAGGCACTCAGTTGCCACTCCATCTTCTTAGCACAAGGAGTATCTATGGAAATAACTAATTTCTTGAGACCAAGTAGGAATATAACAGTAACTGAGTAAACTGATAGGTTTCAGAGTAGCAGCCATGTTAGTCTGTATCCGCAAAAAGAAAAGGAATACTTGTGGCACCTTAAAGACTAACAAATTTAGTTGAGCATAAGCTTTGGTAGCCTACATGCCACTTCATCGGATGCATGCAGTGGAAAATACAGTAGGATGATTTTATATACACAGAGAACATGAAACAATGGGTGTTACCATACATACTATAATGAGAGTGATCAGTTAAGGTGAACTATTACCAGCAGGAGAGAAAAAAAACCTTTTGTAGTGATAATCAAGATAGGCCATTTCCAGCAGCTGACAAGAATGTGTGAGGAACTGTGGGGGTTGGGGGGAGGGAAATAAACATGGGGAAATAGTTTTACTTTGTTTAATGACACAGCAACTCCCAGTCTTTATTCAAGCCTAATGTAATGGTGTCCAGTTTGCAAATTAATTCCAATTCGGCAATCTCTCACTGGAGTCTGTTTTTGAATTTTTTTTGTTGTAATATTGCAACTTTTAGGTCTGTAATCGAGTGACCCGAGAGATTGAAATGTTCTCCAACTGGTTTTTGAATGTTATAATTCTTGACGTCTGATTTGTGTCCATTTATTCTTTTACGTAGAGTCTGTCCAGTTTGACCAATGTACATGGTAGAGGGGCATTGCTGGCACATGATGGCATATATCACATTGGTAGATGTGTAGGTGAACGAGCCTCTGATAGTGGAAATAAATAACATACTTTTGATCTTATCAGACTTGGCAGAACAATTAAAGATAGAACTGTTCATTAAAGTAAGGCCATCACAAAACTCTGATGCTTTCTCCAGGGGCACACACTATGCACCCGAGCATAGTGAAGCTTGAAGCATCTTTCACATGTAACAAAAGCCAGCTGGAAGTACAGTGGTAAACAGGAAATTTCTCTGCAGTTTCTACCACTTATAGATGAAAGTAATTTGGAGTTTATGATGCTTCTTGATGAAATTACAGGTATTCTAGAACCCAAGCTTCATGAAAGGCAACTATAAGTAACTATCAAGCATTCTTACAACTACAGTACCGACCTGCTGAAGTGAAGAAACATATTGACAGAGCCAGAAGAGTACACAGAAGTCACCTACTACAGGACAGGCCCAACAAAGAAAATAACAGAACGCCACTAGCCATAACCTTCAGCCCCCAACTAAAACCTCTCCAATGCATCATCAAGGATCTACAGCCTATCCTGAAGGACGACCCATCACTCTCACAGATCTTGGGAGACAGGCCAGTCCTTGCTTACAGACAGCCCCCCAACCTGAAGCAAACACTTACCAGCAACCACACACCACACAACAAAAACACTAACCCAGGAACCTATCCTTGCAACAAAGCCCGTTGCCAACTCTGTCCACATAGCTATTCAGGGGACACCATCATAGGGCCTAATCACATCAGCCACGCTATCAGAGGCTCGTTCACCTTCACACCTACCAATGTGATATATGCCATCATGTGCCAGCAATGCCCCTCTGCCATGTACATTGGTCAAACTGGACAGACTCTACGTAAAAGAATAAATGGACACAAATCAGACGTCAAGAATTATAACATTCAAAAACCAGTTGGACCAGTTCAATCTCTCGGGTCACTCGATTACAGACCTAAAAGTTGCAATTCTTCAACAAAAAAACTTCAAAAACAGTCTCCAACGAGAGACTACTGAATTGGAATTAATTTGCAAACTGTATACAATTAACTTAGGCTTGAATCGAGACTGGGAGTGGATGTGTCATTACACAAAGTAAAACTATTTCCCCATGTTTATTCCCCCCCACCCCCCACATTTCCTCAGACATTCTTGTCAACTGCTGGAAATGGCCCACCTTGATTATCACTACAAAAGGTTTCCCCCCGCCCCCCCCACTCTCCTGCTGGTAATAGCTCACCTTAAGAGATCACTCTGATTACAGTGTCTATGGTCACACCCATTGTTTCATGTTCTCTATGTATATAAATCTCCCCACTGTATTTTCCACTGCATGCATCCAATGAAGTGAGCTGTAGCTCATGAAAGCTTATGCTCAAATAAATGTGTTAGTCTCTAAGGTGCCACAAGTACTCCTTTTCTTTTTGTGAATACAGACTAACACGGCTGCTACTCTGAAACCTATAAGTAACCAGGTTCACAAGAAGGTGTGATCCCCACATATGTAGTTGACTGAGGTTTCTGCTGTCAGTATATAATAAAATGACAAAGATGATAAAATAGTACTCTGTGGTATCACTTCAATAAAAAGGTGAGGTTCTGAGAATCCAAGCTATACTGAGATTTAGCTATTAACCTAAATAGAAAACTATAGATAATAAGAAACACTACACCAATATAACCCAGTCTAGGAACTTTAACAATGTGCAGTTATATTGTCAATTCTCTCCAAATATTTTATGAAAAATCAGAAAGAGCATAGCCCTGGTATATGAGTGAAAAGGCAAGATTGCAGAAGGTGGGCATATGTAAGCTGTTTTGACAGCATAGACACTGTTGGTTGAATTGCTTTTGCAGCACTAATCATCTGGAACTGCAATTCAGGACCTTGCTGCTGGACCTTCTTGTTAAGCTGTGAAATATTGAGGTGCATGTCATTTCAGTAGATATATTAGTAAATTAGATATTCTCAAGACCTAGTCAAACTGCTAGGAAATATAGAGCGTTCTGCAGACTTGGACATCTTTTTTTGATGCAGGCTTTGTAAAAACACAAAACAAGATTGATGAAAATTGTAAAAACCTTGCCAGCTAGCATTTCTGAAGAGTCAAAAGATAATAAAGACAATTATCATTTAATGAAGATAAATTTCCTCCCTGAGCATTGGGAGTGTAAAAAGGAAACCGTTGTGCAATTGGTAAGATTGGAATAGTTGGGGTCTAAAAATTATACTCCTGGCATGGTTGTATTGTAATTAATTTAAAATACAAGGATGTCATATTATCATTCCTAGCTTCCACTTGCAGTAAGAAGGTATATTATTCTGTGGTGGTAGTCACCTATCAGATGAAGCTAAATAGACCTAATTATCCCTGGCTGAAACCCATTTAATTATTCAATTAACTGTTATCAAAACACAAAATTTAAAAGACAAAAAATATTCAACTTCAGAACGGCAGGGTACTGATTTTTCCCCAAAAGTATTTGAACAATAAAATAAAAGGATCTTATTACAGTACAAGATGTCTAGGTCACTGTCAGAGTCCATGGAGATCAAATAACTATAAAAGGGTTTTTACACAATGAGCATAACATTTTAGAAATTAATTGTAACAAATGGAGGCAAGGTATTTATTTAGTTTTGGGGCCATATCTAGAGTCTTTTATCACATTCCTGTCCACACTTCATGGCACCCCAACCTCATCTTTCCTTATTTTCTTTTTATTTAGATAACTAAAAAAAACCTCTTATGACTTGTCTTAATTTCCTTGGCAAGAGCTAATTCTGGTTAACTTTTAGCAATTCTCACTTTTTTTCCTACCATTTTCTAAGCTCTGGGATGTAGCTTTTCTTTTCTGATCAATCCCTTCTTCCATTCCCTATAGGCATTCTGCTTACTTCTAATAATATTTTTGAGGTAGTTGTGCATCCAGCTGGGTCTGGAGCCTTTCCCTACAAGTTTTTTCCCCTTGTTTAGGATGCATTTATTTTTGAAATACTTCCCTCTATCAGTATTGTTAGGAAGATAAATCATTAGCAGGTCCCGAGTCGATATTTTCCTTTCAGGAAGGAAGCGTTCCTAAACCATAATTTCTCTTATTCACCATCAAAGTTTACTGCAAGCTAGAAGAGAGAATTCACTTAGAGGTTTTAATGTGAAGTAAAATCAACAGATGTTGAGGGTATAGAGGGGGGCGTTTGAAACATATTGTTGCATGAATTTTTCATAGCTAACTCCAGCATGTCAGGTGTAGGCAGAAAAAAGGAATTGGCCAGACCCTCCTGAGAACAGACATTTCTATTCTGAGGTCAAACTCAAGCAAGCTCTATGAACTTGTCACACTGTTTTTAGTCCTTGCCATGGGACTTTTACATTCACTTCGCCTCCATGGATTAGTTCTGCTGAAATAAAATTAATGCTTCAATAAGACATTTTTGTCTAAAGAAAAGGTACATGGGATGGAAGCTGAGAAGAGAAAATTACATTTCTGAGCAATGATTGTCCTTTATAAGCCGTCCATTCTGATCAAATGCGAGGAAAGTCCAGTATAGCCCAACTCTGGGTGCTCCATCAGCTGTTCCATTTTTATTTCTTTCTTGAAAATAATGCCATTTCATTTCCCCTCCTTTTCTTCACAATATTTAAAATTTCTCCTTGCCAAGGAGAATTTCCAGGAAGACTATCATTGTGATTGTTCCATCTTATCAGGCTGGTCTTTATGTGCCGTTCATTCTGAGAATTGATTGGCTACAACTTAAATAAATTTCAGAGGGAGGGCTAGATATTTTCTTAAAAGTCAAATATATATTTACAGTAATTGAAGTTATAAAAAAAAGATTCCATTCAAATGTTAAAGGTTTGACTTTTAAATCACAGAAACAAATATTAAAGTTGGACTATAGCTGATCAAAGCTAGGAATTTTAGCGAAGGCTGTTATCACTAATTTAACCCATTATAGCTACCTGGGATATTGAATCTGATATGTTGACATTGGACTACATCATATACATTAAATTGGAATAATGGTGTGCATTTAGGACATAATGGCAATCTTAAACTGCAAATTTCATGACTCCCTTTAGATTGTCATATCTTTTCCTGTAAGGAAAGCTTCCCTGCTTTTTAACAACAGCTGTATAGAAAATAAATTATGTATTACAAAGAATATATCATTAAAATATTGAAATAATAAATATTAGCTAATAATTATCTCTGGAAGTTTCATCTCTCTTCTGGCCTTATATTCTTTTAGTTGCCTTCCTTCCTGTAGAATAGAAGGCAAAGTGACAATCTTATGTCCCTCTGTTCCACTGCACTATTTTGGCAATGCTTCACCTTCCCAGCAGGTTGCATTCCACACATTTCACATCTGCTGTGCCTCCCTGGTCCAGATTGAAAACATCTCCCCTGCTGATTTGAACTTGAATTCCAGCTGACTTCACACCTGGAGACTGGTATTCAAGGTTCACACAGCATGAGGGGAAGGTGAGATTGAACTCCAGACCAAGGAATGAGGTAATGAGCAGATAAGATCAACTTATAACTACAGTGTTAATATTTTCAAAGCCAATGTCATTATTTTTGATAGTAGATAATATTTCTGCAATAAAAAAGGCAGGTGAAATTTCCTTTAAAGTGACAAAACAAAACCCCAAATCTTTGAAGTTTGAGAGTTTTCGATTTCTAAATCATCATAACAAAATATTGAAAAATCAGAAGCTGCATGTCTGTGAAATGTATCATTTTAAATATTATTACACTGGCAAATGTGTATCCAAATTGCAAGTTTTTCAAAATGACTACTCTGTTCTTGAATTGGGTGAGCCACTCTGTGCTTCTCACTGCTGCTGACTGTAATATGGAAAATAAGTGGGTGGAAGAGGAAACAATCCATCCCTTTTCTCCTAGATACAATCATAATAATAGGGGGCAGAGCCTCTCCCATTGTGCATTTTCATAGTTCCATTGACTTCAGTGGAGCTATGAAAATTTATACCCACTAGAGATCTGCCCCATAGTGTGTATAGATTATGCACATTGCTCAGCCAAATAACTGGCTTTGTTTTTTGAAAACCCAGCCCTTATTTTAACATGGGTTTATATTATATATTGAACTTTGTGAATGTAGATCTATATATCTAGCTATATAATACATATGTATAATATATCTAGGCTGTCACCGAAATCTTTTATTTATATCTGACACGTGCAATTAATCTCTCCCTCTCTCTAATCAGTTTTGCTATTACATTTATTGGAGTGATTTGTCTCCTATTTTTGCCACTGCTCTGTAAGTGATATGTGAAGTTAAGAGATTCTTAGAGGACACAAACAGGGAAAATAGAAAATTGAATTTACCTTCCAATCATTTTATGAAATGTGACATACATCAATTATACATGCCAGCTAGGGTAATGCCATGTTCATAGAATCATAGAATATCAGGATTGGAAGGGACCTCGGGAGGTCATCTAGTCCAACCCCCTGCTCAAAGCAGGACCGATCCCCAATTAAATCATCCCAGCCAGGGCTTTGTCAAGCCTGACCTTAAAAACTTCTAAGGAAGGAGATTCCACCACCTCCCTAGGTATTCTAAGGAAGGAGATTCCACCACCTCCCTAGGTGTACAAAGCATGATGATTTTCTGGAAGACCATCATAGCAGTAGTGCCAAAAAGCTTTTATCCACAGAAAAGTTTTATTATGATAGTGGACCTATAATTTGTAACTTACTGATGTGCCTAGAAAAAATATTTTAATTATGTTCTGCAAATTATGGTGAAAACATACCAAATGCCAAATGAATTAGGCTTGTATCAAAATCTTAAAAAGTACAGTCACTTCAGTGAGATATAGCATATACATTTTTATGTCAGTCAGGCCTTGAGATATAAGTAAATTCATACTACAGTTGTAGGGTTAATTTTTAAGAAGAAATTAAAAGCATGAAGAGTATATGAATGGGTAGAAGAGATGGGTAATTAATAATCCTGAGTCTCTTCAGAGATGGGATAAATTTCATGTGAAGTAACCAGATAGTCCTGTTCTAGGTACTGTACAACTCGCAAAATCTGTTTACATTTGGTTCTTAAGTATTTGGGTTAGGATACATAAGTTCAGATTCTCAGCTGTGGCTGAGGAGTGCTTGGCCTAGTTGAGGAAGGGGCAAAAAGATGGCTTAAAGCAATATTTGGCTCCCTGATCCTGGAGCCCTCTGGTCCCTAGCATAAATTAGAGTGGCTTTATTATAGCTTTTTTCTTGGACAGTCGCCCTGTACAGTAGCCAGGCTATGTGCATAGGCAGCTACTCGGGCAGCTCTATGCCACTCAAAAATCCCCTTAGTCTGGGGGATATCTTGTGCAGTCTGACTGCTGCGTCAGTTTCAGGGCAGCTTTGGATCATTAGAGTGGTGGAGAGCAGCTTGAGAACACTGGAGAACCAGGGCCATTGACCCTTGTAAATCAGTTTTATTTTTCATTCTGATAAAAATTGTTTTCATTTCATTATGCTGATTGGATGTTCAGAAAACCACAGATGCTGGAAATGGTAACAGGAAAAGGATTAACTCCTACATCCAAACTCACCAATTAATAGTAATAAAAGATGTATCATAACACCAAGAAACATACTCTGTTCTGCTTTCTACTGTGTTCTGCTCTGGTTAGATATATTTCAGTTAAACCATTGCAGTAATAAAGCTATTGACAAATAACTACTTGTCACCTTTCTACATAGGTCCAGCTATATCTCCTTGGAGTGTGAGATGTCACAGTAAAGCAGGGTCAGGCCAGGTTTTTAGGTGGATAGGAGACTTCCGAGAAACTTCTGTGTGCTGCAGAAAGTGATAATGATCATTGAAAAGGTGGCACTTTCATGACTATGTCGGTTTTGAACCAGTACACTAGCATGGCTTTAGAGGGCATTGGGCTGCTTGAAGATGGCAACTTTTTGATGGGAAATAAAGCTAAGTTCTTATCCACTTTTGATCATTCAAGCGCTCATGCCAATTTTTAGAAATCAGGAACTAACCTTAATATTCTGGACCAATTCCATCTTAAGTGTATTCTGCCTACCAAAAATCCCTTGTGTAGTTTCAGTTGGCTACATCATTACTTCATTTCCTAAACATTATGTGCTGTTAAAGAGCTGCAACCTTGCATCCCTGAATTGTCTGATTTTTTCCTGTGTAGGAAGTGATAACTATGTATACTTCAAGTTTGCAAAATACTTTGGGATCTTTGAAAAACTCTTTATATGCATTAGTATGTATATATATATATATAATTATTTCATTTATTGGAGTAGAGGGAGCCATTAAAACTGAATAACAATATCCCATGCTGACCATTTTCTGGGACTGTATGACTAACAACAAATAATTTAGAACTGTCAGTTTTTCTCAACAATGTATTCCCACCCAAATGATCAACATAAACTGAAAATTTTTAAACTCCCAGATAAGAGAACTTTATTAAACATGCTTTAGAAGCATTTATAAAATGTTTTTTAATCAAGATTTTATATTCTCACCTCTACCAAAGAGAAAAAGATGTTTTGGTTTATGTTTTTCTACATTGTTTGATTTTTGTTGTTGTTGTTGTTGTTGTTTTTTATTCTGTGAAGTCTAAGAAAGAATAGCTTCCGGAGTCCTACATATCAGTTTATCATCTTCTTTTTCTTCAACGCTTAGCTGAATGGTCTGCCATAGCAATCATTCCCCATTTGGTCCATTCCTGTGCAGCTGCAAGGGCTTAATGGGTCAGAAGTCCAACATCAGAACAGACTTGATGCATCCATGTGATAGGGGGTCTACCTCTAGGCTGCCTCTACCACTCAATTGGTGGAATTTTATCCCGGATGTTACAAGCTGCCCAGAGAATGGCAGTAGCCAGTACGTCTTGTGATATTCTGGTGACATGTCCAAAAAGCAGAAGATGCGGACGATGGCCCCAGTAGCCTCTAGACCGAAGCTACCATAAACGTCTGTGTTATAAATGAAGTCATTGCACTTTATGCCCAATATACGAACTTGGCGTTTTGTGTGGAAAGCCTCCAGCTTTGCCCAGTCTGAGTGGCAATAGTGTCCATGTTTCGCATTCGTATAGTGGTATGGAGAGGACACAGCTCAAATAGATCCTGAACTTGGTTGTCATGCTGAGATCGTCATGCTGCAGATGCTGTGATGCCAATTCGGTGAAGAACCTCTGTATCAGAGTTGGAGGAAACTGGTGAGTATAGAACCCAAATAGCAAAAGCTGGAGACTGCTTCAACTGTTTCATTATTCAAGGAGATTGGAGTCGTGGGAGGACCTGACATAGGTTTTGCAGCTTTGTCTTTGACCATGAACCATGGAGCCTAACCTTGGCCAACTCTGGCCTCGCGAAACCAGTCGTGGCTCTTTACTAGAAGAACAATGTCATCAGCATAGTCAAGGTGTGAGAGCAAGAGATCACTAATCTTAATGCCTATGGACCTAACGGCATGCTGCAATCTGAAATCGGTTGCCCGACAAAAGAGTTGAAGGCAGTGATGAGCTGCCAAAATCTTAACAACCAGTTCCTTCCTCACCCCACAAGGGGGTCGTGGCCCGCCCCCGCCCTCCGGGACTCCTGCCCCATCCAACCCCCCACGTTACTTGATGCCCCCCCGGGACCCCTGCCCCATCCACCCCCCACCCTTGTCCCCTGACTGCCACCAGAACTGGGCAGGAGGATCTTGTGGGCCACTATAGTGGGTGCCCACCCCAGCCCGCCCCTAAGAGCCAGAGGGACCTGCCAGGGAGCGAGGTGGGGAGTCCTGGCGGTGCTTACCTGGGGCGGCTCCCAGGAAGCACCCGGCAGGTCCCTCTGGCTCCTAGGGTGGGGGAACGTAGCTGGGGGGGAGCAGGGGGAGTGGTCGCTCCCCCCGATCACATCAAAAGGGACGCCTCAGGCGCCGACTCTGTGGGGGCTCCGGGGCTGGAGCCCCCGTGGGGGAAATTTGGTGGGTGCAGAGCACCCACCGGCAGCTCCCCTCTCCGCCCCGTGCCCAGCCCCAACTCACCTCCCCTCCGCCTCCTCCCCTGAACGCGCTGCCCTGCTCTGCTTCTCCGCCCCACCGGCTTCCCGCGAATCAGCTGTTCATGTGGGAAGCCTGGGGGGGCTGAGAAGCAAGCGGCGGCTTTGTGCTCAGGCCCATGGAGGCGGAGTTGAGCTGGGGTGGGGAGCGGTTGCCCTGCGGGGCCCCCCCCCCCCCGGGTTACCTGCTGCGACGCAGGCGGCCCTCCTTGTGTCCCCCACCCCCACCCCAGCTCACCTCCTCTCTGCCTCCTTGGGCCTGAGCGAGAAGCCGCCGCCTGATTCACAGGAAGCCGGGGGTAGGGGGTGGCGGTGGAGAAGCAGAGTGGGGTGGAGCGTAACTCAGGGGCGGAGGTGGAGCAGAGGTGAGCTGGGGCGGGGCGTGGGGCGGGGTGGGGAGCTGCCGGTGGGTGCTCTGCACCCACCAAATTTTCCCCGTGGGTGCTCCAGCCGGTTGTTAAACTTTTGGCCGGTTGTTAAATTTAGAAGCCCTTTTAGAACCGGTTGTCCCTCGCGAGACAACCGTTTCTAAAAGGGCTTCTAAATTTAACAACTGGTTCCAGCAAACTGGTGCGAACCGGCTCCAGCTCACCACTGGTTGCAGGGGCATAGACACAGCCCTGCCTGACATCAGATACTGATTTAAAAGATGCCAACATTCCAATTCCAGTTTACTCCCTTTGGATATTGCCTTCTGATCTTTTGTATGAGTCTTTCTACTCATCCAACCCATTAGAGTATGTAAGTAGCTAAGATGAATGATTAGAAAAATTTCTGTGTAATTTATACATTCTGATCATCTAACCTATATAAATCGGGAATTTCATCTATCTAAAGTTGCCGGGAAACAATGGAAGGTGCCTGCGCAATTTCAGATCTCATAAATTTCTAAAGGTATACATCAGGAGCCATATTTGCCTGTAATGTCAAAAATTCTAGAAGCTGTAGCCTTTTCTGTGAGATTTACTAAAGTTACACATTAACTTAGAATTGCTATTTTAAGAAGAGCTAATCACAATTATTTTCTTGTGGTATGAGGCTGCAACAGCTCTACGTGATTTTGTAATAAAATAAGATTATACGTGATCAGTTCTAGGAGTTATAGTATGAAACCATATAGGTATCTTGCTCAGCTTCTCAGTGATCTTCATGTCAAAATATAATCATCATGTAATTTCTTACAAATGAAAAGATGTAATTTAAAATGACATGTTCCAAGGATATGAACAGGGCTCACATGTTCAATCATCCAAAGTAAACAGTTTAGGAGATATTTGACAGCAAATAAGTTGAGGTTCTCTTTTTTATCTACCCCTGTATCAGAAAATTGCTTATAAGTCTCTCTCTTGTTTTATGCATATTTATTTCTTAGCAGAGTAGCTCAATATAATAAGCAGTCACTGAAAAATAGTTCTATTAATGAAGACTATGATATAGCTGAGAAACAGTATATTTTAAAAATCTACTGCTTTCCTCTTGCATTTTTGACAAACATAATCTGAAAAAAATAAACTCGTGAAAGATGAGGGATTATTATTGTAATAGATGTTCATGTTAAAGAGTTTCTTTTTAATCTTTAATCAATATAAAACACAGAACCAGAAAAGGAATAAGCCTGGAAAGTCTCTTTGTGTTCTGATGCCAGCACTATCATTCTGACAGCAGACCTATGTGCTGGGAGTATAATATTATTACTATTATTTTATTAGAACTGGATACATTCATGGAGGTTGAGTCCATTAATTAAGGAATGGTGTCCCTAGCCTCTGTTTGTCAAGAGGGTGGAGATGGATGGCAGGAGAGAGATCACTTGATCATTACCTGTTAGGTTCACTCCCTCTGGGACACCTGGAATTGGCCACTGTCGGTAGAGAGGATACTGGGCCGGATGGGCCTTTGGTCTGACCCAGTATGGCCAGTCTTATGTTCTTATGTTATTAACCATGTTTATTACAGTAGTGCTTAAAGGCCAACCAAGCATGATGCCCCAGTATGCTGGACACTGTACAAGTATATGTATTCAACTCTAAGCTATATAGGCAATGCCATGCAAAAAGGCAATATGAACATATTAAGGTTGCAAAGTCAAGCATTCATAAGATAGGAAGTGCCAGATTCAAGGTTGCCCATGGAATCTTAATTCTATCGTTTGTGCATATGCATTATGATACTACCTGTAACATGATCACATCCTATTTTTTTCAGTCGGACCTCTGCTTCATTCAGTTCACAACATGGACAGTGCTTAATGAATTAGTGAGGATTCTGTAGTGAGTGAAATTGTTGTCTGTAGGACTCTTACAGAAGTTGAAAAGTGTGCAGTAAATGAGACATGGAGAGAATGGATAGTCTTGTGGTTAAAGCATTTGATTGCAACCCAGGAGGAGAATCATAGAAATGTAGGACTGGAAGTCACCCTGTGAGGTCATCTAGTCCAGCCCCCTGTGCTGAGACAGGGCCAAGTATATCTAGACCACCCCTGACTAGTGTTCGTCTAACCCATTCTTAAAATCTCTGAAGACGGGGATTCCACAACCTTCTTTGGTAACCTATTTTAGTGCTTAACTATCCTTATAATTAGAAAGGTTTTCCTCATATTTAACCTAAATCTCTCTTGCTGCAGATTAACCCTTTACTTCTTGTCCTACCTTCAGTGGACATGGAGAAAAATTGATCACCATCCTGTTTCTTACAGCCTTTAACATATTTGAAGACTATTATCAGGTCCTCCCTGAGTCGTCTTTTCGGAAGATGAAACATGCCTGTTTTTTTAAATCTTTCCTTATAGGTCAAGTTTTCTAAACCTTTTATCATTTATTTTTTTGCTCTCATCTGGCCTTTCTTCAATTTCTCCACATCTTTCCTAAGTATGGCTCCCAGACATACTTTAGGAAACAGTACTCATGCTGAGGCCCCACCAGTGTGAGTAGAACAGAACATTTACCTCCTGTAAAATACATACAATACTTTTGTTAATATGCCTCAGAATGATGTTAGCCCTTTTTGCAACTGCATCACATTGTTGATTTGTATTCAGTTTGTAGTCCACTATAACCCACATCCTTTTCTGCAGTACTACTGCCTAGCTAGTTATTCACCATTTTGTAGTTGTGCATTTGATTTTCTTTTCCTTCCTAAGAGAGGTACTTTGCATTTGTGTTTATTGAATTTAATTTTTGTGAATTCAGACCAATTCTCCAATATGTTAAGATTATTTTAAATTCGAATCCTTTTCTCCAGAGCACTTGCAGTGCTCCCCACCTCCCCAGCCTGGAGTCATCTGCAAATTTTACAAGCATACTCTGCACTTCAGTAACCAATATTTTCATAATAACTTGAATAGTACTAAACCTATGACAGACTCCTGCAGTCCCCACTTGATAGGTCCTCCCAGCTGGACAGTGAACCATTGATAATTACTCTTTGAAAATGGCCTTTCAATCTGTTATGCATCCACCTTATATTAAAATTTCATCTAGACCACAGTTCCCTAGTAGCAAAAGTCTTACTAAAATCAAGATATACTATGTCTACAGCTTCCCTTTATCTACTAGGCCAATAACCCTATCAAAAAAGGGAATTAGTTAGTTTGGCATACTTTGTTCTTGACAAATCCATGTTGGCTATTACTTATCACCCTCTCATCCTCTAGGTGTTTACAAATTGATTTTTTAAATCAGATGTTCCAGTATCTTTCCAGATATTGAAGTTAGGCTGACTAATCTGTAATTCTACATGTCCTCTTTGTTCCCCCTTTTAAAAGAAATGTATTATGTTTGCCCTTCTCCAGTCCTCTGGAATTAAACATCTGTCTTCCATGAGTTATCGAAGGTAATCACTAATTGTTCCAAGATTGCTTCAGCTTCTTCCTTATGTATCCTAGGATGAAGTACATCAGGCTCTGCCAACTTGAATACTTATTTAAATATCCTTTAACCTGTTCTTTCCCTATTTTGGCTTGTGTTCCTTCCCCCTTGTTGTTAATATTAATTGTGTTAAGTATCTGGTCACAATTAACCCTTTTAGAGAAGATGGAAGCAAAATAGGCATTAAACACCTCGGCCTTCATGATGTCAACCATTATTAGCTCTCTTTTCCCTGCTAAGTAGTGGATGTATACTTTCCTTCATCTTTCTCTTGCTCCAAATGCATTTAAAGAACCTCTTCGTAGAGCCTCTTATGGACCTTGTTAGACATAACTCATTTTGTCCTTTAGCCTTTTTGATCTTGTCCTTGTACGTGTTTTTGAGGGTGCCTCTGACAACACGTATCCAGCAGTGCCTTCACCACTGAGTGGGTTTATCATGTATCCCTGTCAGTGATCATTTCACAGCTGTTAAAGAAGGTAATTGGTAGTGAGTGAATAAAGTTGCAGACGGTCTTTTCAAGGTGATTGCAAATATTAAATCAAGTCTTTAACAGATAGGTGAAAGGGTCTGTGAAACTGAGAAGAGAATATTCTGAAGATCATTGCAAAAAATTGGAATAGTTGCATTTGCTACTTATCTGCCATGCCTTTAGTCATCACAAAACACTGGGAAGCTTGGCAAATTGCAACAACATAAGACAAATGGGCCTACTGAAGAGGAGGAACCAACTATGTATCTGGGGTTTTTTTTAGATTGTAAATCCCTCTGGGCTGGGATTTTTTACGTGTAACAAATCTAGCTATGTACTTCGGTGTTTATTATCTCATGCTCATCATTAAGACTGAGCATCTACAGATCTGAATAGCCCGATGCACACCTATGATACTATACAATTAATAACAATCTTGGTTCTCTCCTCCTCTGCTATTCAAATCATAAGTGATTATGACAAATGCTCACTTCCACATAATCTCTGCTTCTGCAGCACAGCCAAGAATTACGATTGAGTGTATTTTAATTTTAATACAGGAAACTTTGTGTCACAATAAGAAAAGGCTATTTTGGCAATTTTATTTTAGCTAAGCATGCACTGCCTTTTTTTAGATTTTAGATTGGAAACTTAGAAGAGAACTTTCTATTGTGTGTTTATCATTTATTATCTTTTGTTTGACTGGAAGCAATTGGTTTGTTTAATAATTTAAGATTTCTTTTTTTTTTAAGAGAATTCTTCTCCTTATCTAAATTTTGTTGCACATTTTGTGAGTCCATTGTTGTGTTAAAAATCTAAAATGTATTGTTTCTTCAACTAAATGAATATTACATCATTTATGTCAATTTCCCTGGTAAATTTGATCCACAATTCTGTTTTTCTATTCAAGTAATATTTATTTTTAGTCATACTGCTTAGAGTTGTGTGCTTGCATTTGTCCAGACAAATTGGAGTATTTGTAGTATGCAAGTGTTGAAAAAGCTGTTCTAAAAAAAATGAAACATTAATTATTAGTCCAGTCCTAGTGAATGTAACAGGCATGTTTTTGAGGAATGAACTGTTTAAACAGATGATCACCACTCCAATTTAGCTGGGAAAGGCAAACTCCACCTTTCACTGCAAATGGAAAACAGCCACGAAATGACATAGATTTGAAAGAGAAAGCAGTGAGAATTTGTTTCCCATTAAAAAAAAATCTTTATCCATAAACACATGCAAAAGCAATATGTTGATCTTTGACACTATTATGTTCCTTTGCTCTGAAGACATCTGGTACATTTCTAGCTATGAAAATAATTTGAGTAGGATTTTGGAAACTAACCAAACATTTGGTGCCACTCTTAGGATTTAAGATTCTGCTTCTTATGCCCTTCTTTAAAATGAACAGCCTATACCATAAGGTATGTAGGAATTGATGTGTATAAATATGTCCTAGAGCTATTTCAAAAGAATGTACTATCCCTTATATTAGAATGAGAAGTTTCCAAAATTTCTATCTTCCAATCTCCTTAATTGCTTGAATCAATCTTAATAAAATTGTAGTCCTTCCTAAATATTAAGTGCATTACAATTGTTGTTATAATGATTTCTGTAAGACGGTTAGTGACTTACTTACCAGATTGATATGTTTTAGGTGGTTGTCATGACTCAACAGTACTATATCAATGTTGTCTTAAGATGGGGCATAATTCCGGTATTTTACAACTGTGTAAATGCAGGTTTAGTTTTGCGAAATGCAATTCATCGTGAGTAACAGATAAACTCAATTTTGCTTTCAGATGCAGGGGTATAACCTAATCAATTCAGCTGAGTTTAGTATTGTACATGAGGTTAGCATTTAACAGTGCCTTCTATGGGCTCAATTACTGATCTCAAGTTGTGAAGGACCTAATGATAGTGATGATTTAATTCTCCTTTAAAAAATACATTGAAGTTTTGACTTGGTGCTCTTGAACAGATGAGCAAAATAGCTATCACCCAGAACAAAATGATGGAATAACTATGTCTCATCAATTTGAAAGAGTTTGAATTCAATATGTGGGCCCAGGAAAGTACCTCCTTTTGTAAGATCTTTATTTGAATGGAGCATTTGTCTTTTGATCAATATAGTGGAAAATATAATTTGAGCTACACTTTTTTTAGATTTTTATATTATAGATATTGGGGGACTGGTTCTGCAAACATTCGTGTGAATAGTTCTTTCTTAGTTTGTGGTTTCTTTGGCTTTGATGGGACTACAGACCTTGGTAAGGACTACTCATATGAGCATTTGCAGGACTCCTCGCATGTAGTCTGATGGGATACTACTGTATCTCAAGTCAGACAAAAAGGGGACGGTTCTCATTCAGATACAAAAACATAACTCAGATTGATGCTAAGTGAAAGTGCACATACTGAGGTGAGAGTACAACCAAGAAAGGGTATTAATTGAACGTTTGGGCTGGAAGAAGAGTATCTTCAATTAATAAATTGATTGTGAAAAGCACTTAGTATGAGGGGCCAATCACAACAATGCAATGTGAAAGTTCGGTGGACTATCTCTGGGTGCATGTGGCTTTGCCTTATATTTATGTGCTTGTTAAAGAAATCCCAATAAAGGTAAATGTGAATTGGTAAATTCCAGATTTAAGTTTGTGCATAAAACCTTAACCCCTTATAAATTATATGGATTCTAAACACCGTAAAGGAGGCATGCTAGAACTTTTGATTATCTGCTGTCCACTAGTTTTTGTGTAAAGATATTAAATGTTTTCTATTATATAGTTTACACCAGTAGTTCCCAGACTTGTTCCACTGCTTGTGCAGGGAAAGCCCCTGGCGGGCCAGGCCGGTTTCTTTACCTGCTGCATCTGCAGGTTCAGCTGATCACGGCTCCCAGTGGCCGCGGTTCGCTGCTCCAGGCCAATGGAAGCTGCTGGAAGCGGCGGCCAGTATGTCCCTCGGCCCGCGCTGCTTCCAGCAGCTCCCATTGGCCTGGAGCAGCAAACCACGGCCACTGGGAGCTGTGATCGGCCGAACCTGCAGATGCAGCAGGTAAACAAACCAGCCCGGCCCGCCAGGGGTTTTCCCTGCACAAGCAGAGGAACAAGCTTGGGAACCACTGGTTTAAACTGTTATGTTGGAGCTGTGAAGGGCTTGGATTCTTCAGAAACTAAACTGGAGATATTGTCTGTGTTGCCAACAAAACAAACAGTTTTATTATACAGGATGAGAGAAGGTGAGAAACACCGCCTTTGATTAAACTGTGGATGAGAAATCTGATATTATGTTCATTGATGGAGAAGGCAATTTGCACTTCACAGGCTAATTCAGAGAAAAATTATGGAATCTGGCAGACTTCTTTGGACTTCGTAATGTCTGCTGAATTCCTATTTCAAGTATAATGCGGAATTTATTTTGATAAATTACTCTGGGACAATTATATATTTTGGTTATAGATTGGAATGTTGCTGATATCCTGCCATCACCTGTGTTGCACATATGGTCGATAAAGTAGCTGGGCTATTTATTTCTTCTCATTGTTTTAAACATTCCATCTATCAGTGTACATTCATAAATAAATCTTTTCTAAAAGGCTGTTACAAATGCTCTCAAAGGGAGTTTATAATGGAAAAAGTGACAGATCCTTAATTATGGTCGCAGTGAAAGGCACACGTGTGTGTGTGTGTGTGTGTGTGTACACATAAGCATATGCAGAGAAAGGTGGGAAAGGGAATGGAAAATAATAATGTTTTCAGAGGTCTGGAATGACTACATAACTTCCAAGTGGAGGAGTGACCAGAAGCCACAAGTGAATTGTGTTAGGGTATTTCTAGCAAAATGTAGGTAGATTGTATATTTTGCTCCTCACCTTTCTAGTGTAAATGCCTGCTAAGAGAAGGAGTTTTTAATTTTGTCAAAAGATTTTAAAAACTGTTTGTGGTCAGTGAAACTTAAAATACATAGACTATGAACATGCTGGTATTATGGCTAATAGCTCAGTCAATTCTCTAAATGAATCTTTTTATGCACAATTTCTTTAGGGTGAATATAATCATTTCTCTACACTACCTTTCAGTAATTTACATCCAGTAAAGGTGTTATCTGGAAAGGGGTACTGTGCCTTTAAAACAGAAAGGTTTATGAAGTCAACTGACAAATCTTTATTGAATTCTCTAAAAGATAGGAATTTAATTAGGTAGTCATCCTGTGTTAGAGTTTCATATGGGACTGATAATTCGTTTCAGTTTCATGTTAATGTTTATAATGTTGTAAGCAACATTGGTGCTTTTAGTTGGTGATTTTCGGTCTCTCACTGCAGCACTTATGTTAGTTTCATGATCTATCAGTAGGGCTGGAAGTTCAAAACTAATCTCTGTATTACAGTTATAGATATTAGATTTGTCACAAATGGTTATCTTTAATGGGATAATATTCTAAAAATATTCATCACAAGTGAACTACCATTTAGATCAGTAATATTTGTGATGTGAACACTTGCCAATCATATTTTAATAAGAGCATTGCAAACAAAGTCGGATTAACCTGCATGAGTTATGTGATTTATAGGAAGGTTTATGAATGACTATACACACCACACAAGTCAAACTTTCTGCATAGACAGTCTTTGTGACTCTAGAAGTAGTAGTCTTTGAAAAAACACTGGACTGCAGTCAATCACTTCTACAATTTTGCTCTGTTTAGCACCTTAGTTTGCATGCCTAAAATCATTCTAAGAGTTTTACAGACTACATGTACTATTAAGAATAGTGTATACTGTGAAACATGGTAGTTTTTGAAAAATCAGATGGGAGATAGGTTTATTTTATTAGAAGAATGACACAGCAATATGGATTATGTGGTGTCAGTGCAGACACGGTTACTGAGATACGAGTTTTAGAATGGAAATAGAATTGAATTGAATTGCATGATCAGTGCAGAAAGAAGGGAGGCATGCATTAAAGTAGTTGTGTACTAACTCTGAGTTCCACAGATGGAAAGAGAGTGCTTATGTTTAGTTCCATAAGTTACTCACTTTGATTAGCCTTTAAGAATAACATTGTAAGGCTTTTCTCCTTTTTATCTTTGATCTCCTTGGGATCTGTGTAATCCATGTTTTAGAGAGGAATCCTGGCTAACAGCCCATGCAGATTTGTAAAGCTGATCAACACTGCATGACAAATGGCGTAAAATACCACTGAAGAATTCAGATCTTGTCTGGAGGTGAGGGGGTGGAAATGTGCTGCATCAGAGAAGCACTTATAGCTCTGGATGCATTGCTGCTATCAGGCACAGCAATTGTAAACATACCAGCTTTATGAGCCTTGCAAAAGATGGAGAGCAGTAACATTTGTTTAAAGAATACATTGTATGCAGTCCACTCAGAAGCTGTCAGTCATTTCAGGAAAGAATGAGAAGCCTTTGTAAGGAACCTGACTTTTAAAGGGGTTATTAGAGATAAGTCTCCTCCTAAATCAATCTGCTCTCATGAACAGGGAGGGTCATTTGGAGTATATTGAGTTTTACCCTGGTTTGGTTGAGGTAATTGACTGTTGCAAGGTGTTTTTTGTTTCTTGCATGATCCTCAGTTTACCACCTACTGCTATGGTTTCACGAAACTGTAAGTGAATAAGAAATGTGAAAATAATTCTTAAAGAAAGCTAGTGTTATTTCAGTGCTTGGAGAGAATTTGGTCATTTATACAGGGATTGATTTATGGTGCTCATTGCTGCTCATTCAACATCTGATTATTAATTATTATTATTATTATTTTATTATATTTTTTGTGAATGCTTCTTTACAAGATACCATCATGACCCTGAAATAATTCACAGAGACTGATTTGTAAAACATTCTGAATCAATTAAGGCTTTAATCAGCAAGCAGCAAACTTCAGATGGCTTCTGGACTAATTTTACCATCTCCCATCATCATGAACCTAAGCTGAGAAAAGAAAACAATTAAAGGGGATGTAATTATCTGTCCTGATTAGAGAATTAGAAGAGTTTGTGTTTATTCTGTCCCTGTGTAAAAGGGGAAATCTGCTTTGAAAAAACTGCTGCTGAAATGCTAAGGTTTTCAGTGCAAAGTTCAGATGTTTGAGAGGAAGATGCAGTCAACGACTGTAACACAAAATGAACAACAATATATCTAGTTACCAAGCTTGGGAGAGTCTGGCCTCCCAGCAGGTGCTCTGCACGATGGTATGCAAGACCTGGGTTTGAGACTGTCTTTGGTGCTTCTGCTGTGCAGGGTAATTGGTGTCACCACACGTTTGGGCATTTGAAGCAGGATTTCAGTAACCATTTCTTTTCCAAGCTCTCCTCAGATGGGTCACTTCAAATGACCAAACAGTGGTAGTCTCACAGAGGCCAGCATGCTTGTATTTAAGGCAGTGTGGAGCAGTGCTGGGTAAGAAATGGTGGGGCAAAATGCACATCTCAATGATCAGGTTGGCAACTTGCTGTGACATACCCAGGGTACTATCTTGACTAGTGAGTGCTTATGTCACTCTTGACTTCTAACGTGGGATGCCCTTTATGCTGCTTTGCCACTGTAGTCTCCAGTTCTGGACTGCTCACAAGCAGCCTCCAGCATGCAAGTCATTCCCAGCTTGGTCTGTGTGTCCAGCCACACCTAGGACATTATCTGCTTATACTGCAGGGTGACCCCAACATACTCCTACTCCTAGATTTCCCCCCAGAAATGGGTCTTGTACTTTCCAGCCCTCTCATGGACAACACAAGTTTATGCAAAGTCCATCATTTTATTAATAGAAATGATATGCACATATTCTTTTATCCCAAATGGAGTTTCCCAGACACCTCAATTCAAATACACCAATTAGATAAAACAATAAAGCAAGTTTATTAACCACAAACAGATAGATTTTAAGTGAATACAGGTAATGAGGCATAAAAGTCAGAAATGATTACAAGAAAAATAAAAATAAAATGCAACAGTGCCCAATTTAATAAACTAGGTTAAACTCAAAGCAAAGTTTTTCTCTCTGCATGCTATCAACAGTCTTATTGGCTAAACTTCTTGGACCAGGGCCCCTTTCCCAGTTGAATGGCTGCTCCCTTTGTTCCTTCTGGTACAGTGAATCGATGGACAGAGAGAGAGAGAGCAAGGAGGACGAGGGGTACATTGGCGTGTCTGCCCCTTCTTTTTATAGTCCTGTCTTCCCTTTGAGAATCATTTCCATCTGGGAGCATGGCAAAAAGCAGAGGGTGGCCAGGAATTCCATGCTGTTTCTTTGCTAAGATGTAGATTTTTTCCCCACTGCTGCCTTTTCTTCTAAAGAATAGCCACTTAGCAGGTAGTGGCCCTGTGACTGGTTCCCCTTGGGGTGCCACCTGGAACTGGGGTACCACTGAGCCCCCCGACCCACCAGCCAGGGCTCCCTTTTACACTATACTGCTGTGACAAGCCACCAAGCCCCCTCCAGGGTCCAGTCTGCACTTTCACCAGCACACATACAGGTAGAGACACACCCAGCTGCAGTTGCATGCAGATGCTCTGACCAGCCCCTGCATGGGAAGGCTCCAGCTAGGGCACCTCCCAGGTCCTAAGGCACACACCCTCTCTGGAATATAAGCCCAAAATTATAATGTCTTGCGCTGCACAGAGTAAGCTCATGAAATTCGCCCCCTCCCTCAATGTGGAGAGGAATGTGCAACAGCTTTCTGCCCTGAATTATGATTCCCACACACTGGTTTTAGATAAAGCAAAAACAAGTTTATTAACTACAAAAGATAGATTTTAAGGGATAGCAAACAGATCAAAGCAGCCATTATTTGGAAGGCTCGCCTGGGGAGATAAGCATCTCCTAAAGCCTATTGTTCTCTCTAATGACCCTTCCCCACCCACTATCTAGGTTGAGAACATCTTGTCTAGTGGGCGTTCCCCAGGTGTAAACACATTTGAAATACAGATACATAGTCAATATTCCTAACTTCAGATACAAAAATGATACATGCAAAAATGATACATACAAATAGGATGATCATATTCAGCAAATCATAACCTTTCCAATGACACCTCATATGCCTTGCATAAAATACATCATAATTATGCTATAATTATATCATACTAACCTCACTATGAAGAATATGGGGTGCAGTGTCACAGGCTCATTGACCTTGTTTATACCTGGCTGAGCTGTCAGCTTGCTGTATGTCTTTGAGGAACTGGTTTGGCCACTCCCCAGACTTGGAACATGTTTTAGGGCTAGTCTACACTGGCAAAGCTAAAGCGCTGCTGTGGCAGTGCTTTAATATGGCTTGTGTAGTCATGGCAGAGCGCTGGGAGAGAGCTCTCCCAGTGCTCTAAAAAACCCCACCTCCAAGAGGGATGTAGCTACTAGCCAGGCTCCCAGCGCTGGTGCACTGTCTACACTGGCGCTTCACAGCGCTGAAACCTGCTGCGCTCAGGGGGGTGTTTTTTCATACCCCTGAGCGAGAAAGTTGCAGTGCTGTAAAGTGCCAGTGTAAGACAAGCCCTTATTAACACCATATGGCGAATCTTCTAACTTTACACAAAGTGTTGCCACATGTCTTTTACCAGGACAATAACGACCAGCAAATTATGAGTTTTCAAATGATACCTCTCAAGGCCTACTTTGTAAAAAGATTATTACAATAGTGGACACAGGGGTACATTCTGTCACACTTGCCCAGCCTAGGATGCCAGGTTCCTCCTGCCACCAAAATTAAGTGATTGTTAAATAGAAAAATTTGGTAGTTTGTTTTTGAGAACGGCTTAGAAATATTATTTGGATAATTGTTTCTTGAAAGAAAAATTCAAGTTTCTAGGTAAGAACCATCATGAAGATGTGGCTAGAAGAAAGGCAACAACATCACTGTGCATCCTCTTGAGCAAATGTGAAGGGTCCCATTAGAGATATGTGGTTAACGATAGCTGGGTTCCTCTAGTCTTGCTTTTTTCATGTTATCTCAGTTCCTGGCAAACTGAATTCTTAAGGTTGGATTGCTGCATTTCAGGACCACTTACCTTTTCGGAGCACTCTGCAATCCATTTTGGTAAAGCCCCAAAAGCTCTGAATTTAAATAATGGGATCATAGTGAACTAGGGAAGCCATCACATCTTAGAGGACATCCCCTGTAGGTGCAAGCTATATTTGTAGTCCCTCAGTACCTGTGTACAATGGAAAAATAATACTGAGATTTCCCTCTTACTCTAACTCCCCTCCACATGTCCCACATTTGTAGCTTTTTTCTTTAAGATTTGGGAAAATTAAACTCTTTATCTCTCCTCTCCTCTCCTCTCCTCTCTCTCTCTAAAAATCAGAAAAATATCACCCACTTTAAGTGAATCCAGACTGTGGAAATCAAAAATTCTTTATACTTTGTGGCCTGCCTAGACAGGACCCATCTCTGTATTCCTTTTCAGTTCTGTCCCATTTCAAAGGCTTAGCACCCCTGGCCTTTGCACTCCCAACTCTGACACTATCAAGAGTCCTGAGATTTTTTTAAGGCAGTCATGAGGGAACAAGACGTCCTTAAAAGCCTTGAAATCAGTGAGGTTTTGGCACATATGGAGCAGCTTGCGGGGTAAGGTCCTTAATGTGCAGTCTGATTCCTCCATGCATCTGCCACAAGCTCCTATGCCAGACAACTGCAAAGTATCTAAGGCCAGAAGAGGGAACAAGTAATGAGTCTAGAAATGGTAAGTGTATTCATGGAAGGAGTTAGGGGAACAGTGTTGGAGATTTCCTTTAAAATAGGAGAAGAAAAATCTGTGATTCCCTAGGAGACTCAAATTATCACTCCAGAGCTTCTTGTTAATGTGCTGTAGTTGGTACTTGACATCACATGGCACTGGAGCATGAGCAGTAAACATCTCACCAACATTTCATCCTGTCCCTTCTGAAGTGGCAACATTGTCTGAACTGGCCTCATGCAAGAGATATAGGTAGATTGGCGGGTGGTGAAGTGGCAACATTGTCTGAACTGGCCTCATGCAAGAGATGTAGCTAGATTGATAGGTGGTGGTGTAGAAGTTACGCAACGGACAATGACGCAGTGATCTACTGTACGAGTCAGTAGATAGTCGGGTTGTAGGTATGATGGGAGAAAGCTTAGAAGCATATCAGAGCAAATTCATGGTCTGCTGCCACCACCAGCAAAATTCCTATGAGTTCATGATTGTGGGAGGCAGAAAAAAATGTGAAGATACGTATAAAAAGCACTGTTATTTAAAGGGGTCTGTAAACGAACAGGAATTAATTAAGAATTAAGCACTGAAGGGTACATGGGGTCCAGGCACTGGCAACAAAGGTATTTACAGTTCATAGGTGAAAATCCACAAAAAAGTATGTTAGCTATGTGTCAAATGAACTGATAAAACTGGGGTAAAGACGATGATTTCACTTGTGTGTCGCTTCTGTTTTGGCCTTTGTGGAATTTTTCTAACAATTTCAGTTTAAATGAGGACAAAATATAAAAATATTTCAATTTACTGTAAAATTTTCTCTTATTCTCTAGTTTTTGTTTCTGTAAAAAGACTTTATACTTCTTACTGCTTTTCCATTGCATTAGCTGGGTTTTTGCTTAACTGAGAGATAAGTAATAGTCTGCTAGGAGATGATATTTATCCTTTATATCTTCCCAGAGCTGATCAGAATCCACAGATTGCATAAAACCTCTCATAACCCCCCCTTTTACAACTCTACTGTAATTTCTTTTTTGAATGTTTAGCAGAATGTTAATCCTGACATATTTAGATGCCACGATGAAGGATTGCCACTGCATTCTGTGCAAAGTTCAGAATAAATGTCCAGAAGTCTGGCGAGTTATAGGTCATTTACAGTAATTGGACATAAATGTAATTAAGTAACCTCAGTATTATCCAGCAGGAATTATAACCTTTATTGTTTATTAATGAACAGTAAACAAACCTATCACCAATCACTGATTCTGAAAAATTTGTCACATAATTTATTCCAATAAATGGAATACGGAAAGGGTGAGTCTTTTGATAGCACTGGGGTTATTAAATACTGTTGAGCAAAATCTTCAGTGTAATGAGATTAAAACTGTCTACATAAGGAAAATAAATTTTATTAAAGAAGAGAGAAAGAGAGAGGACTGCATTATCAATGTTGACTTTATAGTGTTGGCGACACCCAATTAATGGCTCACTGTTTTTTTGAGACTTAATTTACATTACTGTTAAATGAATTAAAAACTCAGTAGATGTACAAATACCAAATAATATCCTAGCCGCCTGCTAGAACACAGCCAGTGCAAAGACCCAACAAGGCTCTCATTTATGCAGAATAACACACATTTAATTTTAATCATATTGTAATTTATGCTGCTTTAATGAATATATTTGGCTTTCAGTATAATAAAACTGGTTATCACATTATTATAAAGGTAATGATCGATGCTGTTGTCTGCTGCATTTCACTTTTCAATTAGGAGGATCCATAATGATACATATATGTGAGAGAAGTGTATATAGATTTCCTAAAGACCTTCAGTTTTACTATTCACCTAATTCAGTACTGTATATTATCTGCAACCGATCTGTTATGCGTCTTCTGGTAGGATCTGGAGTCCTCTTTAAACACCACCTTCCCCTGCAGGAGCAAGAAACAACTGTACCTACTTTATTTGCCTCTGTTATCTAATGCAGCAAGATGAAAAAGTAAAGTCTGCAGTGTTCGTGATCTACACATAAAAAATAAATTATGCTATCAGGTGCATGCGAGTAGTTGGTGAAAGGGAAATCTGAAGTCTATTGACTTTTGTCATTAGTGAATAGGATCATGCTAATTGTGACTTGTTCTGTTTCTGGAATTCATGCTGTAGGGTCTTTTCCTTTTTTAAACAAAGGAAATAGAAAGCAATGTGTAACGTTGTGAACAAAGATTTTCCCTGTTTTTCCTCACTGAGAAGCTCAGATGTGTATGGGCATGTAGAAGAATCTGCCCAAAAGACAGTCTGTCTGCTTAAAGAGAGAGATTATGGTTGAAATAAGTTTTCAAGTTAAATTAAAAGCTATCATAGCACGTCTGCTGCATTGTTTTTTAGTTCCTCTTATTCCTAGTGGTAAGAAAAGTAAAATGCTATTAAAATTGATATGAAAAATGCTCGGCAGGGTTTCTTGTCCCCATGATAGTACATTTTCAGAATGTATCTTTTGGCTTTGTTTTAGATAATTTCGCAATTGGGCTGTCATCCTGTGATGAATGTGATTTTTGGATTGTGGACTGTCCTTTCCTACTGTTCTTGTCACTTGCTTTTCCAACCAGGCATAACTTGTAAAAATGTGCACTCATTCAATAGCTCTGTCACTGTTGAGACTTCCTACATGCTCATGAAGCAAACAAGTTATTGGTGAGTCTTTTGGGGAGAGTGGGGAAAAAGTCATGCTTTCCTTTAGAATGTTTTCTGTGTTTCTTAATGCAGGCATGTTTAGTGTTTGCTGTATGGAGAAATTTATTGTATCCTAGAGAGGTAGAGCTCAGATTTCTGAAAAATACCCTAAAATGCTGCAATATAAAATGGGGACCAGGGAGAGGATGGCATATCTCCCAACATTTAAAGTGGCTAAAGCGGGATGCAGTGCCACTCCGGTTTGGTCCATCTGCCTCTCTGTAGATGGAGACAGAGAGGCAGACAGGCCAAATTTAATTGGCATTGCGACCTCGCACACAATGTTGCAATGCCACTCAAATTTGGCCCAGCCACCTCTTCATAGATAGAAATGGAGGGGTGGTTGGGTCTACGGGGTCAAAGCAAGACAGTCCTGCAAAACTTGGAACTGTTGGGAGGTCTGGAAAGGGGTTAACTTTTTTGTGCAACATTTTCCCAGTTTGTTTTGCTCAGTTTTCACTTCCTTGTAGGCTTCCAAGGTTCTGGATGTTTCTCAGGTTGGCTTTCAAAATGCACTTCTAACTTGAGATTTCTAATTTTTGAAATGTTGAGCATTGGATCTCTTTCCCAGAAGTAACATTGTCACCATCTTTAGTGACTTTTGCTTGTGGAGAGAAAACATGGAAGGGATAACGCAACTCTTAGACATTTATACACATGTTTATAATCTATTTTATACTGTACCCAGATACACACACTAGGTATGATGGGGGCATGAATCACTTGTGCAATATGCACACTGATTTCTCTTCTACAAGTGATAGGATTTAATGATGATTTCCATATGTCCCAATATTCCCCCAACTCATAGTCCAGCCAGCATGGAGGGCTAAATTGAGATGTCAACATCCTCAAGAAGGGCAGCAGTTGTTGGGAGCAGTACATATAAGAGTAGGTTAGTGAGAACACATAAATGCAGCCACTCCATTTTTAAAAAAAAATGAGTCAAAATACAATGGGGAAGGCTCAGCCATTCAGGGTAATAGAAATAATGTCCATGTGACTTATGAACCAATCACAACCGACCAATCTAGCTTGACATTTAAAAAGTAACGTGAAAATTTGCTATCAAATTTTCAGTCATCCTAATAAAATATGAGTGTGTGTAGCATGAAATGTACTCATACATTTCTGACATTTAATAAAATTGCTCTAATTGTTTGGACATTTTGCAAACTTGCGAACAGGTAAATTAGGATGCAAAAAATTGCTACAAGTATTTCTCCAGTTAGAAATTGAGCTGATTCTGGAAAATTAGCCATCTCGCCTGTGTATTTTTTCCCACCTGGTTTAATGGAGTTTTCAATCAGCCTAAGTAGATGAATGAACAGGTGCTTTACAAATCTAAATAAATAAGGTTCCCTTATATTTATTTATTTATTCATTCACTTTCTTTAGGTTTATTGCAGTTATAATTACCATCCAGAGCTCTGAGCGCTTTCACAACAGTTAAAACTCAGTGATTAAAATAGTCACCACATATTATAAAATAATATGCCCATATAACTCTAACTCACCAACCAATAATGAACATTAGATTCCTGTTACACCATATACCCTTCCTCCTCCCCAAATGCTTGATTGAAAAGATGGCCTTTGAAGTGTGTGTGATGTTACACTCCGTATTCTTCATGTCTATATGCTTATGATCTGGATATGACATAACTAAGATGTACTTTATGCAAGATGGCTCATGTAAGATATCATTGAAAAGGGTATGATTTACTGAATGTGATTATCCAATGTGTATGCCTGTATCATTTCTGTATCTGAAGTTAGGAATAGTGACCATGTATCTGTATTTCAAATGTGCCCCTTTGGGTGTCACCCACAACTAGTCCTTCAAGTATAACATAGAAAAAGTCAGACTGGGCTGGTGGCCTGTTAGGAAGAAACAAGAAGACTATGAAGATACTAATCTCTCTCCTTCCTGAGAGTCCCTGGGACTAGCTGTGACACTACTAGGTGTGGGGGTCCTGCCACCTAGTCCTAAACACTATCTTGAACTTCTAGTAATTTTCCACTCACAGGAAGGGGGAGGTCAAGTTTGGGAAACAAAAGGCTTCCTGCCTTATGTAAATTCTATTTTGGGCTGGGAGGGAAGGCATTCCAGACTCTCCTCCATGGCCTACCCAAGAAGAAGGACTGCTGAGAGAACCTGAAGGGACAAAGAAAACAACCTGAAGGGAAAGGCAGGGGTGAGTCCAGACTGAGACAGGGGTCCAGTCTGTAAGAAAATAACTAGAACTCTGAGCTATAGAAGTTCTGCATCCTGCCTAAATTCAACATTTAGGGTGAGAAATTACATTTTATAACCTGTTTCTTTAGATAATCAAGCTTAGTTTGCGTGTTTTGTTTTATTTGCTTAGTAAGCTGCTTTGTTCTGTTTGCTACCTCTTTAACCACTTAAAATCTGCCTTTTGTAGTTAATAAAATTTGTTTTATTATTAAACCCAGTTTATGTAATTTATAACTGGGAGGGGCAAGAAGTTGTGCATATCTCTCTTCACACTGAGGAAGAGGCGAAATTTGATGAGTTTGTGTTGTGCAGATTTTTCTATACAGTGCAAAACAATATACTCCCAAAAGAGATGTGTACGTGAGTGCTGGGTGAGCCTTCTCACACACAGCTGACTTCAGTCTGTGTCTGCAGCTGGGTGTGGCCCTACCTGTGTGTGTGTGTGCTGCAAGAGGCTGGAGAGCCTAATTCAGTAAAACGGAGAGGGAATCCAGGCTGGTGTAGCTGGAGGGGCTCAGCGGGATCCAGTACATCAGGTGGCATCCTGGATGGGGGGGGGGTCCGACCCATCACACTGTGTCCAAAAGGTTAATGGAGCTGTGTTCTGATGGGGCAGTAGTGGAAATGCTTGAACCACTGCATGAGTTCCAAACCCATGGGCAAAGAATTCTTGACTTGCAATCCTCAGCAGTTATGGGCAGTATGGTGTGGAGTTCCGTTTCTCTTTCTCTATGGTGCTTGTGAGATGGGGAGGGCTGGGTGTGTTTTTCCTGCTTTGTGTCCTATAGTTTAATGAGCTACATCATATACCTGGGGTTGGCAGAAAAGGTGAGGAGGGAAATTACAACAGTACTACTACATGTTTTACAATAGGATCTAAAGTCCCCAATCAAAATCACGGTCCCATTGTGCTAGGTGCTGTAAAACACAGAATGAGCGACAGCCCCTGCCTCAAAGAGCTTACAATCTAAATAGACCTAGATGTACAAAGGGTGGAAGACAGCAAGTTGTATTATCCCCATTTTACTGTGATGAAGTGAGGCACTGAGAGATTAAGTGATCTGCTAAGGTCACATAGGGACTCTCTGGCACAGCTTTTAATTGGACCTAAATGGATCTTTTGAGTCCCAGGCTAATGCCTTAAGTACTTGGTCACAAATGCCCTGCTTTTCCAATCTCAAATTTCATTGTGATGTTGTACCTTTGCTCTCCAATTGCCTACCCTGATTATTTAAACTGGATTTCTTATGTGATGTTACCTCATGAAAAGACTGGAATGAACTAGACAGAGGCCAAAGAGGCAATGTTTGGATCCAGATAAGGTTTAGAGGAGAGTTTGGGTTATGAGTCCAGCTCAAGGCTGGCACTGAACTAGATTTCAGTTCAGATTTGATAGTGCTGAAGTCTCTTATGCTCTTCTCCTGAGATTTTGCCCCAATGTGATAGAAATCTTGTGAAATGAAGTTCTGCCACCTTGAACGACAGAATCTTATAAGAAGAGTCATATTAATGAGATTTCAGCAATTTCTGAGACCGAAAATAACATTTTCCTGTTTTGGATCCAAAGCAGAAACATAAGATCAAAAATGACCAAGGTTTTGACTTTGAATCCTCCTTCTTCCAGTTGTAAAGGGATTCAGATTCAAGGTTCCTGATTTGAATCCTTATCTAGTATTTAATTTCCAGAAAAAAAATGTTTATGGTGCTCCTATATAAAGAAGAAAGGAGAAATAACAGGATGTTAAACTACCAAAATGTAGTTTGGTCACTTATGGAGCAACATCCACAGTAAGATTTGGAATTGGCAAAGCAGGACATTTCAGATCCAGCAGTACCTTTAAGCATCAAATTAGGTGGATTGAGTGGGTTTTACTCGATGGAGAAAAAGTCCTCCTTTCGAAGGAGTACATATTTTGGATATTTGGGTTTATTATGTAATTCTGGAAATTTGCTCACAGATGGGTGGATTTAAAAATAAATCAAAAAGAAGTAAATTCTCTTCACACACTTTTATGTTCTCCTGGTGATAGCCAGTTTGATTCTTCAAACCATGAAGAATTGGTAGGTTGAAATGAAATAAAAGGAAACAATGTTTAAGGTTTCTGCTTGCCTGATAAAACAATGAGAGAGGAGCTTGAGTCCACATCACCTACCCCAGCTTGTTTTTTTCTCTTTGCAGTATAGTGCTTATTTAGGGCCAGCTAGTGGTCTGGAATCCCACTTTGCAATATAAAGGTAAAACATCCTGAAAATTATATCTTGCAGAAGTAGCATCATGCCCTTTGCATTGCAATCCTGCATTGTGATGTGAATGAGCCTTGTGATGAGGATAAGTTTGGCCTAGAGAACATACTATTAAAAGTGGCAACACTGCTTTCACATTTGCATCATGTATATCAATTGCTGCTAGGGTTGCCAGGTGTCCGGTTTTTGACTGGAAAGTCTGTTTGAAAGGGGCCTCGTGCAGCGTCCAGTCAGTACTGCTGACCGGACACTAAAAGTCCAGTTACCACAGTAACTACAATCGGACTCTGCTGCCGGGAGGGTGGGAAGAGCAGCTGCTGCTGCTGGTTAAGAAGGGATCCTGACAGTGCACAGCGTTTGAGGAGTGGGGCCAACAGCTTGGCTCACCACCCATAACAGCCTATCCTGCCTTCTTAGCCTCTCGGGGCCCTGGCTCTCTCCAGCCCCTTGCTCCAGGTACTGACCCCCCAGCTCTGCCCTGACATGCCCCAATTGGGCAGGCAGGCTCTGCATCAGCCCCTCCCAGCCGAGCTCTGCAGGCCACACGTGAGTGTCAAGGGAGGGGAGTGTGAACAACTTAGTGGGGAGTGTGAGCGGTGGGGGTGGGGGGAAGTGAGTGACGGGGGGCCATGTAGTCTCTGGTTTTGAAATACTGGAAAGTTGGAAACCCTAGTTGCTGCTGAGAGCTCTGGATGCTCCCCTCTCCCTAGACATCTTGAAGATGTTCTGATTCAATCTGAACAATGCTTCCATTTTTTTCTGGGGGAAGCTAATGCAGATTTGTCTCTTCCTTCTGTATTCCAAGAATGGCGCTTCCTCCCCTTATCACAGGGGTTAACATTCTTTAATAACTAAATACTCCTTATTCCTCACTCCAGGAAGACTCCCATAAATGAAAGATTTGTCTGAGTAAGATGTGAGCCAGGAATACTGAATAGGGCCTATAATAATCATAGCAGAAGTTTTTAAAAGGAATCCATTGTTCTAATGTCAGATCAGGGTACTCTGTTTTTTGTAATATCATAACAGTTAGTTCTATCTCTTTCTCTGCTACCATGCAATTATTTCCCTTATTCCTCTTTTACATTGCTGGAACAAGCAAAATTGGAGGTGGAGAGAGGGCTACTGTTTGTAAAACCCCTTGTTAAGAAGGTGCTTTGTTTCAGATTTTCAGTCCGTGAGCTGCTGGTTTTAACTCTAAACTGGAGAAAGACTCTAACCCCTTTTTCAATCACCCGTAGCCATCCTGCCTCCATTCATAGACAGAAGCCTAGGCTTAGTCTTGTTGTTCGTCTGATAGCTTTCACAGTCTCTTTGTTGTCTCTGGTTAACGTACCATATTTTTTTTCTCCCCCCCCCCCCCTTAAACAAATATTGCCAGGCTCGAAGTGCTTCTCCTGCTTGTAGAAAAGTTATAGCCTGGGATGGAGCGTAACTGTGCTCTGATTAAAGTGATTAAAACTATATACAGCATGCATAATTAACCTTTGCGCTGGCTGTCATGGGGAGCTGATGCATGGAGCAGATACAGTATCTATCCATGGCAGGAGGCGTATGCTACATGACCATTTTTTTCTCTGGAGAATTTTAATCACTTGAGATAAAGAGCCAGGAGAGAGAGATCAAGGCTGTATTAATCCTCTCAATGGCTTTATAATTTCCTCACTATTCTGCTGCTGGTAATCAAGAAAAATAATGCTGCCTTAATCCTGGATGCCAAGGTCAATCATCCCTGAGCATTTTGATAGTAAGGATGTCATTATGAAAAGTTTTTTAATGAACATAATTTCCCATGCATGCTTTGGGGGCAGGGATGCGCGTGGGGATTTCATACTGGTCGTCCTCTAAAAAACTAATCCAAAGGGTTCCCCTTCGTCCCTGTTCCTGGTGAAAAAAAGTTAAAAAAATAATTGGTCTGTTTTGGAAGTAAATTCTTCATGTCTGGTCAAGGCAGCCACATGAGGCAATGAGCATTTGGAAGGTACAGTGGGAGGGCAACACCAGGCAGTCAGCAGGTGAAGAGAGGCAGCAGGAAGGCTGTTCCAGGTGATCAGCAAGTGGACAAGGAAGTACAAGGATCACAGTAGACAGCCATCAGGAATATAACACTACTTAACATTAGTTCCCTTCCTGGAATTATGCCAAGCTTCTGCACAGACGTGCAATGACACTTTAGAGCCACATGCTTCCTTTTAAGAATGTGCAAGCTAATGATCTTTTGGGTTGCTGCTGCTGCTATGACCTTGCCAGGTGGACATACAAACTGGAAAGAGGCTGCTGGAATCCTGTTGCCTGACTGGAATCTATTTTGTCATGACTTTGGAACATAGGAACATTGCAGAGATCAGGTTCCTGCTGTCTTTACCTGGCACTTTATTCATTTCATTAAGTGAAAAGTGTTTTTAAAATCTGTTTTTCTAAAAGCCTGTATTCTGAATACTTAAAAAGCCTGCAGTGTAAATTATATTATTTACCGTGACATTTAATATAATCCTGCAATAACTTCAAAAATATAAAAGAAGAAAAGAAGTGTCCATCGTTAAGACTGAGTACTCCTATCAATTACAGTAACTAAAAAGACAGACATGGGGTTAGTGCTGCAATTATTAGTAATATGGAATGCATGCTTTAAGAAAATAAGTCTATTCTCTTGGTTTTGGTTCTGGGTTATTTTTAGATACAGAATATTCAGTTTTGGAAAAGCAATTTCGTACTTACAGCTCAAATTAGTATGAGGCATGATTAGGATGATTATTCCATACTCCCATGTCTTACACCATTGGTCAAAAAAAATAGTCAAGCCCCACCCTCTAGAAATATCTGTTGTCACAGATCGCTAGATCCTGGCCTTCTCTCAATTTCACCAAGGTCCCAGCTTAAAGTCAAAGGGATATTAAAAGAAAAAGCATTCAACGTAAAAAGGATCTTTGGATGCAAGTGAGGTAACAACCTCTGGCATCCAGACTCCAATGTATCCTTAACAGTTCCAAGCTCATTTACTGCTAGTCTGAGCATGAAACAACGCTGATCACTGTAGAAAAATATTAAACGCAATAAAAAACATACCCGAGTAAAAGTAATGTTAAGATTTTGACTTAATCCTACAAAAGCCAGGAATTTCAGGGTAAAGGCCTCTTATTCCTCAACTCTCACTGCTATATCTATTGTTATTGCAGCCCATATATTGTATCTATGATCACATACTGTTCTCAGCCTCTAGGAATACCTGGGCAGACCAGTTAGCTTCCTTGCAATTGTATGAAATCCTTTATCAGGCCTTTAAAATCCAGGCTATTGGGATTCAGGTGGCATCAATTCCTGGAAATACAGGAGTTTTGTAATACTGGCCTTTTGTAATTTAGCACTTTCATAGGAGGATGCAGAAAATTCATGATGGAAGAAGCTTTAGCCACTGGATTTAGGTAAGATGGTGTCACAGGTTAGATTCTCTAGAGACAATGCATATTGTTTTATCTTGAATGTGGAAGTTTGGGGCTTTTTATGGCAAGATGAGTTATACAATCTAAAACATCATTTCCCTCCCCTCCCCCCCCACAGAGAAATGACAGGGTTTTCGAGGGGCACAGCCAAGAAAGTTTTAATAGCTTTTCTGAGTGATAGTTTGGTTTGACCAAAACAAATGGCAGCCTCTCCACACAATACTTTTTGAAACCATAATATCCTATAAGAAGATAGTATATTAAATGAAGCCAATTCCAGTCCTTGCTATTCTGTTTGCTGAAGTATTTGTAGAACCAGCCTTTTGCTAAAATACAGCCTGTTTATTTTTTAAATAAGATGCTTCTCATGAACATATTGCACAGGAAACCAAATACAATCTTTTTCTATGTCCGCCTAATTGTATTTGTTTATTTTAGAATGTATTTGAGGGTGGTGCTCATTACATGGACATAGACACGGATATGCACATTAGCACTGTTTAGGATCACATGTAGTGCATATAGCAATTAATGTGCAAACAAACACAACAGGTTTGTTGCAGTGGAACCCAAAATGGCCTCAGTGTTTTCCAAATTTAGAGGAGGACACAATCCCTATTCCAAAGAGAATACAATTTAAAAAACTTCAAGTAAGTCCTGAGCTGCAACATTCTTGCTACTTGAGTCCTGAGTTTATACTGGACAGAAATGGTAATGGTGTAGAATTGTGTGGTAGCTTTGTTATGTGAGCAAACAGGCTTTTTTTTTTAAACGGAGTAACAATATATATATTTTTAAACTTACTTTTTTTTCCTTCTAGAGGCCTCCTCTTGGTCTCTCCTGTAGGAACACAACTACCACTGAAAATTAGGCCACTTATTTAAGTACCTAACTCCTGGAAGAGTTTTGCCTCAGGCCATAAATGCCAGTTGCTCATTAATTCCCCAGAAATGCCATGGGCTAAGGTTGTTATTGCTAATCTGATTCATTTGTTTTGTTATTAAACAAAACAAAAAAGAACTTGTTACCATTTTCCCATGGAGTCCTCATTTCTTCTGAGAACTGCAAGGATAATCAGTCTGAATATAGCCCTGCTGTGGTATGAGGATTTTCTAGATAATTAATATACATTCCAATGGCCAGTCAGGTTTCCTTTCCTCAGTTCCAACCTGGAATCTGGGTTATAATTAAGAGCTAATGTCACTGGAATAGAACACTGTCACAGGATAATGGTCTCCTGCTGCTAGATAAATGTCAAGGCAAAGCAAGAGGTATTTCTGAAATAAAAAACATCAACTGCTATGGCATTATTAAACCAAGTAAGTGATATAGCAGGAATTATTTTGTCAGATGAATGCAGATGCAGAATGGTTAGTTATTCATTGTTCCATTACTGACTTGCCTAATTTGGAGCAACTAAAAGAGCTAACTTATTGTATGCTTCAGGAAAGCAGATGGCAGGTGAGCTATACAAAAGTTTTGTTTTTGTTTTGTAAAGGGAAATATTACTTTAATAACCACCCTGGTTTCTGACTTCCTGAAGTTTTTTCTTTTAGTTTCTAGCAGTGAATAATTGTCAGGTGTTCAACATTCTGAGTGTCTGACACACAGGAAGAAATAATGTGACTCGAGTTGAGTTTCTGGTTGTCTTCTCTGTGCTGTTTGTTATGAAGACAGTGGGTGAATCCCTATTCAGAAGAGACTGACACCTGTCTAACCCAATATAATGTTTTCTTATTGACACTGCATCCGAAAGTCTGTGCGTCGATAGCCCAGATGTTATCTGCAGCAGTCTGTACTAAAAGCAAAAAGGGAAACAAAACCAAAATGCCCTGCAGAATAGTTATATTGGCTAATTGCACTGCAGTGGATTTTACAAAGGCTTTTGTGGACCAGAATACAGGGCACATCACTGAATAAATCAATAGCAATACATTAATAGACTACTGCTCAGTTCTTCATTCACTCAGTGAAAATCCTTGATAATGACATTTTGTTCAGTATATCATTTCAAAACAATAGTCATTTCACCACAATGGTAATGGCTTTGATAAATTATACATGAATGGGATGCTTGAAGTTAGACTATAGATCTGATTTGGGGATATCAGTATTCATGGACAGGATGGTTCTATTAGTACTAGATGTTGATGTACTAATATGTTGGTACTAGAGTATTAAGATTTGAGTAAGAAGTTTGCAATTTAAGACCCTCAATAATATACAGTAGTATTCCAAAAACAACAAAGCCAGAGGTACATTTCAAAGATTTTTATCTTTTTTTACATTGATATCTTTGTGTATCTACTGTGAGATAAATTGTGCTTAATTTATCTTCTCAGTACACTGTACTTGAAAGTAAAGCTGGAGTAGACAAACTCTGATGTGATCTGAAATCTGAAACAATTAAAGTTTGCTTTGAACTTATTTAGCAATTTTCATCCAAGGATCCCAAAGCACTTTACTATTACTAATATTAATAATTATAATAATACTTAGTTCTTATATAGAGATGTTTATGAGTATCTCTCAAAGCACTTTACAAAAAAGGTACATATCATCCCAATTATCCTTATGTTACAAGTGGAAGATGGAGATACAGAGTGGTGAAATGACTTGCCCAAGATCATCCTGTGACCATCAGTGGCGGAACCAAGATTAGAACTCAGATTTCCTGATTTCCAGTCCAGTGCGCTTACCACTAAATAAAACTGACTCCTAAATACAAGAAAAGTTATTTTCTAGAGTATCTAATAGTTTGCCCTCAAATATGAATCTCTACTGTAGAGGACAAGGCCGTGTGAGTGGTCAGAGAGGAGAGCACATATCAGCACTGGTCAGATGAAAGATCATGGCAAGGATGATGAAATGGAAATAGAGACAAAACTTAAAGGGAAGTTCTGCTAACACTGAGATCTTTTTCAGTGAAAGATGAAAAGGTGGTATCTTAGATCGCATTAATTTTGTTCTTTCTTTTCCTCTCCCAACCCTTAAAAAATTGTAGTATTTTGAAAGAGGCCTCCCTGAAGTTTTTATATTTTTCTTTGTACACCAACTCTAACCGTACTAAACTTTTCCACAGTGCATTAAGAGTTCTTAGGGGCATGGTCAACTTTGTGTGTTAATGTCACAGGGCCAAATTCCACATTCGCTTTCACCAGAACAATTTCATTAATGACCAATTAAAGGAGTAACTGAAGGAAGAATATGGCCACAGACTTGACTGCAGGTGTGAAATATTTTATTGGTGGGATTCAGAGCATCCTTGGCCATGTTAATACTCCCTAATGTCTGCTAGAGCATCAAACAATAGCACATCACAGACAGTGCTAAAGAGAAAAAGTGGAATAGGTTTTGCCTTATTTCCCTTAAGATAGCACAAGAAAAAGACAAATCTTAATAACGATCCCCTAGCTTTTAGGCTGGGAACAACTATTTTTTGTTGATACAGAATCAACCTATTTTAGGTGATTTGTCTGGCAAAGAGAATGTTTATTAAAATCAGCATGTTTTCAACAGATATTAGCAGCAGTTTATTTTTAATGTATTTTGCAATTTTTTCCATCACTGGATTATTTTGATTAGTTCTCAACAAATGTAGGAGAAACAAATATTACTAGTTCATCATGGCACTCAATTTATCTGCAAATGCAGCTAGTGCATAATGAGGCTTTTTTTGGCAGGATCTAAGCAATAAATTGGAATTATAGGGAAGATAACATAAAACTGAAGAATAAAATGTTGGAAATTAGGTAATGGGAAAAGAAAGGAGTCAATGCACAGAGAATTTATGGGTGCAATTCCCAGTAAGGTTAACAGGAACTGTTCACATAAATCTCCCCCACATAACAATGCCAAGAGGACACCCCAAACAAATTACAGTTATGAATAAACAACAAGATAGGTACAGAATGTGATGCAGTGTAGGGGAGTATGTTTTCACTTTGATTTGCAGGGATTTACATGCAGGGTTTTGTGATTATAAAAAGTGGTGAATGAATATAGCACATGCAGGAGCAAGAAACTAATAACCATGGTTTGAGCCATGCATCTTGCAGAAAGACAGCCCTCTACATTCTTCCCCTACACAGTTCTGCCAATGCCCCTGAGTCCTAGCCATTAAAAGTCCAGTCAGGGTGCTGCAGGGCTAAGGCAGGCTAGTTACTACTTCTCCTGCCACCGCGCTGGATCCTGGAAGCGGCCAGCAGCAAGTCTGGCTCCTAGGCAGGGTAGGCCATGGGGCTCCACGTGCTGCCGCCACCCTGAGCACCAGCTCCGCACTCCCATTGGCTGGGAACCATGGCCAATGTGAGCTGGGGTGGCGGTGCCTGCAGGCGTGGGCAGCGCACGGAGCCTTCTGGCCCCCCCGCGCCTAGGAGCCGGACCTGCTGGCTGCTTCCAGGGTGCAATGCAGTGCCCGGAGAGGCAGGAAGCCTGCCTTAGCCCTGCTGCACCGGTAACCAGGAGCCGACCAAAGTAAGCATGTGCCCCAACCCTGAGCCCCCCCCCAAATCCAGAGCCCCCTCCTGCACCCTAAATCTCTCATCCCTGGCCCCACCCCAGAGTCTGCACCCAGAGCCAGAGCCTGTACCCCAACTCCCTGCCCCAGCCTGGAGTCCCCTCCCGCACTCTGAACTGCTCATTTCTGGCCCCACCCTGGAGCCCTCACCCCCAGTTAGAGCGCTCACCCCCTTCCGCACCCCATCCCTCTGCCCCAGCCCAGTTACAGTGAGTGAGGGTGGGGGAGAACGAGCCACTGAGGGAGGGGGAATGTAGTGAGTTGGAGGTGGGGTCTCAGGGAAGGGGTGGGAAAGGGGACGGGGCCTCAGGAAAGGGGTGTGGCTAGGGTGTTCAGTTTTGTGCAGTTAGAAAGTTGGCAACCCTATCTCTGGCTTCAGGTATGTCTATACAGCCCGTAACAGCAAACTTCCTAGCCCAAGTCAACAGACTCAGGATAGTGGAGCTCACACTAGCGCTTAACAATAAATGTCTAAACAGTGCTTTGAAGTTGTGGTTCAGGCTTGTGCTTAAGCTCACTTCCTCCCTAGGCTTCAGAGTCTGAGCTCCAGCCTGAGGCAAGGCAACAGCATCGACTGTACTGAGTAAGAACTGTGTAGAGCTGGGTGTCACCAACAGATTGATGGCACTGTAGTCTGACACACTTCAGAATCTCTGCTAATGATAGTACAGTGTTTAGAGGCTGAATGCAAAGTTTCCAGTCTCACAAGAAATAATGGAATATAGGAGTTAAAATTATAATAGATCTGGTTTTCTTTGTGTTTGGAGAAGGTCAGTTAGTGTTGTTTCAGATGCTAGTAAGAGGGTACAGAGAGTGAAAAAAGCAGAGGAAAAGCCACAGGGTGAGAGACAGGGGAAAAGAGCAGGGGAAAAGGGTGAGAGACAAAGGCATGAGGACCTTAGGAAGCATGCGGGCTAAATAAACCACAGGTCAGAAGTAAAGAATTTTGCTGAGTAAAAAGCAAGGCAAGACAGAGGTAGAAAAAGACACAGAACTGCAGAAAATATCTGGCTGAAAGGCCTGCACAGGTGACATGGGATAGACTGCTAACCCACAAAAGTCTCTGGCCATCTATCACCTTCCTCCATCATTCTGGCCAGCAACCCAGGTGAGGATAATTTCCTTCTAGATAATATGGTAATTTGTGCTCTAGGTAGGTTAGATTGGATAGATTTTTGGTCACATTTTTAGAGCTAGGTCACTTTATATGTGAGTGTATATTGTACTTCCCATTGCAGAATGCACAAAAAATGTGTGGCTATTAAACTAGGGTGGTTTCTAAACAAAAAATATACAGTATATGTATTTGGACACTTTGGAGAAACAAAATGTTTGGGAATTCTCGAATCCGAAAAGCAACAAATGAGCACAGATTATTGTGTGACAAAGCCTACAAATGTCCAGAATCCCAGTTTCAGTGAAACCTCAACACCATAATTGGTGAAGATCCTGCTTACAAATTCTTATCCGTAGCCCTTGCTATGAACATTCATAGATTAAACTAGGCAGCTCCTTTTTTAGTTTTACTTCATCTCTGCTGCGTTTGCTCCTAGGGCCATCTACAGTACATTTTCTAAGATTTAGAGAACGAGTGAAAAATTACAGAACATGAAGCACCACAGAAATATTCTTTTAAGGTATTGGTTTTATGAAAAGGAAGAGAGGACAGATTGAACTTTGGGTCAGTTATAATTGAAACCACAGTGGTCTTCAACCTATAAGCTGTTGAATGCCTTTTTGACCCGGAAGTCAAAAACTGTGGGTTTTTGGCAAACTTTGTTGTTGTTGAAACATTTAAAACATTTTAATATTTCTTACCCTAATTAGGTTTTTCTGAACATGGCAGCTAAACAAAAGGCATACAGTGAGTTACATTAAAAGCTAACAGATTTATTTGGGCATAAGCTTTTGTGGGTAAAAAACCCGCTTCTTCAGATGCATGGAGTGAAAATTACAGATACAGGCATAAATATATATTGGCACATGAAGAGAAGGGAGTTACTTCTCTTCATGTGCCAATATATATTTATGCCTGTATCTGTAATTTTACCCACAAAAGCTTATGCCCAAATAAATCTGTTAGTCTTTAAGGTGCCACCGGACTCTTAGTCTGTATCCACAAAAACAACAAACATGGCTACCCCTCTGATACATAGTGAATTACATTGATGTTAAATGTTACAGCTAAATGCTCTTTTTTGCAATGATATTTGTCAGTTATTTAACAGCTCATAGCCAACTTCAGGGGAGTCTAGGGGATGAATTGAAAAAGGATTATGTATCCAATAGAACTTACAGGAAGAATTTTAGGTGCATAGAATATAGTTACTGTCACTAGACTGTGGCCAGGACACCAGAGTTAATGTACTCTTTTAAAATGTACTGTGGCCAGGACACCAGAGTTAATGTACTCTTGTAAAAAGGCAGGAGATCTCAGTATCCCACCGCAAAAATTGTATCTTCTTTACCCTGGAAGTCACTAACGCCATTATGGGGCATTAGTTCGGTACAGACTCAGAGGGAACAGTGCTGAGAATTTTTGTCAGACATAATTTTATGTTAGCATCAAAAGGCTTTAAAAATCATTAATTTATTTATAATTGAAAATTTGGGATTCTGCTTTTCATGACTTGTACTGATACGTGTAGGGTGTGATCAAGCTATTCTGTAACATTAAAAGTTTAAAGTTTTTCTTGTTAAAATTAAAATAAATTAAGAAATTTGTTAGGATATCTAAGAGATATTTATCTAGCAAAAGAAGTGAAACACTGAATTAACCCTCTTGCACTTTCCTTAAATTGAAACACACAAAACTAGTAAGCTCAAAAGGTGACTTGTCAACTGTGTTTTGGGTTGAAGACATACATGTAAGATGTGGGTTGGTGTGAATGAATTCTTTCCTCTAACCCAAAGACTTTATTCAAAGTTTTTCCTGCTGTTAGATACTACTAAGCATAGAAATGGATAAGAATCTACCTCTTCAAAACATTTCAGAGAAGAGTAATCAATTTCAGAATACTAGCAACTCTGGGAGCATCAGGGGGCAGTCACAGGAAAAGAAAGCTCCACATACAGCCCCATGATTGCCGAGAGAAACTGTTGTTGTTTACATATGTGGAGGACCAAGGGGAATTCAGTTTGTTTTTTGAAAAGCAGGCTTTGCAGCCTCTATTTTGAGAAATGCTATGTGGACATTAAGAAGTAATTATTGTTTTGAGGGAGGTCAAATTTTTGTTTTACCAACGTTGACGGTATCTTTTTAACTCAACTTGTATCTAAACAATGCAGGAGCGTATAATGTTGCATATCATATATGCTACTCACTACTTAGGGATGTCCCTACCCAGGACAGTGATAGTCTGAAACGCCCTAAATACACTGCAGCAATTGCATTTAGTTGTGGATGTTTTCAAGCTCAATAATTGAATTGATGCCGTTCCTTGTATCCTGGGATCTAACTTTACTTTTTTTCTTTTGCCCTCATGTCTTATTTATTGATGGGAGGCAGAAATTAACTGTATCTTTTTAAGTACTAGTACCCCTAGAAAAGTCTGCGATACATGTGGTGTACAATGTTACATAGAAAGCATAAATTTACTAACAAATAAATAAGGGCTAGGTGCACACAAATGAATAAAATGCATTCACAGACTGAAAAGCTGTCTGAGAGGAGTGTTAATTTTTCTTGAAAACAGTGATTGAAGAACTATTTCGTTCTTTGCTGTAATGGAATGACAAACTATATGAATGGTTCTTTGGCACTGTGCTGCATCAGCAAACGGTCTTCATTTGGTTTTTCTGTGGAGTGTGCAGTGTTTTGTGTCTCTGTTCAGCAGCCCATGTGCAGAATCACAGGGTTATTTTTTTCTTACTTTTTTTTTAAGACAAACAGAACCAAAGTAGACTCTTTTGCTATGCTGTTGCCTTACCCTAGCACAATAGTCTGTTCATGGCCATCTCTTATCAAAAATGTTGTTCAAGCAGAATTAGATGCACCCAAATTGCTCTGTGCCTACAAAGGCATTCTGTATTTACTAGTGAATTTGACTGTGCTAGTAATATATCTGCATGTTATAAAAGCCGGACAGGGTCATTAAAATACAAAGCTATGGAAATAAATGTCTGGTTCCTTATTTTTTACATAACATAAATGTGTGTATGCCATGTACTGTGTGTACCATGTCACCCTGATCATGTATCACTTTTGATGCCTTGCTCCTTAATCATTTTTGCATCCAGTCTGAAATAGCTCTCCTGGTTTTCAGAACTTTCCACAGACTTGCTCTATTCCATCTTTCTGATCTCTCGTTCATTTCTCCTCCCAGTTTTTCTGTCTGTGCAGCCAGCCATAGAGAAGGGGGGGAGGGGAAATGCTCAGGAATTTTGCAGAAGCCTATGTGCATTAAAAAGCCACCATTACCCATAGAATTTAGTGGCACCACAACTAGTAATAAAAAATCTTGACCTGGCTTTCTGACATCTCCTAGTGGATGTCTAGTGGTCAGCTAAAGCGCAACATGGCTGAAACAGAGCTCTTAATCTTTACTCCCAAGCTCCTTTCTCCCCAACTCCTTTCTCAGTCACTTGATTACTGTGGTGATAGTCTCTCAATCTCTGTAACTATGGACAACACCAACATCCTGCCTGTCACTGAGGCTTGTAAACTGGGCATCATTTTTTTATTTGGTCCTCATATCCAGGCTATGTCTAAATCTTGCAGAATTGGTCTGCATCACAACTTGAAGATATGGCTTTTCCTATCCATCCACACAGCTAAAATTCTTGTCTGGGTTCTCATAAACTCATGTCTCAGTTACTTTAATAGTGCTGCAAATGTTTTCCTAGCCCACTGCTTTGATCAAATCACCCCTCTCTTTGCATCTCTCCACTGGCTTCTCCTTCTCTATAGCATCAAACTGCTTGTCTTTACTTTCAACGCCCTTCATGGTCCATCTCCACCCTACCTGTACTGTCCTTTGCTGTCAAGATGTCGACTCTCCCCTCCAATTGTCCATGATGCCAGCCTCCATTGCCTGCTTGTTTAATTTTCTAACAAGTGCCTTAACGCTTTCTCCCATGCTGCCCCTCTCATTTGGGAGGAGCTCTCTGTAAACATCCACAAACCTATCTCATTATCCTCCTCCAAAACGCTCCTTAAAACTCTCCTTTGCCATCATGCCTACCAAAATCTTGACAATAGTTAGGTTGCTTGTGGGCTAAAATCACTGTCGTCATGCTGACCAATATTGTGTCATTGTTTCCTTCTACTCCCCTGTCTGTCAGTCTATCCATCTGTTGGCTTTTGTCTTAAATGGGCAGAGGGACCATCTTTTTGTTCTGTGTTTGTACAGCAGCTAGTGCACTGGGGTCCTGGGCCATGACAAGGGCTCCTAGGCATTATGATGCTAAAAATAATCAATAATATTATCTTTGATCAGCTTTCCTCTGTGCCTCGTGTCACATTTTCCCATGTTGGTAGAGGGAGAAACCCTGATTGATTTATTTATATTTTTATATTGATTTCTTTGAGCAAGATAACAATGGTGAACTAATAACATATGGGTCAAGTTTGTGGAATATAACACATCTGAAGATCTGGATATCAGTGGGTGCATACTTCTTCACAACTGAAATTCTCTTTGGGAGCCTTAAATCTTAGCATTCTAGAAATGAAAAAAAAATGTATTAAATTAATTAAATAGTACTGGATTTTAGTACTGATCCAAAAATAATGTAATATCAGTGTAGTAAACTATAGTGTTTTGGACCATTACTAAAGAATAACCAAATTATTAACTACTCACAAATTGAGTTACTGACAGCAAACACAAGTCTTTGCAAAGATGAGGAGCAACAAAAGTTTAAAATGATTTGCTATGCCCAGTCCATGATGAAGTAATTAGCCCTAATGTTTTGCTGTTTTGTTGTGTTCTTAATAAACTCTTTGGCACATCCTTACTAAAATATAAATATTAAAGTTAACATTTCAAGAAGAGAGTTAACATTTCCAAAAACTCAGTATCTTCAAATTTAGAGATAAATTGGCTCTTGAGGGTCTTGCAATTTGTACATGTTTAGTTCTGTGGCATAGGAAAGCCCCTATATTGAAAAGCTTTATTATTATTATTATTATTTATTAAACAATCCAGATTTTGATACAACTGCCCTGTATCATGAAAAAAATCCTAAAATATCAACATTTGATGATGTGAAAACTTTGTATCACAACAAGGCAACAAACAGTCTTGTCCCAGAAAACAAAAGCAGTAATCACATTTTGCGTTTATCCATGTTTTTTCAGCAAACGTGCAGTTAGTTTTAAAAAAAAGTGATTTTTTGGTTGCACTTAGATTGAAGTGCATGAAGATTACAGGACACTATTGAGTATAATAGTTTGTCCCTGATTATATTTTTTTCTGTGAGATAAGTTTTTCTTGGAGATATATTGAGCTCTCACATCTGTGAAAGAGGGAAAGTCTATGAGGAAATGTTTACTATCTTTGGTTCCTTTGCTGTACAGTTAAAGTATTTTATTTTATTCAATCTCAGGACAGATTTTAATCTTTTTTCTTTTTTTGGTATTTCAAACACCATACAGAGTCTCACCTGGATTACATAGTGGCAGGTTGTAAATTAACATCTTATATGATAAATAATTATTTTGCCACATCATAATTATAATTTTCTGATATTGCCACCTTTCTTATGTTTGTAAAAAACTGTTTAGAGTTTGGCCGCATAGTAGATATTATATAGTCCAACCTCATGTACACAGTTGTGAAGTTCAATGTATTCCAAATCCTGTTTTTTTTAATAGGGCATAAATGGATAGAACCAAGGGAAGACGTAGATGAGAAGTATCTCTGTAAGTCTGCAATACCATGGAATGATTACAGTCAACTCTGATTTGATGTCAGAATTATTGATTTCCAAACCTTGCAATATAAGATGAATTTACTTAATTCAGTGAGACAGAAAGAAGAGTGTATTGGGGGAAGAAAATCACAATGGAGTAAGAGACCAGGAAAATGGCAGGAGAAGTACTATGGACTTGTCATTTATTGTTTTATTTCTTTTTGTAATACTTGTAGTTGTGCATGTGCCTAGAATATAGATTCCTCATTTTAAAAGTCCATAACAATAAATAGTACAGGGAGAAGTATATTGGTGGTGGGGGGAGGGAAGCGAGGCTGACATTCACCACCAGCATAAATAGGTGTAATGCCATTGACTTCCAATTAAGTAAGTGATTGATTAGGCCTAGGGAGACAGAGAGAGGGGAAGGGATGATGGCAGAAAGGGACAAGGGGAGATATACAAAGATAAGGGGCACAGACTGAGGGAAACATAGAACGGAGGTGGGGACATATAGATGTAATAAATGGTTCCAGATAGCTCTCTTAGCAATGCAGTGCTCCTCCAGTTTTAGCCTCTTCTCAGTCCCTCCCTTGGCTTTCCATAGTTTGGGATGCACAGGTGAAACAGGGTGTCCTATGAAAATGCAACTCTTTCTCCCTTCCTCTGAATCATAAGCCATTGAGTCACTCATTCTCCACAGATCTCACCTATAAAGAGTTCCCATTATTTTAGGTTAAATCTCATCTACCATTTCCTTCTCATGTTCCTATATTCTTCCCTTCACCTATGAATCGGGGGGGGAGGGATAGCTCAGTGGTTTTAGCATTGGCTTGATAAATCCAGGGTTGTGAGTTCAATCCTTGAGGGGGCCATTTAGGGATCTGGGGCAAAAATTGGGGATTGGTCCTGCTTTGAGCAGTGGGTTGGACTAGATGACCTCCTGAAGTCCCTTCCAACCCTGATATTCTATGAATGTAATTAGTATCTAAGACAGCTCATCCGCACTAGTTAATGCTTTGAATTTATCTTTTTCTTCTACTCCTATCACCTTGCTTTGGCTTGCAGCGTATATACCTATTTCTCTAAAGGGTTTTGACTTTCTCTCTTTCTAAAATATTTTATGATACTTTATATGAAAGAGCCTATATAAAAATAACATGCATTGAATGGAGTGTGAATATGGACACAGATAAACTATGAGGTTGTGACAGACAGTGCAAACAGAAGTTTGCCAATTTAAGGGAATTTTCATGCTTCTATAACTCACATTTCTTAGATCTAAAAACTGAAAGGTTTTCAATTGCTCCATAACAGCATCTAATTGCTTTGCTATTTATAAAAAGAAAAATAAAAAAAAATTTCTAAAGCATAGAAGTTCAAAAACCTGCTGCTGTGAACACCCAACAATCTTTTACAACGATAAGTTTATAATGATTTTTAGCCTGAGGACAAGTGATGTGCATTTGTGGCAGCAAATTGACACGATAGAGTGTAACGGCTCCAAAAGAGCTATTACAGTCTTTTGGGTAATTAAAAGCTAGATGGAATATTGAGAAACGATCCATGCAATCTGATTGGCTAATTTCTTTGCTTTTTGTGGATTTAAATCATTTTTGACCATTTTATCATTTTTTCATGTGAGTTCATGTTGTTTAAACCACCATGAAATCATGTTCAGGCCCAATGTTATGTGAACTGAGTTGTCAAACTTTCGCAGCTTTTTGTGTATTCTGTATGTAATTTTTGCATCTCAAACCATATGTCACACTTCTTCTGGGCAAAGGTAATGTTCCACTGACCTGATAGTGAGAACATATATTTTATTTAGAACTTTCTAAAAAGTATCACACAGATTCTCTGCCCATTCTGCTCCCTTTGCACTGCTCAGGTAGAGTCAAGGGAACATAGACCGATTGCATAGACTTTCCCCCAAGTGTGATGGAGTCCCACAGTGGGCATAGGACTGGCATAACTGCCTCCTATTCCAGTCTTCCCCCAGCTCTCAGGGTGTTTCAGAATGGAGAAGAGGCGTGACTAAAGAACACTGGTCTCCATCTGTCCTCAGGTGGTGAATGGCCCTTGGGAACCATTGCTCTAATGCTACCCAGACTCTTCTAACCAATGTCTCAGGGCATGGCTGGACAGAAAATCAGGGTGATGTAACTGGCTCCCTGACTGTCCCTCACCCCTTTGCTGTCCTCAGTTTGGCCCTAAGTTACTACCTAATACTGTGTATTATTGAGTTTTAGTGAGGCCTCTGGAGTTCCAATTTCTGCTGCTGCATTAGTAAGGGTACAGCTGTATTTTATAGATTCTGCTACATTACTCCTGCAGTGTGGAAGTGTGCCTGCACATTCCACTGTTGCAGAGTACAGGAACTGTTTTTAATCTTTTATTTAAATAGCTTAGATGTATGTTTTCAACTTTCTCAACTCTCAATTAAGCTTTTTAAATAAAAGAGGAGAAGACTGAAGAGTGCCAGCGTATGGTACCGGGGACTCCTTAGGAGATATGGGGCTTTTTGGAAGAAAAATGGATGACTTTAAAACATAAAATCTCCTGCTTCTTACCATTCCATTATTATTGCTTGTTGAAGCATTAGTGAGCATCTCCAAAACAAAGAAAAGAAGGGACAAGACGGGGTTATGTATGGAGTGGAATTTAAGTACGGAGGAAGAATTTGCTCATTGATGCCAGATTTAAAGGCATTTCTGCAGTCATCCATAGATTAGACAGTATTTCCCGTGGCCACAGAATCGGGGTACAGTATAGGCCCCGAGGTTTTTTCTCCTTATATGTATTATTCTGAACATACTTAAACCTTAAAATAAGCTCTGCGATGCTATGCACAAATTATTTCCGGTATTATTCCTTCTGCTGCATCCTAAGGGTAATCCTTTGTGCCACAAATACACTCTTATGGATTTCCACCAGTTTTTCCCCTTTGGATTTCTTCTCCCATGAAGCATGCAGTTGTGGCCAAAATTAGCCCAAGGACGACTCCAGTCAAACAAGATTTTCTTCAAAACCCATCAGACCTGCTCCTAAGCAAAGCTCATATGTGCCATGTTTCACTCATTTGGAGGAAAAATCTCTAATTTTGAATGACTGTTATTATTTATTGAATGCAGTCAGTGTGATTAGAGTTGAATAAAGATAAAGGAATACATGCGACCAGATCTTCTGCTGGAGTGAATTGATTTAGCTCGTTTGAAGTCAAAGAAGTTGGGCCTGACTGAAGATCTGGACCATCAAGTAGTTTGCAATCTGAAAACCAGATTTTCAAACCTGTGCACATGCACAGATACTGACTTGTACTTGAGTACAGGAGTTTGCTCTGTATTCCTAGACTGAATTCCCACTGCTAACTATTTTTCTTTCTTTAAGCCCTCTGACTCGTACCTTGGTTTTGATGCATTCTATAGTGTTTCATTCAGAACTATATTGTGAGTGTGGCTCCATCGGAACTGCTGAGTCCATAACTTTGTACAGTAATTAATAGTGATCTTCCACACACACTGCCATGATATTTTAATTCCAGTAGTTACTCTAATTCCTTCTACGTGCTTTATTTCCCCCCCTCTCTTGAGTATGTGGCAAAGCTTTTTGTTTGGAGGGGAAGGGCAGTCTCTCCAATAAATAGCCCTCTTCTCTTGTATTTCAGGCTTTGGACTCTCACTAACTGTAGCCGTTGTAATTTTAAACCTCTGGCTGGTGATGCAAAGAAGCCAACTGCATACACTCAAGTGGGTCAGGACCTACAAGTTCCGGCCTCTTAATCTGACCCTTGGCAATGCCTCTGTGGGTTGATATTCACTATTTTATTTTTTTCTTATCTTCTTAATTGCAGTTATAGTGTAAATCTGTCTATTAACACAAATGGTTGAAGTAAAGAAAAGAAATGCAGCTATTCCTGGGTGCTTTGGCTCTCAAAGTAGCTTCTCAGCCCTATGGCTGTGTTAGAACCAAGCATAGAATCAATGCCACTGATAACTTTTCAGTCATATGTCATTCCAGTGTTGAGTAGGAGCACTGAAAATGTTTTAAAAAACAAAAGCTTCAGAACTGTGATAATGTTGACATATCATTACTATGACTGACATGATAAATAAGTCAGGTCGTAAGGAATAATGCAGCAGTGAATCCCTGGCCACATGAACTTCCTGAGGGAAAAGGGATCTATTAAATTTTCTTTATAGAAGTTGCAGTCAGTGGTGTATAAACAATGTATCTATAGCAACCTGTTCATTGCTCAAGTTGTTATTGGCAGGAGCTGTCACATTTTAATAGTTATTAGAAGAAACTATCACTATTAATCTGCAGTCTCTAAGATTAAACAGGTGTAATCCTGAAGCAGATCACCAAATAATGGCAACATGTCGTAGTGCTTCATTAAAGAAGTATGGGCTGGATGAATGGACTATAAGGTGGATAGAAAGCTGGCTAGATTGTCGGGCTCAACGGGTAGTGATCAATGGCTCCATGTCTAGTTGGCAGCTGGTATCAAGTGGAGTGCCCCAAGGGTAGGTCCTGGGGCCGGTTTTGTTCAATATTTTCATAAATGATCTGGAGGATGGTGTGGATTGCACCCTCAGCAAGTTTGCAGATGACACTAAGCTGGGAGGAGAGGTAGATACGCTGGAAGGTAGGGATAGGATACAGAGGGCCCTAGACAAATTGGAGGATTGGGCCAAAAGAAATCTGATGAGGTTCAACAAGGACAAGTGCAGAGTCCTGCACTTAGGACGGAAGTATCCAATGCACCGTTACAGACTAGGGACCGAATGGCTAGGCAGCAGTTCTGCAGAAAAGGACCTAGGGGTTACAGTGGATGAGAAGCTGGATATGAGTCAACAGTGTGCCGTTGTTGCCAAGAAGGCCAATGGCATTTTGGGATGTATAAGTAGGGGCATTGCCAGCAGATCGAGGGACGTGATCGTTCCCCTCTATTCGACACTGGTGAGGCCTCATCTGGAGTACTGTGTCCAGTTTTGGGCCCCACACTACAAGAAGAATGTGGAAAAATTGGAAAGAGTCCAGCGGAGGGCAACAAAAATGATTAGGGGACTGGAACACATGACTTATGAGGAGAGGCTGAGGGAACTGGGGATGTTTAGTCTACGGAAGAGAAGAGTGAGGGGAGATTTGATAGCTGCTTTCAACTACCTGAAAGGGGGTTCCAAAGAGGATGGTTCTAGACTATTCTCAGTGGTAGCAGATGACAGACCAAGGAGTAATGGTCTCAAGTTGCAGTGGGGGAGATTTAGGTTGGATATTAGGAAAAACTTTTTCACTAGGAGGGTGGTGAAACACTGGAATGTGTTACCTAGGGAGGTGGTGGAATCTCCTTCCTCAGAAGTTTTTAAGGTGAGGCTTGACAAAGCCCTGGCTGGGATGATTTAATTGGGGATCGGTCCTGCTTTGAGCAGGGGGTTGGACTAGATGACCTCCTGAGGTCCCTTCCAACCCTGATATTCTATGATTCTATGATTAAAGGCATTATTTCCTCACCGGATTGCCATTCTAATAATATGCTAAGGAGGGGCTGTGGACTGTGGCTTTCATTTTTAAATTTAGTAATTTGATAATGTGCATTAAAGAGTCTTCTCCCCCAGAATCAGGAAGGTTCATTAAGGACTGGAGTTTTTTTGAGATTCAGTAGCACACACTGTCTGTATGCAGCTAGGCACCTCATTCAGTGGCTCTCCAACATTCAGGACATTGCTCGTTATCTGTCAGCCAGATCAAGGATTAAGAAGACTCAAAAAAGCTGTCTAAATGTAAACAGGTGGAAAATCAGTGACACAAGTCAGGACAGACTAAAACTGTCAGCCTAGGGCTTGGCTAATAAATAACTCAGTGGACAGCAGGGCTCTGTGGCTTTAGCCCTGGTTGAGGAGAATCTTGACCAATTTTAGGATAGTATTCCTGGCATTTAAAGGAGTTTCAGGGTAGGTTGAATCAAGCCCTCAAAGATGTCAGAGAACCAAATCCTCTCTCTTTCAAATCTAGGGGATTTGAGTCCCATTGAGCCACCCCTACATACAATAGCTCTAGGAGAAGGTGACCATATAGTTGGTCTTATTGAGGCTCTTCCTTCAAAAGATGCTCCCAGCGTGGACCCCAAGAGACTCAGAACTATTTCTGACTTGCCTACATTTATACTTCCCCTTCCTCTAGAAAGGCCTTGGTTTCTTCTGGGACATATGGGGATCTGTCACCACAGACAAATAGGTAGCTGTGATTCACAAAAGTAAGTGAACAGAATTCAGTTTCCTTGATCTCCATTCCCCAGGGAATGCCATCTTCCTTTCTCAAAAATCCCTTCAAGTGCTCCAGGATTTTGATACCGTCTCTCACTTATGCTCCATAAGCACAGTTGTTCCAGTTCCAAACTCAGAGTAGTGGTATTCAAGTGACTAGGGAGAAACAGACTGATCCTCAGTTTCAAGAAGCTGAACCAGTGCTAAATGTCCTCAGAAGCCATTTCCCGATATAATCTAAAAAATCTTTGTTCTTGATCATCCACTCAGAGATACCTTAGTATCAGCTGGCCTTTCAGACATATGTATTTATCCATGCAACATCTCTAACCATGCATTACCAGCAGTGTTTCTATTTTACCAAAGAAGGATCTCCAGCCCTACCAACCTAACTCACACCTGCACCATGCATACTGACCAAGGGGTTGTTGATAGATGCAGCATTCAGGAGTGAATAAAAGCAATGGCATTTTACCTGGCTGCTCACTTCACCCTAGTTGATTGGTTGATTTGTTATGCCTGGAGACTACTACAGTTTACAATGATCTCTGGGAGCTGAAGCAGCTGGGGCATAGATTGGAGAGCTGTCAAGAGAGCATCTTGGAGTCTGGTCATTTTCTATGCACAAGTCCTAAGCTAGTGTTTAGAAGAGTTGTCACTGAGGGCAAGAGATGTTATTTGTCCTTGGCCATTAAGAGCCAAATTGGGCTGCCTTGCAGTGGCTCACTAAGCTGTTACTTTTTTTTTTTTTGATTCTCCAATATTGTATTCCACAATCTAAGTTTTCATTTAAAAGAGTGTCCAACCCATTTAGTTATGAAGATAACTTTCAAACTGTGAACCAAGTATAAATCAGTGCAGTGATGTGTGCCTGAGTCCGCAGGCAGCGTGAAATAGCTTTGGAAGGTCTGAACCATCTCTTTTGTTCTCATTTTGACACCATGTGTGGTGGAGCTTGGGGAGAATAACATGGACTTATTTTTTTCCAAGCCAATCATTGTTGGCCAGAGACACCATGAGGAACTGTCCAGCTTAATTCTTTCAGGAAGCATACAATTGCATTTAATCCAGACTGCCTCGCAGCATTAATAATTCTTTCAATTGAGCATTGTGGTGAAAAGGGAATCTGGGGAATGCAAAACAATATAGGCGCATGGGGCATCTTCAGAGCCACAAAATCAGTATGGATCTTGGTTATCTGCTGATATGGGGGGGAAGAAACCCTGCTTCTTCCTCCAGTGAGAGAACGTGTAAGACGCTCAGAGAGGGAAACCTCAGAGTTTCCTGTCCTCCTCCCCATGCGGGAGCTGAGATGACTCAGTAAAGAGGAGAAGACAGATGTTTATCTGTTGTTGTCTCCTTTACATGTTGCTCACGCTGCATTTTCCAAGAGCACATTTGACTTCTTATGTTTTCCTCTGGTGATAAATTTTAACTTTCTAATAGTAGGAGCAAAGGTTTTATTTATGCAGAATTAAATTAGCTATTTAAAATGTTTAGCTTCACTTCCTTGCTCCATTTTACATTTTATGTATTCCTACGCATAGATCTAAATATGAAAGGGCAGAAAAATTCTTGGTGTTTGAAATGTTTGCTGTAAAGGATTTTTCATGACAAAGTAGGCTGTGACTATGGAAGTTAAGGGAAATAGGTCTTTTTCAGTGAATAGTGTTGTTTCCTTTTGTCTTTAATATTAGTTACCACTATTATTTGTAAACTTAATATTTTTTGACATTTTGTGGGTAAGAAAAAGAGACAGTCTGCCTGCAATTCTTTGTAAAATGCACAATTTTTAAACTGAACCTGCCTTTATTAGGTTCAGCCACCCGCTCTGATTTCAAAGACACTTGTTGTATGGTCTAATGTCATGTATAGAAGGTTCATAATAATTTCCATCAGGAATGAAGCTAGTCCTACTCTGGCCACTATTCAATTAGTTATGAACCTAAAACCCCTGAAAAACAGGCAGGACCGCCGTGTGGGAGGAGCAAAAGTGACAGATTTGCTTCCCCCCCACCCCATTTGAGAGGGCACTCAAGTGACACTGTGACCTATTGCACAGAGTCACAAGGAGGGGCAGCCAGGCCAAACCTGAATGGTGCTGCAACCCCATGAACCAGGCCCGGAGTGGGGAGCTGGGCCCAGCCCTGCAGGACAGGAGCTGCTCCTGCAGGGTGAGTGTGGGGAGGGGCTCACTCTCCAGTCCATTCCCTCCCAATCTTCCTGAGGCCACCCCTCAGTGGCAATTTTTTGGAAGGATGGGGCAGGGGCAGTTTCAGATTTTGTTCCAGGCACCCAAAAACCTCTTTGCACCCCCAAAAATAGGAAGTCCAGAGAAATGCTCAGGGCCTCAGTCCTGCAAATACTTGTGCACATAAGTAGTCCAACTGATGTAAAAACATAAATGTGTCACTGCTTCCAGGATCAAAGTCAAAGTAGTGAACAAATAAGAATATAAAAAATCAAGTCTACATCAGTACTGGTGAAATAAGGCTCTTTTAGTCATCTGGGAAACCAGTAATATAGAATGAAATAGCACAGGAAGGAGAACTTTATATGTACACCACTATAGGCAACATTGTAAAGCCACCATAGAACAGTAAGATGAAATACCAAGTTGTTGGGTTTTTTTCCCAAAAATAAGAAGTGAGAATTCATCGATTTTTATTTTCTTTTAGCATCAACAGTAGTTCAGGATTATTTCTTGAAAGAACTATTGAGAAAGCAGAACTTTAACATCGTCAGAAATACTCCAGACAAACAGTCTTAGGCTTCTTTTATATCACTCTTAGACGTTGTTTTGTTGGATTTTTGGGGAGGGGGGGCTGGTTGATTTCTGTTTTGTTTTTGTTTGGGCACGGGGGGTTGTTTGGATTTTCTGAGGGATTTTTGGCTAAATACATGACACATTTTATTTTCCTAAACCCACTCTGTATAAAAAAATATTGGGATCTTGAATTAACCAAAATCCCCTGGACCCATTTAAAACTCTCCTTAGTAATCACTTTGGCTTTGCCAGCTTCTGATCAACTGCATCTCTCCCTCTGTGGAGTGCTTCTAAGAATCTGTAAAGGTGGCCGATTTTTCATGTCTGTGATCTATTCACTTAGTGTTTCCTTTTGTCACAGACAGTTATGGCTGCTCAGAATTTGTAGAACTAATAGCAAAATCAAAAAAGGACAGAAGTCACAACGCAGAAACGGGAAAACACTGTGCCGTGTTGCTGACTGACAGGCATCCTATAGAGAGAATTCTGTTTGCCAATCAGCAGAAACCAGTTACCTATTTCTACTTAGGGCTTCCATTTTCATTTCAACTGCCTGAACATAATTCAACATAATTTTAATCCATATCTGAAAGGCATTTTATATGTGTGAAAGTGACTCTCTTTCCTTTCACTAACATGTCTGTCTGTCTGTCTATCTATCTAGAATATGTAAACTTAACAATTTATGGATATAGTGGTGGAGGAGTCTGTTTTGTTTTCAGAAGACCCCTGTTACACTTTTCTATTTCTTTTGCTGATGTGAGAAGGTTCTGCCCTAATTTCTCCGCCCCCCCCCCACCCCCCAGATAGTAAAATCGTAGTGATGGTATTAATTCCAAAGCAAATCTGAATGGGGTTATGTTGACTAAAAGAAAAAGCAGTGTAACAGACTGGCTGACTACAGGACCAGTTAGTTTTAAATAGATAACCTGGGGCCATATCTCAAACTGTCTTATACTAGCTGAGCACTATGTTTCTACAATCTAGGAGCAAATGTATTTCTATTTAAGATAGCTGGGGTAGACAGGAAAGAAATACATACATTTTCACTTTATTTTATCTTTCTTTCACTCCTAAGATTTTCCTGTTTATCTGCACCTCTATTGTGACACCCTACAGTCATTGTGATATAACAACTTCAAACAAGAAGCAGCACAAAGTAGAGGTTTGCAGGGGTGGGTGATTAGTGGGAAGGGAGACATGAATTTTCCACAGCCACAAGCTTCCGTTTTCTTCTATTGAAGTAACTGCCATGTGCAGTGAGGGGTATTCACCATTCATATTGCTAAAAACAATTACCCATCTGTTCCCTAGAGGGTAAAAAGCCAATATGGGATCCAAGAGACATTGTGCTCCCGAACGCTGGTCTTATCTGGGAACACCAGATAGAAGATAATCAGTACATTAATGCAAGCAGCCACTGTACTGGGCAAGTAAGGTGCATCTAACAATTTATTCGTAACAATGCTGACACTTCCCGTATTACAGAAATAATAACAACAAAAAGCCCTGAGTAATAACTTCCCCGTAGTTTTCTTTTTACTGTACTTGCGGTATTCTTGCAGTATGCATTTATATACTGTATATAAATAGATACAAAACCCCACACCATCTTTCAAAAGAGAGATGCTATTTTATTTTATTTCTGACTTCAGAAAATTAAATGCTTATCCATCTGTGGAATTATTTTTGAATGAATATGTTTGTAGGCTTTGTTTAGCTGGCTTATTGTTTACCATTTTGGAATGCTCTATGTATTCACAGTTGTTTTGTTCTTGCTACAGTGGAAATACAGCAAACTGTATTTTTCTCCTTGCTGAGGTCTGAGGTGACCTTCTAATATAAAATATCCAAAAGTTTGGTAATCACAAAGGCTGAATAGGTAAAGCATCACATTTGGAAGAACTTCTGTGCTTAAAAATGTTGGGGGGAGGAGGGATTTCTTTACATTGGATAAATTATTTCTGATCTGTTTATGGTTCTGCCCTGCTTTTAGGTTTTACAGTGCACTAAATATGTAACTGAAAGATTTTTATTTGCTTCTGGAACTCTATGACCTGCACAACTTATTAAAGATTTTATTTCTTTGTGGAAGAGAAGAGGGAAGTAGCCTGGTTTGATGAGGTGAATGGGGAACTTCAAAACATATGGGGTGGACCTCAGGCCCCTCGTAACCTATTTCTTAAAATATTATTCTGACAAGTCATTCCATATGCTTGTTTCAGTTAGTTGTTGGAGGAAGGCTGTGGGGTAGCTTCTTGTTGTTCTGTTCTGTTCCCATTATGAAAATGATCAGAAACAATAGACCTTTGGGAGCAAGGTAGCAAGCTGGATCCCAAAACATGTTACACATATAAATAGAATACAACAAAAGTTGACCTTGAGCTTAAAATGCTGTACGTGTGCCTTTTGTATTGAACAATGTTTTGTTCAGCAAACAGAAAGCAGCTATGTTAGTACAATTTTCTAAACATCTTTGCATAACCCTTCCCCTCACCCTTTAATAAATGGATTCATGTTCATGAATTACAGGGTTTGAAGTGGTGTTATGTGACATTTTCATGTATGAAAAGCATTTAGATGTAACTAAATTTCTTCAGGGACCTGGGGGTGGGTTTTCTGTGGATGGCTTTGACTGACACATCGCTTATCCAATGACTGATTTTCCTTGGTGGATCACTTATCATGTAAAGAACAGGTGGTTTTTAGAAACTTATAACTAAAGCTGCCTTTTTGTCATTGGAGACATGGATTCTTTGATTTTTATTTTTTTAAAAGCATTTAGGACTTTTGACATTTTACTTTTTCTGTCCATGGGCAAGTGGATGAGAGAGTAAACAGTTTCAGTGAGAACATTAGGAAGCTGCCATGTTAAAATCTGGACTATGTGGAAGGATAAGACAGATAAGAAACTCTCATAGCCCTTGTCCTGCAATCAGATCCCCATGGGTGGACCTTTGCACTGGTGCAGAGCTCCACTGACTTCAGCAAATCTAGCCCTGGCTGCTCAGGGAATAATACCAGTGTCAAGGATCTTCCCTGGGTCTTTTGCAATGTAATATGCTAACCATCTAATCACTGAACCACTAAACTAACCAGTCAACAGTCTCTTGATTTAGTGCAATTCAGATGACTGAGGAATTTGTTACTGTTCTGAATAATTAGGGTAAAAATGGCATTTAGAATGTGATCTGTAACAAATGCACTCACAGACATCGTGGTGATGGCAGTTGTATAAACAGATGAGAAGGGTGGACATCTTTGACGTAGTCTGTGTGAGCTCTAATGGGTTTGCTATGTGCTTAATTTGTAATGCCAGGGCTCAAGCAATTTTTTTACTTTCATAACTGATGCGGCAAACCCAGAGGTGCTGGGGCTATGAATTGCCAAGCTTAGAGGTGCTGGGGCTGGCAAAAATTAAGCACTGGTTTTCTATAAAACTTGATTCAGGAATAGTGAGGTGACTCTCCTTGTAGCTCACAAATCTGCTCACTTTACACATATGATGAAGTCTCATTAGCTTCAGTAGTACTCAATGTGAGTACTGTGAGAAGGATTTGGCCCAACATTCTATAAAAAAAATTCCCTTCCTGAGCAGAAATTCCACAGGGTTTTGGGCAGAGAGGCAGGAATCCCCTACAGATTCTGCCTGAATGACCTGCAGATCTCTATTGTTTCTGCTAATATCTTTTGATTAGCATGGGTTGACCCTAACTGTTCAGGTTTCCCAGATTTGCAAAGAAAGTATGCTCTGACTTTGCACCATTTATTTTCAAAGCTGAAAATCATCTACATTAAAACAAGTTAATTAAAAAAAATAAGCCTTTACGTCAGAGAATTTTGTTACGCATCACCTGGATTCTTCCTTTACCTGTTACAGCCTGCCATTCAAATGTTAAACTGTGAATGCATCGAATTTTATAAACCAGAGTTGTTTTAACAGTTAAGGCCCTGATCCACCTCCATGAACCTTCACACCCACCTAGATTTCCTTTGATTTTAGCGAAACTGTGCGCGAATGTAAGGGTCAACATGGATACTTTGCAGGAAAAGGGACCAAACTGAACTAGATATTTCCTTGGCAGCTGTTGTTTCAATTTTTATACCCAGAAATTAAGCTATTATTTAATCTTACATGATTTCTGAAGTAATTTTATCTGAAAGTGGCTCCTCACCCCTTAAAATGACCCTTTCAAAGTGCAGAGTCAGCAGAGTTGTTTTTCTTTATCCCTGTCATTTTTCTTAGCCCAAGAAATGGCAGATGAGAACATTTTCTTTGTTACATCTCATTCATTTGAAATGGAGGTGTGTTCAAATATGTTACAAATGAGGGGGGAAAGAAACAGCTAGATAGTTTGTCAAATTGTCATATTTTATTTATTTTCTCTTGTTAAAGAGAAGAATCCTGAAGTATATAAAAAGAGATAAAAATGGTTAGAGAGACAAGGTGGGTGAGGTACTATCTTTTATTGGACCAACTTCTGTTGATGAGAGAGACAAGTTTTGAGCTTACACAGAACTCTTCTTCAGGTCTGGGAAATGTACTCAGAGTGTCACAAGGTAGAATAGATTGTTTAGCAGATATCTAGTGCGCTAAACACCCCAATAGCTACTATCGATGAAAGAGACAATTACAACGCTCTCAAATGAACTCTCACAGAAAAATAATAAGACACAAACATCTTATCACCTGTGGGTGAACACTTTTCACAAAGTGATCACTCTATATGTGACCTCTCAGTCCTCATCCTCAAAGGAAACCTGCACAACACCTTCAAAAGATGAGCCTGGAAGCTTAAAAGATGAGCCTGGAAGCTTAAATTCATAATTTAGCTAGATACTAAAAAAAAAAGGACTAAATAGAGACACTGTCTTGATGGCTTGTTACAACAATCTGTAACCCACTTACTTCCACCACCACCCCCCATCTTTTTCTCTCCCTTTCTGCCCTATGACTGGAGAGATATTAATCAGCTACTTCACCTTGAATGGTCTCTTGAAGTATGTTTTAACTACATACGCTGAACATTCTGTTCTACCTTGTATTTACCTGTGACACTCATTTCCCAGACCTGAAGAAGAGCTCTGTGTATGTTCGAAAGCTTGTGTCTCTCATCAGCAAAAGTTGGTCCAATAAAAGATATTACCTCACCCAGCTTGTCTCTCTAATATCCTGGGACCAACACGGCTACAACAACATTGCATGTAAAAATGACTGTACATATGAAGATGAAATTGAAAATAAAATGTGGCACTATATTCTGTCTCATTTTTCTTTTCTTCCTGCTCTTGGACAGCAAAAAGTAAAAGGTCCCACATCTAGGCTTCCATGAAAGCTGTCATTATCTTTGGTAATACAACTATGCCTGGCACCCAGCCCTTCCTCTTTGTTTCTTTCCTCAGTTTTGGTCACTCCACTACTGAACCTCTCTGGCCTGAATTTAATGTTTTAGAACAGATTTTTTGCTTTTCTCATTATCTATTCATCAGATTAATTGGCAATTCTGTTTGCCTTTGTTTAAATTAGAAACACTAACAGGTAGTACAATAAATTAACTCAAATCCATTGTTGAGAAAGGGGGTGATAAATACATGAAACGGGTACATGAAACACATGGGCTAGAAGAAGAAAATGGGGTCCTGTTCCAGCAGAAAGTGACTCTTAATGTTTGCCCCAGATGTTCATGTGCAGCAAAGCACCGTTTTCATAACTTTTGGAGAGCTGTCTGTGTGAACCTCCCAAACCTCGCAAGGATGTGTTGTTCCTTGACTTTAGCAAAGCTTTTGACACGGTCTCCCATATTATTCTTGCCAGCAAGTTAAAGAAGTATGGGCTGGATGAATGGACTATAAGGTGGATAGAAAGCTGGCTAGATTGTCGGGCTCAACGGGTAGTGATCAATGGCTCCATGTCTCGTTGGCAGACGATATCAAGTGGAGTGCCCCAAGGGTCGGTCCTGGGGCCGGTTTTGTTCAATATCTTCATTAATGATCTGGAGGAGGGTGTGGATTGCACCCTCAGCAGGTTTGCAGATGACACTAAACTGGGAGGAGAGGTAGATACGCTGGAGGGTAGGGATAGGATACAGAGGGCCCTAGACAAATTGGAGGATTGGGCCAAAAGAAATCTGATGAGGTTCAACAAGGACAAGTGCAGAGTCCTGCACTTAGGATGGAAGAATCCCATGCACCGCTACAGACTAGGGACCAAATGGCTAGGAAGCAGTTCTGCAGAAAAGGACTCTCTAATAGTCTAGGACCAAACACAGCTACAACAACATTGCAATCATCATGCACTATGTCTAATATTACTAACACTGTTATTACTTGACTTTAGCAAAGCTTTTGATACGGACTCCCACAGTGTTCTTGCCAGCAAGTTAAAGAAGTATGGGCTAGATGAATGGACTATACGGTGGATAGAAAGCTGGCTAGATCATCGGGCTCAATGGATAGTGATCAATGGCTCCATGGCTAGTTGCATCTGGTATCAAGCAGAGTGCCCCAAGGGTCGGTCCTCGGGCCAGTTTTGTTCAATATCTTCATTAATTCATTAATTAATTCAATATTTTCATTAATGATCTGGAGGATGGCGTGGACTGCACCCTCAGCAAGTTTGGAGATGACACTAAACTGGGAGGAGAGGTAGATACGCTGGAGGGTAGGGATAGGATACAGAGGGACCTAGACAAATTAGAGGATTGGGCCAAAAAAAATCTGATGAGGTTCAACAAGGACAAGTGCAGAGTCCTGCACTTAGGATGGAAGAATCCCATGCACCACTACAGACTAGGGACCAAATGGCTAGGAAGCAGTTCTGCAGAAAAGGACCTTACAAAGGAAAAGGGTTACAGTGGACGAGAAGCTGGATATGAGTCAACAGTGTGCCGTTGTTGCCAAGAAGACCAATGGCATTTTGGGATGTATAAGTAGGGGCATTGCCAGCAGATCGAGGGACGTGATCGTTCCCCTCTATTCGACACTGGTGAGGCCTCATCTGGAGTACTGTGTCCAGTTTTGGGCCCCACACTACAAGAAGAATGTGGAAAAATTGGAAAGAGTCCAGCGGAGGTCAACAAAAATGATTAGGGGACTGGAACACATGACTTATGAGGAGAGGCTGAGGGAACTGGGATTGTTTAGTCTGCAGAAGAGAAGAATGAGGGGGGATTTGATAGCTGCTTTCAACTACCTGAAAGGGGGTTCCAGAGAGGATGGATCTAGACTATTCTCAGTGGTAGCAGATGACAGACCAAGGAGTAATGGTCTCAAGTTGCAGTGGGGGAGATTTAGGTTGGATATTAGGAAAAACTTTTTCACTAGGAGGGTGGTGAAACACTGGAATGTGTTACCTAGGGCGCTGGTGGAATCTCCTTCCTCAGAAGTTTTTAAGGTGAGGCTTGACAAAGCCCTGGCTGGGATGATTTAGTTGGGGATTGGTCCTTCTTTGAGCAGGGGGTTGGACTAGATGACCTCCTGAGGTCCCTTCCAACCCTGATAGTCTATGATTCTATGAACCTGTGTTTCCTTCTCCTGAGCGGGTGCCTATTTCTCTTATTTTAGGGTGTCATAGAAAAATATAACCTCAATTCCACTGATCAGTTATTTTTAAATCTTTTTAAACCCAAGCAGTCATATTGCAGATTATATCATTGAAAATACAAAAAGGTTCTAGTTATTGACCATGGAGAGGGAATCAAAGTGTCCAGCTTCCCCTGCTGGCTGTCTGGAACAGGCTGCAGTACCTGTTGCTTCTTGTTTGCTTTAAAGACTAAAGCTAATTGATACCATTGCTAGAGTATAGCTTTTGTTCCCTTGACTAATGTTGAATAAGACTACACATTCCATCCAGTTAGATATTTGATATTAAAGCTATTTGAAGAAATGAAAAGCCACCTGAGTGTCCTCTAGATAAAATGTCTTGGTGTATATATTTTCTCAAGTTAAAAGCCCTAATGATGTGTAGGATGATAAGTTTCTTAGCAAAAAGAAACCCCTCACTGTGCATGGGGGAAAGTTAGGTCAGTGAAAAAGACTGAACTTCCAAATTGCTCTTTTTGCACACGGAGTTGTGAGAAGGCAAGTTCAGAGTGTAGAACAGAAATTTCGTCTGCGTTTGAGTTCTACTGCTGAGAAATAACAGAGAGCTATATAACTAAACAGAGTATTAATTTCCTCAGCACTACATGGGACAATGTAAAGAATTTATTTCTGGAATGTTCTTAAAATACAAGCCTGGTTCATGAACTTGCGCAGGAGCGGAGAAGAAAGCAAAGACCCTCTCCCCTCTTTATACAGGCAGGGAGAGGTCACTCACAAGAGCAGTCCTTGTATTCCCTGCATCTGGGTAGCACAAGGACTGCTCACTTCTGCTTTTCCTCAGAGCAGGATCCTGGCAAAAGAGTTGGGACATGACTCTATGCCCTCTCCTAGCCTGTCGATACAGGGCTGGTGCACTGTGGGGAATGACGGAGCAGAGTGCTCGCTCCCTGAGTGCAAGGAGTGACCTGGAGAGATTGCGCCAGCATGAGGTCCAATCACTCTGGTGCCTCTCTTGGGACAGTGTGACCCTGCACCATCCCCCACACAGGGCTCTGGCTTAAAAAGCCAAGATCTTGCCCAAAAGGTATTTTCTGTAGGTAAATTAAATCTCTGTGGAGCTCCATAAATTGTCTCTTATTACTCCTGCGGATTGGGCTCTAGAGAACTCCCTCAAAGATTTCAGAAGCTTCTCAGCTCTGTATTTTAGGCTCTGTCATGTGTAATATAATATATAACGTGCCTTGTTGCCAGGGTATCTGAGGCAAGTTTCCTGTTGGGTGGAGTTCAGTTCTCCATTAATCTTTCCCTAGGGCTAAAACTAACAGTTCTTTCTGTCTGCATGAAAGTCATTACAAAGAAAAAAATACTTTTTAAAAATGTGTAAGGCTGTTAAGTGTTTAAACATTTGGACATATTTATATGGTGAATTTTAGCTTATTTCATGTTTCTGCTAAGCTCTTGTTAGTTTGTCTATATTGTCTATAAGTTTTCTTCAAATTTGTCAGACAACGGAAACAGCTCACATAAAATATTGTCTTGCATAAGAGCTATGGGTTTACATGATTAATATATTTTCTGTTTTCTTATAGAAAGCTCTGGATCCTGAAAACACTTCTACTTGTGCTTAACCTCAGGCACATGAGCATTCCTATTGAATTCAATGGAACTAGTGACATGCCCGAAGTTAAGCACATGCAGAAGTGTTTGAAGATTCAGAGTCTTAGAAAATATGTTATTGCTTTTATGATTTCAGTATTTGAGGGGTACTTCACTTTTCATTAAAAATTGGGTGTACTTTTGTAACATATACACTGTATATAACACACGGTGAAAGAATTTGGTTGTATGCGATGCAATCTTGATTGCCACTAGTTTGAGGTGACTGCATTTCTCATGAGTAGGCTCGGTGTAGGAGTCAATTTTAATCTATAACTATCTGTAATTGTACATTTCAGCTGACGCACTGAAAGTGACCAAAAAAATATCAATTGGTGACAGTGAGCATGCTTGCAGGGACTGGGTATCACCAGCCCCGCAGCTGTGACATGAGTCCTCTCCAGCTCTGACGTCACAGGAGTGAGTGAGCAGATCCCTCACAGCAGAGGGCCCTCTGCGCTGGTTCAGGGCTGGTGACACCTGATCCCTGCAGGCACAAGGTACGGGAGGAGGCAGATCTAGCGTGATCACTTTATTTCATGACCCCAGGAGGAGGGACTAAGACCTGCGCCTGCCTGAGCCTGCCGTCCTGGGTAAGGGGCCCAAAGCCAAAGTCTGAGCCCCGCCGCCACGGATGTTGGGATCAACGCTGAAGCCTGAGCCCCACCGCCACTGGTGTTGGGACCAAAGCTGAAGCCAAAGGACTTCAGTCCCAGGTGGGGGGCCTGTAACCTGAGCTCTGCCATTCAGGGCTGAAGCCCTTGGGTAGTGAGGCTTGGGCTTTGGCCCCAGGCCCCAGAAACTCTAATGCCAGCCTTGGCATCCCCATTAAAATGGGGTCGTGACCTACTTTGGGGTTCCGGCCCACAGTAGGAGAACGACTGGAATAAAGATACTGGATTTATGGCTTACTACAACAATCTGTAACAAACTAACACTCCCCCCCTTCCTTTCCTCCCTATGAACGGAGAGTTGTTAATGGGTCACTTTACCTCGAATGGTCCCTTGAAATATGTCTTATCTACTTATGCTAAACAATCTGTTCCATCTTGTATTTAGCAGTGACACTTTGAATTAGTTTCCCAGACCTGAAAAAGACCTTTGTGTAAGCTCGAAAGGTCGTGTCTCTCACCAACAGTAGTTGGTCCAATAAAAGATATTACCTCACCCATCTTGTCTCTCTATTATCCTGGGACCAACATGGCCACAACAACAGTGCATGGAAAACCTGAACAGTTTCTCTCTTACCTATCTGAAATTGGTGGTCCACTTCTCCCAGGTTGCATTGAAAAATGGTTTACATGCTGTTGCTATGGTATTATTTCCTTTCTATCTAAATTTAGATGTTCTGGTACTTTGTACTTTGTAGGTTTCTACAAAAGGATTTCCCTTAAGACATGTTATGGGCACATAGGTATCCACTACATGGTTACAATTGTGTTGAGATTTATACTTTCCGAGAGCCTTTAGTCTTGCTTCATCATGTATTGGCCACACACAATGAAATGTTATGGATTCCGTCCTGCAAAGGGAACCATGTGGATGCCCCTGCTGAGACCCATTTGCAGGAGCAGGGCCATAGTGGATTTCAGCAGGTGACTCTTTAGTTGTACAAATGGAACGTTTTGACTGTGCTTGAGTATGAACTACAAATTTGTATGCTGCCCAGTTAATGTTTGTACAGTGGTTTGAAAATTTGGTGTTCTATGTATTTCTATGTATTATTTCTGCAACTGACATTTCTAGGTATAGTACCTAGCAACCAAGCACCAAGCATTGTGATGAGCCCCTATAATGTGAGAATACAGCATATTATATTGGATATAGTAATGGGCACATTAGCTTTCCATTAGATAACAGTTAGAAGAATATTGGCTTTCTATGTCATGATTCAAAAGAAATATACTAGATCCAGATCTGTATCTTCTTAACCCCACATGTTCAAAAACCATTATCAGACGGCTAATTCTTCTAATAGATTTATTCTAGGACATTGTGAATATGGCTCAAATTCTATTCATTAGTGTTCTCATTACAATTATTAATAAAGAAGTAAATGAAGCCTTGCCTATGTTTCTCTTGTTGCAAGGAAAATAAAGTGCACTTCTAGCTCTTGTGCTTATCTGTTTATTGCACAAAGAGCCTGTTTCATATGGTGAACTCCTGGACGGTAGCACAAAGCCTACTTCTATTCTGTGGTTGTTTTTGGAGTGGTGTGAACCAGTCCTCCAAAGGTGCTGATCAGCAGTGAACATGGTTTTCCTCTTTTATAGGTGAAGATAAGTAGTAAATAATGCAAAATTAGTACCCTGCTTGTTGACCTTTTAGCATTTACTGCTGCTAACTTTCCCCTCACACAAAACCAGTAGAGAACAGTTATTTACCACCTGCTAATAGCCACCCCAGCAGTCCCAGTAATTTTGCAAAAAGAGTTCTGAATGGAAACAGAAGTAAAAATCACTAACAATTTAAATCTTTATGGGATCTTTGGCTATAACAGTTAGTGGTTTGCTTTGGGTGTAAATATACTGAAAAGGAGGAATTACTAAATGCTTACTTCAGGAAAGCACCTCTGCTGAGGATGCCACTTTGGCACAGGCCCAAAGTTGAACACTTGCTTAAGTGCTGTTGTGAACGGGGATGGACTTAAGTACTTCTGGGGCCTGAGGTGGAACGACATGCTTTCTTCTCTCATCCTGTGCCTTTCACTGTCGGCTGAGAATGTGTTAAAGAGTAAAAATCTTGTCACTGTGAGATTTAGAATATTTGTTTTGCAAAATGCTGCTTTCTTCTCTTCTCATCCACCCACCCCCATTTTAAATGTCTATGGGCCCGTCTACTAAAAGGCCTGTTCCGTCCAAAATGTGAAGGAGAGAATCAAAGATTTTTGAAGCACTAGATATGTAGCTCACGAAAGCTTATGCTCAAATAAATTGGTTAGTCTCTAAGGTGCCACAAGTACTCCTTTTCTTTTTGCAAATACAGACTAACAGGCTGTTACTCTGAAACCTAGATCAACAGTGAAATTTCTTTCCATTTTCCGCTCTTTGTGGCTATATCATTGTGTCAGAAACAGCAGAGTTTGGTACCTTTTATTTGCCGGTTTCCTATTGCCATTACCCATAATGATGGATTTTGCATTGGTAAGCCTCCTTAGCATAAAGCATTTGATGAGCCAGTTTGGATTTGCTTCAGTTTAGATGTATTTTCATTTCTTTTCTCTATAATTCCTTTATTGAATTCTTTATTTTTGGAAATCTTTCATTATTCTCTTATTCAAGTTACCCTCCCACCCTTTCCTCCCCTCCAAATAAATAGCTAGAAGCAAGGCAATAATACTTCGGCATTTTAATTCACTTATTAAATGCATGTACAGAAAATTTTAAAATGAAACAAGTAAGGCACCAGCCTTTTTATCATTTTTCTAGTGTCTATTGACTGTTGCATAAGCTAAATTATTTACAGTTTGATGCCTCACAAAAGAGAAGCAGATTTGGGTTATTTACTTCTCTGATAAGAAAAAATGGATTGAAGTTGCTGTGATATGTTCCTTTGTTAATTTCATATTTGTTCCCTTGTGTACAAAATCTCTTTAAAGAACTAATGCAAGACTGGCAGGCTCTTTGAAAATGGTATGGAAGTTGTAAGATTAAACAAAACATGAAAAGGTCTTAAAAATATAAGTCAGCGAGGGTTTGATAAAAATAAGTGCTCAGCAGTTGAAAACCTTTAGGATGCTTAATTTGTTTGCTTTATATTTGAGTGTAGTCCTTGTGAGTTATGTGTTTTGAATTATTGTCAGCAGGGCATTTTGAAAGTGTGTGTTTGTACAGTATAATGAAACTAAATGAAAATGACCATATTGAAGATCTCCTTCTAATGAGGAGATTACAACTCTGTAGCATGGGGCATGGGTCACTTGCTGGAGGAGTCTCTGCTCCTTGAAGTCTTTAAACCACGATTTGAGGACTTCAATAGCTCAGACATAGGTGAGGTTTTTCGCAGGAGTGGGTTGGTGAGATTCTGTGGCCTGCGTTGTGAAGGAGGTCAGACTAGATGATCATAATGGTCCCTTCTGACCTTAGTATCTATGAATCTGTGAATCTATAAGAGTGAAATTCATAGGCAGGAGTTGTAGACCAAGCTGGATGAGCAAGCATCTTAGAGAGGTAATTAAGAAAAAGCAGAAAGCATATAGGGAGTGGAAGAAGGGAGGGATCAGTAAGGCAAGCTACCTTATTGAGGTTAGAATATGTAGGGATAAAGTGAGACAGGCTAAAAGTCAAGTAGAGTTGGACCTTGCAAAGGGAATTAAAACCAATAGTAAAAGGTTCTATAGTCATATAAATAGGAAGAAAACAAAGAAAGAGGAAGTGGGACCGCTAAAAACTGAGGATGGAGTGGAGGTCAAGGATAATCTAGGCATGGCCCAATATCTAAACAAATACTTTGCCTCAGTCTTTAATAAGACTAAAGAGGATCTTAGGGATAATGGTAGCATGATAAATGGGAATGAGGATATGGAGGTAGACATCACCATATCTGAGGTAGAAGCGAAACTCAAACAGCTTAATGGGACTAAATCGGGGGGCCCAGATAATCTTCATCCAAGAATATTAAAAGAATTGGCACAAGAAATTGCAAGCCCATTAGCAAGAATTTTTAAGGAATCTGTAAACTCAGGGGTTGTACCGTATGATTGGAGAATTGCTAACATAGTTCCTATTTTTAAGAAAGGGAAAAAAAGTGATCCAAGTAATTATAGGCCTGTTAGTTTGACATCTGTAGTATGCAAGGTCTTGGAAAAAATTTTGAAGGAGAAGGTAGTTAAGGACATTGAAGTCAATGGTAAATGGGACAAAATACAACATGGTTTTACAAAAGGTAGATCGTGCCAAACCAACCTGATCTCCTTCTTTGAGAAAGTAACAGATTTTTTAGATAAAGGAAACGCAGTGGATCTAATTTACTTAGATTTTAGTAAGGCGTTTGATACGGTGCCACATGGGGAATTATTAGTTAAATTGGATAAGATGGGCATCAATAGGAAAATTGAAAGGTGGATAGGGAATTGGTTAAAGGGGAGACTACAACGGGTCCTACTGAAAGGTGAACTGTCAAGTTGGAGGGAGGTTACCAGTGGAGTTCCTCAGGGATCGGTTTTGGGACCAATCTTATTTAATCTTTTTATTACTGACCTGGGCACAAAAAGTGGGAGTGTGCTAATAAAGTTTGCAGATGATACAAAGCTGGGAGGTATTGCTAATTTAGAGAAGGACAGGGATACCCTACAGGAGGATCTGGATGACCTTGTAAACTGGAGTAATAGGAATAGGATGAAATTTAATAGTGAGAAGTGTAAGGTCATGCATTTAGGGATTAATAACAAGAATTTTAGTTATAAGCTAGGGACGCATCAACTAGAAGTAACGGAGGAGGAAAAGGACCTTGGAGTATTGGTTGATCATAGGATGACTATGAGCTGCCAATGTGATATGGCTGTGAAAAAAGCTAATGTCGTCTTGGGATGCATCAGGAGAGGTATTTCCAGTAGGGATAAGAAGGTCTTAGTACCGTTATATAAGGCACTGGTGAGACCTCACCTGGAGTACTGTGTGCAGTTCTGGTCTCCCATGTTTAAGAAGGATGAATTCAAACTGGAACAGGTACAGAGAAGGGCTACTAGGATGATCCGAGGAATGGAAAACTTGTCTTATGAAAGGAGACTCAGGGAGCTTGGCTTGTTTAGCCTAACTAAAAGAAGGTTGAGGGGAGATATGATTGCTCTCTATAAATATATCAGAGGGATAAATACCAGAGAGGGAGAGTAATTATTTAAACTCAGTACCAATGTGGACACAAGAACAAATGGATATAAACTGGCCACTAGGAAATTTAGATTAGAAATTAGACGAAGGTTTCTAACCATCAGAGGAGTGAAGTTTTGGAATAGCCTTCCGAGGGAAGTAGTGGGGGCAAAAGATCTATCTTGCTTTAAGATTAAACTCGATAAGTTTATGGAGGAGATGGTATGATGGGATAACATGGCTTTGGTAATTAAATATTCATGGTAAATAGGCCCAATGGCCTGTGATGGGTTTTAGATGGGGTAAGATCCAAGTTACCCGGGAAAGAATTTTCTGTAGTATCTGGCTGATGAATCTTGCCCATATGCTCAGGGTTTAGCTGATCGCCATATTTGGGGTCGGGAAGGAATTTTCCTCCAGGGCAGATTGGAAGGCCCTGGAGGTTTTTCGCCTTCCTCTGTAGCATGGGGCACGGGTCACTTGCTGGAGGATTCTCTGCTCCTTGAGGTCTTTAAACTACAATTTGAGGACTTCAATAGCACAGATATAGGTGTGAGGTTTTTTTTGTAGGAGTGGTGGGTGAAATTCTGTGGCCTGCGTTGTGCAGGAGGTCAGACTAGATGATCATAATGGTCCCTTCTGACCTAAATATCTATGAAATTTGCAGCTGTGTCATTTTCTGAGGTCCTTTCCTGGAATGTTTAAGTCATTGCTGTTTGCAAAAGTACAGTGTTTTCACAAGGTTTTTTTTCTGCCCTTTGTAGATGCCAGCAATGTGTCTGACACCATGGCTCCTGTCATTGTAGTCCCTCCACGCAACACCAGTGTGGTAGCAGGGAGCAGTGAAATCACACTGGAATGTGTGGCCAATGCAAGGTATTGTAAATATAGTAGTAGTAATAATAAGGAACTGTCCTCTGCTAAAAATGGAGTGAGAACCTCTTTTTTTTTTAATTTCATGGTTGTAATAAGCAGAATATAGCACACAGCTTGCTTTGCACGACTGATAAGGAATCCATATTACTTGTTTAACATATAGATTATTTCTGGGAAAATAAGAAACTCGACATAATTAATTTCCCACCTTTATTTATGCTGCAACAGAGTAAAAATGAGAAGGTAGAAATGTGACATTGGCCCATCAGCAAACACTCTGTAACAGGAGTCCACAATGTTAGTGGTTAATCCTATGACAGTTATAGATTAATATTCTACACTAAATTATGAAGGGGATCCTCGTATTTTCCTCACCCCACATAGATAAAATGGACAAGGCAGAGTACTGCAGTTACCTGTTACAGCTGTTCTCAGCTTACAGTTTTTACAATTAACTTTTTGTACATACCATAATGTAGAGTGTAGGTTAGGAATCTCACTAAAGGCTAGAAATTGTTCCTGTTAAAGCCAATTGAGTGTTGGGAGTAGGCTTGAATCCTAAGAGAGGTAAAGGGCTGGGGCCTTTGGATGATAAGAGGTCCAGCTGATTTCCTCTCCCTCTGAAGTCAGAGATGTTCTTGGTACAGTTAGTGCTACCTCTGTAACTGTGCTATAATGAAAGCCTCGCCCATGTAGCTGAGTCCCATAGTAGTCTTTATTTTTAATGTTGTTTGCTTAGACAAACCAAATCATTAGCGCTTAAGTTCCAATTCTATAATAACTAGCCATCTTTGTTCAGTAGTACTTGAGCAGTCTGTACCCTTGATGAGTGATTGTTAAGACCTCAGAGTTATGTCTGAATTTATTTTTAAGTGTCGATCAATCTGCCAGGGATATTGGGAGAGTTAGGTGAGTTATATTCTCTGTGTATTCTTGGTGATAATCTGAATGTTTTTTACTCCCACAGACCTGTTGAGAAACTGAGCATGACCTGGAAGAGAAATGGAATAAAAATAAGCAGTGGGGTTAACAGTTTTGAGAGACGTCTTACTATCACCAATCCAACCACTGCTGATATTGGGATGTACTTCTGTGAGGCAGAGTTGAAAGACAGCACTGTTGAGCCAGCAAGAGCAAAGGCCTTCCTCTCTATAATGGGTAATTCTGAAAGCAGTCTCTTTTATAGTAAAGCAGGGTTTGGACTCAGGTATAATAGGAAATAGAATTGATATTTTAATATTTCATCAACCTTACATCTGAACCTCTCTTCAGTGAATGGGACAAACAAGGTGAAGTGGGATTTTCTTCCAAATTAATTCTGCTGTTCGTCTCCATGAATATAAATTAATTAAACATACTTTTTTTAAGCATTGATGTGACTCTGAATACCCTTCCAAACTTAAATGTAATCGTGAAGCTGGGGAAACCCAGTACTAAAATCCTTATCATGCAGCTTCCACATCTCGGCTTTTAGCTACATTAAATCCTGATTAACTTCCAACTTGCTTACTTCTTGCTTTAACATGTCATGTTGCTGTTTTTGCAAGAGGATCTTTTAGGAGAGCTTTAGTGTATTGCCCTTTGCAAATTCTAGTCCCAGGGTGAAGGACATTCCCAGGCACATGTGCTGGCTGATGTCACATGAGAGAGAGAAAGACGAAAGTTGAACTTCAATGTAACAAGCCATGTCTCCAGTGCTTAATTTGTAATGAAAGAGGTGCTGGGGCTCAAGCAATTTTTTTACATTCATAACTGACGTAGCAAGCCCAGTTGTGCTGGGGCTATGAACTACCAAGCCTAGAGGTGATGGGGCTCAGCGCTGGCACAGATTAAGCACTGCATGTCTCTGCTAGTCTGTGGGCTCTAATACTTAAGCTGCATTGTTACATTCAGGCTAAACTTTTAAACTATAGCAGCTTACTAAATGCCCATGAATTTATCATGGACTTTTTTATGTTTCCTTTCCAGTTTTTACTAATTAGCAACATGTGTGTGTGTAAATTAAGCTTTCTCCAGCTGGGGTTGCCCATGTGGCCCTTGACTAATTAATCGTGGCTCAATTTTTGAAGCTGCCCTAGGTGCTAAACTCCCACTGACTCCAGTGGGGGTGCTCATTACCACACAGGAGGGCCTAAACACCTGGGAGGATCAGGCCTCAACAATATCCATTATCCATCACTTTGGAAGATATTGTGAAGGCTCAAGCACTAAACCTGTGGCTTTATTGAATGGATTAGGCAGGAGCAGTCTGGTTACAATTCAGAGGAAATAAAGATCTTGCAAATCGAGGTGTAGGGATGCTCATTGGGGAAACAACTAAAGAAATGCAGAATTGTGTCTGGCTTGATAAGAGAATGCATACTGTAATAATACAGTGGTTTTGCTCCAATCCTTTAAATATGGAGCTTTTCTAAATGTTGGTGACTAAATGAAAGTCTCTCCTAGCATCAGGTTTTTTTGTTGAGCACATTGGACACTTTACCAAGCTTGGTGGGATTTCTTAAAAGGAAAAGAAAAGAGAAGCTTTTGAATTACAAGCCAGTGCTGATTTCAGACTCCGGATCTAATTTGATTCTTTATCAGATATCAGGACAAATGACAGCCATACAAGTATCCTAGATAGGTAGATTATTGCTTTGTTAATAACACCCTGGTTGTTGATGTTGATCAGAATTGGTACATATAGTACTTGTTGCACATTATAGTTTAAATGGAAAATGTTATATTGTAAGACTCTCGCATATAGGCTTCATTCTGTAAAAGTGCTTTAAGGCACTTTATGTAAGATGACAAACAGCTCCTTCCTCTAGCAAGATGTGTTCCAGTTTCATGTTGCAGCACTCTTTCCCTTTATATTTAGATCCTCCTGTATGAACTTTAGTTCCAGCTTCTTTCCTCTATATTCAATTTCTTACAATTATTACCTTGCAGCCTCTCTTCCTTTAAGGAGCAGGGACACAATTCATTTATTTATGATTTTGATTTAAGCCCTTTTTTATTCATAAGATTTTATTGTGACTAGTTTAATTTTGCTGCTATGCTGTCAGATCCTGCCTACTGTAATACTTAAAGCAGCCTCTCAGTGTAAAAGGTACTTGAATATAGTTAAACTAAAACTGAGAAAAAAAATCACTGGGGGCTCATAGTAAAATGGTGATGCCACCTTTGATTAGGAGCATGTCTACTCTCTTCTTTTTAGATGTTTTATTTATTTCTAGCCCAGTATTAGGGGGCCGTCAGGGAATGAAGTTATGAAAAGAGCCATAGATATGAACAAACAGATGAAAGAAAGCAGAAACAAATTGGTTACCAATTACTTTTATTTTGTCCTGATGGAACAAGACACTCTAGTTGCAGGTGTTTACTCAATGTGTCAGCATTACCTGCTACGTTTCTTTATTTATGAGTTTCTTGAACAGCAGGATGGATGTCTAATTCCAAACAGGAAGCAGAATCAAGGGATTAGTAGTTAATTCATGAAGAACTGTTCAACCTCAGAGTTCCAAAATGGAACAGAGCAACTGTTTAATTAGCAAGGGAATGGATTCTGGAGGAAACTGGAGACAAGACTCAAACAGCAGAGGCTCCTTCTGCTAATGGCATATTCTTTCTCTGAGCTTTCTTTCGCGGTGTTTCCCAATCACTTACATTATTAAAATCTGTTTTAGTAGCACTTACAGGGATTCAAGTATGCCTGTCTATTTACATGTATAAAATATTTGTAGAATGCACAAATTGATACCACATCACATCAAGAGCTGCACTTCTGGGCAGGATAATGTGGAATTAATTTAATGAGCAATCTCATGCTTACAACAAAAAATTGTGTTAATTGAACAGTTTTTATTTTTTAGTTATTATGATATATCAAATGCACATGCTCAGACGATGTAGTGATGAGAGCCATATAAGTACTGGATGGATGCATACCTGGCTAGGTAGACCCTGCAATTACCATATTGAACAGCAACAAGGAGAAGATATCAAGAACATTAAACAGATTTAAAATAGACAAAATGTTATAAAACACATGATTCCTTCCATTCCCCAATCAATATGTCATGCAACTAAGAGCCCGTTCCAGAGGTACTGAGCATCTCTACTTCCTGCCGACTTTTAATAGAAGCCAAAAGAATCCAATGCTGAAGGGCTTGTGGTCAATTTAAACCCCTAGTAGAACCTGCAAGAATGTTCTTTTTAAAGTACACTTGAGTTGTATATTAAAATCACACATAGAATTTGCAAAATCTGAATACATAGAGTATTAGAACAGTGCATTCACAAGTATAAAGCCTGCTAGCCTCTTGCTACGCTGCCATTTTCCAGTGAAGGTGGAAACGCTCCTTCTGACATCTTCATATTATTTCAGCAAAGATAAACTGAGGCGGTTCCAAACTCTGGTTTTATTAGCTGCAGATGTTAGAAATTTTTTAAAGGGTAGCATGTTCCTCAGTTGGCGGAGTAACAGTTTGGGGAAGATTTGTTGCAGACTAGATAAAAGCACATTTGTTTTACCACTAACCATCTGAAGATTAAGTTATTGAAAGAGTCTGCTCATGACCAGACTAATTTAAAAACTGAGCTAATTTTTAAAAATCTTTTGCTCCAGTTCTTCAAATTACTTTAACAGTTATTTTTAAACTGACTTTTTCTATGGGAGATTATGAATTCCAGGACTGAGAAAGTGTGGAAAATGAAAATGATTGTGCTTTAAAGCAGAGAGAGATTGAAAACAAAATCTGAACAAAATGAGAGAGAGAGAGAGAGAGAGAGAGAGAGAGAGAAGCAGCAATACAAAGACATCAGAATGGTCTTTTGGGACAGAGTAGCAGTATAAAATTTTGTGCCAAGTATAAGGGAATTGAAGAAAATATGATGGAACAGAGGAAAATTACATGATGGAAGATTAATCTTTCTTCAGTATTCTTTCCGTAGCTGGAAGCATTGGCCAGCATTTTCTTTCTTTTATTTTTCTTTTCCTTCTTTGTTTTCCCTTGAGAGAGCTTTTGTATCCTAGCTGGGGATGTTTATTTCCAAGAATAAGATCCTAGGGGGCAATACGGAACGAAAGATGGGAGAGATGTCTAGGCCTTTCCCCTTTTGTGAAGGCAGCATGGAGTTTTATCAGGCACCAAGGGTACAGCATTGCGAGTCCACAGGATTCGGAGGCCAATCTGAAAACAATTATGAAGTTACTACAGAGGGCTGACCTGGTTGGAAGCTTAAGATGAACTACAGTTTGGTTGCCAGACACAGGTAGGTGACCCACCATGACTGCCCCTCAAAGTAAGAAGCAAGGACACCACAAACCAAGCCTAGAAACCAGAGGAGGGAATTTTAGTTAAGGATTCTGTTTTTTCATAGAGGAAATAAAAATACAATACATGGCCCTTTCAAGGCAGGGAATTCTGGGAGTTACCTTGAATATAAAAGCCACTTGACTTGCCCAGACTTGAGTTCAGGGGCGCAGAAGGGGAAATCTTTGGGGAGATTACCTAAAGCATCTGGAAAGAGTAGACCTGAGTTGTTCCTGGGCTTCGCAGACTGTTGAGCTGTATTTAGAATCCATGTGTCAGCCTTTTAAGAATCTTTTTTGCTTCATTATTTCATTAGATTTATTCTGTGGTTGGTACCTTTCTCCCTTCTTTATTTTAATTTTTTTACAAAGATCTTTCAGATGTGTATTTATTTGATTTATTCAGGTGTCTGTCATACATTAAAAATGCAATCACATAAAAAGATATTAGGTTCTCCCCACTCTGGGGACAAAAGTGTGCTAGTTACAACCATGCTTGAAGACAATTGTTGCTAACATGGAAAGGGATTTTTCCTGAGATTCATATTCTCCAAACCACATTATCGACTACCTGGAGGTAGTCTGTGTAGGTTTATAACAATTCTGTGATTGATTTCAGACAAAGAAAAGTCCTGGTTCCAGGAAACTGTTATCAACATTTGTGTATAGACATGGGTGTATGCAGTGATGAGCTGCCAGAAGCTGAAGATCCGGTTCCTTCAATCGCTCCGGGTCTTCGGCGGCACTTCGGCGGCAGGTTCTTCACTCGCTCTGGGTCTTCGGCGGCACTGAAGGACCTGCCGCCGAAGTGCCGCCGAAGGCCCAGAACAAGTGAAGGGCCCGCTGCCGAAATGCCGCCAAAGTCGTGCAGTGCCGCCAGGTGAGTACAAAATCACAGGGGGAGCCGAGAGGGTGGGCAGGAATGTCAGGACAGGAGTCAGAGGAGCCGAGAGGTTGGGCGGGACGGGCAGGTCAGGAGTCAGGGGAGCCAAGAGCTTGGGCGGGATGGGCAGGACAGGAGTTTGCCCACCCCTTTAACAACCGGTTCTCAACCGGCTGAAAAATTTAACAACTGGTTCGTGCGAACTAGTGTGAACCAGCTCCAGCTCACCACTGGGTGTATGGGATCGTTCTACTCCCAAGATGGACAGATTCTTATCCACCTTCACACTTTGTACTCTAAGTTACTTTAAAGCCGCCAGTCCCATCTTCCTTACAGGATGTTCAGTGACTAATTTAGTTTACATTAATAATGGAGATAGATTCCAAAGTTTCCACTCAAATATGCAGGGCTGAATTTCTGACTGATGTGGAGTATTGGCTTGCGGTGGAACCTTTGGGGCTTTTTCTGCTCTTTCTGACTTCCAGGCATGGATCTTGGATTAGGTCACACATCTCAGATGCAGCTTGAAGGGTGTGTAATGGATGCTGACTGTTATCTTTAGAATTTTAAAATCATTCTCCATGTAACTCTCTATGTGGGAGAGGTTTGAATAGTATCAGATTTTGCAGGCTCCCAAGGGGATTGTGGAGAGACTGTTTACAGAATAATGTCAACAGTACATAAAAAGCCTCAACAACTATTAAAACTACCTGTTTATATTCAGATATTCCTTCTTCCTTTTGCTTGTTCTTGGCCCTTTAAGATAGACCCAGTATCTGTACAACTATAGTATCTGAACCCATATAGTATCTGTTCTTCTGGTCTAATATCTAATCTACCCTTTCTTGTTAAACATCACCCTGCACTGTCAGGAGGGTGAACCTGATGATTTATTGTGTCTCTTTCACCTCTTACTTCTGATTCTATAGTGAATGTAAATCAGACAATTGGCCTGATCCCAAGATATCACTGCCATCCTCTTGAAATTTGTGTTTCTGGGTCTCCTGGTATCACAATGTGTAGTTGGGTGGGCATTATAATTTCACCACACATTTCCCCACCTCATTTTTCCCTAATATGACAAATGCTCAAATTCACATATTGTGTGATTTAAACCAGTCATTAATCTATACCCTCTAAATATGTAATAGATTCATAGAGAAATACAGGATACTACTGTAGAATATTATTTGACGCAATGAAACGTCATTGTAACTATCCTGGATGCGCTCCCCCTGGCTGAGGCTCATCAGGCTGTTGTACTGGACCCAAACCTTGGGTCCTACATATGCTTAGCTTGCTGGGGCTGGGCAGAGTTCAGGCCCTGTTTACTGGTTCTGGGTGAGACGGGTTGGGTCACAGAAACCCCCCCTTGGGACTGCCACCTGATGTACTGGGACTACCTCTAAGCCCATTTTCCCTGGCAGCTTAGGACTTCAGAGCCCTGCCTCATTGTGCCAGACACACTAGCCTGCTACAAACATAGACCCAGGTCTGAACCACGTCCCCCAAAAGCTGCAGGCTTAACTGACAACAGCTTAAGAAGTGCTCCTGTCTCCAACACCCAGATATCCAGTTCCCAATGGGATGGATCCACACCCCAAATAAATCCGTTTTACTCTGTATAAAGCCTATAGAGGGTAAACTCATAAATTGTTTGCCCTCTATAACATTGATAGAGAGATGCACAGCTGTTTGCTCCACTAGGGATTAATTACTTGCTCTGGGTTAGTTAACAAGTAAAAAGTGATTTTATTAAATATTAAAAAGTAGGATTTAAGTGGTTCCAAGTAATATCAGACAGAACAAAGTAAGTTACCAAGCAAAATAAAATAAAACACACAAGTCTAAGCCTAATACAGTAAGAAACTAAATGCAGGTAAATCTCACTCTCAGAGATGTTCCAATAACCTTCTTTTACAGACTAGACTTCCACCTAGTCTGGGTCCAGCAATCACTCACACCCCTGTAGTTACTGTCCTTTGTTGCAGTTTGTTTCAGGCATCCTTTAGGGTGGAGAGGCTATCTCTTGAGCCAGCTGAAGACAAAATGGAGGGATTTCCAGGGACTTATACAGTCTCTCTCTTGTGGGTAGAAACTGCTCTCTCCCCCTGTGTAGAATCACCGCTACAAGATGGAGTTTTGGAGTCACATGGGCAAGTCACATGTCCATGCATGACTTAGTTCTCTACAGGCGGAGCCATTGCCCACATGTTAGCCCGAACATTCCCAGGAAAGCTCAGATGCATCTATCAAGATCCATTGTTAGCCAAGTACTTCCATTTACTTGAATAACCCCTTCACACTATGTTGACCAAATCTGCCTTAGGTACTTTCTACAGCAAACACTTTAAATACAAGCATAGAGCCAACGCTCATAACTTCAGATATAAAAATGATACATGCATATGAATAGGATGAATACATGCAGTAGAACATAATCTTTGCAAAGATATGTTACATGGCATATCTAGCATAAAACATATTCCAGTTATGTCATATTTACACTCATAAGCATATTTCTATAAAGAATTATGGAGTGCAACATCACACTGGGCGTCTAGGCACACATTCCAGATGCAGATCCTGTGTCAACACCACTCTTGGCACTGGGGACCCTGTGGTCTAGTTGCCTTGACCCTGAAACTAGAGCCAGCTCCCAAGCCTCCCCAGTGGCTGTCACATGCTGTCAGAGTTCCTCCAAAGCTGTGGGTGGACCCTCTAATTTATTGTTTTCCTCTTCCATGGTTATGTGACTGTATCAACAAGTGACACCAACTCTTCAAAGGAATTTTTAAACACACTCTTTTTAATATTAGGCAGAACAAGAGATACACAGATATAGGGAAAAACGAGGTCTGCATGAAAACCCCTGCCTCAGTTTCCTCACCACTCCCAAAAGCTCTTTGGGATTTGGTCAGAATCTTTTCAGGGCCCTGGAACCCTCCTTTCTTCCTTCATCTTCTGCCCAGTCTTAATCTGCTTTTGTTTCTGGTCTCTCCTCCCAAAATGGCTGGTGAGAGAGAGCCCTTCTTTTATAAAGTTTGTCAGGTAACTACCATAATTGATTTCAAGTCCTTCATCATGGGATCTCACTTGGAAGAAAAGGTTTATCTGGGCAGTAGCTCAGTCTTTCTCCAAGGGAGCTTCTATTTGAACAGGACAAGATGCGTCAGGTTAACAATCTGATTACTTTGAATTGCCCTCTGTCAGTGCCTTTATGAATCCCAGTTCCAGATGGAGGCAAAAAAGACAACAGGGAAGGCACAATGCAGTTTTACAATCAAAATAGTATTCATGAAACAAAATGGAGGTTGTACTTTGATATAGATACATACAGGCATATACTAATTCATGACACTCAAAAAAGCCCATTTCAGAGGGAAATAGAATTTTTTCCTTTTAGGTTACCAGTTTGAATTTGGTTCTAGATCTATTACCATCTGATAGCTATTAGTCTCAGTGAACACATTTGTGTCACCAAAAAAACAAAACAAAACAAAACACCACCACAAAACCCGAAACAAAACACCATCATAACTGGTTGTTATGTTGGCAATTAGCAGCTGGAACTTGCATTGCACTGGCAAGGAGGCTAAGGCCCCAGTCCAGCAAAGCCACTAAGCACCTACTTCACTGTTTCAAAGGATTGGGGCCCAAATTATCGTTTTCCATGCTATACCTGGTTCTGTAGATAAGCGGAGTTCACTCTCCAAGGCTGTAAAGCTATAGTACTTTGTATAGTACTAAAAATCATTTAAGTATGCCTAAAAACACATGTAAATGATTCAGCGTGAGTTGGTAGCAATTGCACTGATATGTTAGGTAGGGTTTTTGGCTGCTTATTGTGGGTTCAGTTGTCCAAGGTATTAAGCACTCTATCCTTGGTCTCGCAAAGCACTTAAAAACATTTTATTTTAAACGATATGAGTAGTCTCGATTAAGCCGATGAACTACTTTAATATTGCCAGCCCAGATCATTCAAATATCATGCATCAGACCTCCAGAAATCATCAGATAACATTTCATAATTTTAAAGTCAAACAAATAAATTCTGGGTTCCTTTTATTTGTCTTCTGCGTTTCGAGCCTTCAGACTTCACATTTTTAAGCTTTCCTCCACAACCATGAGGACTAGAAACTTACTCTTTTTCTTTAAGTGAAAGTTGAGATTCTTATGTAATAACTTAATTGCAGGAGTTGGGACCAAATGTAACAAAATTTGCAAAAAAGTCACAAGAGTTTGCAACTGTGGTACTCTTGTGTTTAAAGTTAAACATGTTCTTTTGCTGGATTGCAAAGAGAGTGCTCAGCAACTTGAATCATGACGTCTATGACCTGCACTGTGATCCAACAATGAGTTTTGGTTTTATGTTTAGCTTTTCAATTTGTGGTTTAGAGTAATGAACGACACTTCATATGCAATATATAACATCTTATTATGTGTGTTATCAGTAGTCGTATAGCTGGGCATTCCAGATCAATAAGGTTTACACATTTATATTATTAAAATGTAAGAAATCACTTGGACAGTTCAATTTATTGGTTTTGCCTTGTAGATTTCTAGACAGTTTCACATCTTTGACCCCCTCAATCTCTGCACAGACTTTGAAAACTGATTTTTTGACTTTGTTTAAAACGAATATAGAAATGTAACTTCTGTAATGGGTCCTAAGAGGAATGCCACTTCTCTACATTGGAGAGAACATTTTCTAGTGGTTGGAGCAGAGGAGCGGGGATTGGAGTCCTGAGTTCTAACAGTGGCTCTTTTACTGACTTGATGGGTGGGTATGAGCATGTCACTTAACGTCTCTGCAAAATGAGTGTAACAACACTTAGTATACCACCAGAGGTACTGTGAGGAATAGTTAATTAATATTGTAATGTAATATACGTTGAGATTGTTGTATGATTTTATTCTATTTATGAAAACAAGTCATGCCATTTAGTTAGTACTAAGTGTGCAAGTCTGGACCGTGGAATTATTTATATGTTGTTGGGGTGGGGTTGAGATGTAGACAGCCTAAAGCTACCTTGGGCCGTCTTTAACCCACTACACTTTTTCTCAAATATATTTGTATTCTTCGAGAGGAAAATGCATGGCAAATCATATCCCTTTTTCTGTATTTTCCACTCTTTTAAGAGGCAATCAGTGCATGGTGTTTGTGCTTAGTTATGCTATGATAGAATTGTAGTTATAATCAAATAAAATGCTTCTGAAAACAGTACTCGGATGATAATCACATTGAGTAGAGTATGACAGTTTTTAGTTACCATGATAATCACTGCAACCTTAATGCCTGTGGGACTTTGACACAATACTCCTGAAATTTTATCCTGCATAGATTAAGTAGTTACATGATAGTGTGTTCTACAATCCCCCATGTCTAGTCTTTGTTTAATGCAACCTATAATGTCTTTTGTTTAGTCCTAATGATAAACTGTCCGTTTTGTTGGTTATTACTGCATGTTCAATTAAAGCATTACATCTGTTTGCTTTCAACAAATAAAACTGTTAGGGTTATTTTTTAATATACTGTGCTTACTTTCTGATATAGGGTCACTGACATGGTATGGTACTTTATTTGACATGCTTCATTACTTCATGAGAAGCTGGTGTTTAGCTTAGATACTGAAGCAAACTATTCTATAAAATATTATGCTGTAAATATAAACCTTTATGAACCTCTTGGGGTGGCCCTTCTAAACAGAGAATTAAAACATTCCATGATTCAAACCTATAAAATGAAAAGTAGCCCCTGCACTGAGTATTAATTTGTGGTGTGAAACCCTAAATTTAAATTGGCATTGGCTCAGCTATCTTTGAAATTCATATTCATCATAGCAAAAAACAACAAAAAGCCCTCCCATGATCCCCAAACAGGAGATGAACTAGGCAATTTGTATTATACTATATTAAATACAGCATTTGCGAGGAAACTATATTAAATTCTTTAAATCAACTTCAGTTTTCATTTTGTTGTTTATTTCCTTTCTGTTCTAAAGAGCCACCCTATTTCACTGCTGAGCCTGAGAGTCGAATTTTGGCTGAGGTGGAGAAAACAGTGGACCTCTTATGTCAGGCAATGGGTGAGTGCGCAGTACATAAAGTATATGAAGCTGCTTAAAATGAGTACAAGCTTGGAAAAAATAAATGCACCCTCTGTTGAACAAAGCACCCAATACCAATTCCTAACATTTTCGGGTAGATTTCAGTCAGCTATGACCATTTACAGCAGTTGAGGAGCTGCCCCTTCGCCTTTAGAAAATTGGGCTGTTCTTTTAGTTTTGTTTTGTACGTGTGATACAAGTAAGTGGAATTTTGGTATAAGAGCTGGGTAACAACATTAATGCTGCTTTTCTGCTGGGCAAAATAGCCCCTGCTCCTTCTCTTCATGTTCTTTGCTTTAGGATACTTTCTACAATTGTAGTTGGCTAAAAAAGATTAGGGTCTCGAGCCAGTAAATTAACTGAGGTAAAACAATGGCTTTGGGACTCATAACTTGGGACGCCGAGAAACAATCAATAATTCCAATACTTAAACCTCCTTGTTGAAAATTATGGTGCTTTTACACTGAGTAGAAATGTCAGTTGCAGTAATGTTCAAGTGTAGTTACACTTCTACAGAAGCACTCTTTCTTTCCGTTTTTAATTGGAAGGTGTTTTAATGCCATAACAACCCTCAAAATACTTACAACTCGACTTAAAATGAAATGCCTTTTTCAATACAATTCCAAAGAAGCAGAAGCATGCCCTCTAATTAAAAAACAGGAAGCATCATAATCTAGTAATTAGAACAGTGAACTGCAAGTTTCTAACCTTGAATATTATGTTAGACTCTGCCACTGAATTGACTTATGAACTTGGCAAGTCATTTAGCCTCTCAATGCCTCAGATTCCCAATCCTGTGGAGGTCTGTGCACTCAGCCTTTGTGCACTGTGAGTGTGAGAGACAGATTAATTTCACAGTATAAGTAGTGATTAACTATAAATAAAATTGCAACCTGCACAGACTAGCTTTTTACTTCCTCATAAATGGAGTTTCAGTATATCCAACTATACTGTAACCAGGCTGTGGTGTATATCTCTTGATGCTTTGTACATTTTCAATGCACTTTTTTTATCCTGTTCCTTATTTACTTATAGAAAGTATGGAGCTGCAGGCCTCATTGGTGGTGTCATGGGAGTGCAGTTAATTAGACAACGGTTCTTCCTGTGTAGACAAGTAGATGGAAGGATACTTGTGGGACACATCAGCAGCCCACTGGGAGATGCTGGTGCTATAAAAAATAAATAACAAAAATAATAATTTAAACTTCTCTAGTCTTTAATTCATGTTCTCAAATCACTTACAATTGCTAAAATTCAGAACATGGCTATAAGATAGTTAAAGGTTGTTAGCCCTATTTACAGGTGGGGAAACTGAGCCACAGAGCGGTTAAGTTACTTGCCCAAAGTCATATAGTGAGTGGTAAAGCCAGGAATAATGTCCAACTTTTCTGGCTCCCAGTCTCCTCTCTAACCATTAGATTAATTTTCTAATCTTGGCAGAAGTGCTTTGGAAAATGTATGGCACTCTATAAATGCCAAGTATTATGATAATTTTATTTTATGAGTCTTTAGATCACACTGCATCCCCTCAAACAGCAAGGTAGGACTAAGGGTTGGCAAAATGCTTAGATGGAGTAATAAAGATCTTTAAAATGTTTCCTTCTCTAGATTTTCTGTTAGGAAGGTTCAGGGAGAAATAAAGACAAAATTCATAATTGTTTTTTCTATTTTTAAAATTTTCATTGCAAAATGAAAAAAGGGAATTTTGTACAATTTTAGAGGCAGTTGTCTCTAAGAAGATCACTAAAAGCCCAAGTGAATGCTATTGACAGGCTCCTAAATGCTTAGATAAGAACCTTGTTTATCCATATGAGATAAGATTCATAACTGTGGGGTAGGGGAACGTATTCACGTCTGAAACACAGGAAATAAAGAGATGGTAATATTCAGTTTGTCATCTGAGGTAGTGATGGAAAGGTGTATTTCACAATGATTATAGGAGTAGGATTTTTTTTGTTAGTGGGAAGGGATTTGAGGAATGATTCTAATGTTAAAGGTAGGGGTCAAAGTACTGAATGCCAGGTTTCATTATCTGAATGCCTGTCAAATTTAATGTGTGGGAAAAAGGAGTTGTTATTATTTAAACTTGAAATCATTTCCAGCCTCTTTCATATCAGGAGGACTATTCCATTCTGTTTCTTCATTACTCAGTGATAATTTGTATTTGCCATGGGGATTTTCAAAAGATGAATAACACACACACTGAGAATTCTGAACATGAGAGTTTATACTAATTTTGTATATGGGCTGTTGTATGAAATTGAAATTGTGCCTGTTGCATGGTGGTACAGTGCATCTATTCATATCAAACACCACACACCATGTACAGTGGATTTCTTTCTGAGATGATTATCAGCTTCAGGGGTGATTTTGGCAACGGATGCATGTTTGTATAAACAACATTAGGATGAAACAAATATTCTTTTTCTTTTTCTTATTTTTTTGTACATTTTTATTTGGGTAAATATAACTTTGTCCACACCCAGAGGATTAGTAAAATTGAAAGGAGATACAAATTGACATGTCATATTAGTAACTTTGGGATTTTCAAAATAATGGTAATATTGTGCTCTTCCATAGTGCCTCCCATCTCGGGATTTCAAAGTCTGTTAACATTAGGGTGAAATTCACTGTCTGCTCAAGGCTCTATGCATCACTTGGGCCCCATCCTAAGGGCTTAAATGAGGCAAAAGTCTTTCACTAGGGTGAATTTCACTCATTAAGGAATTAAACCTCACAGCTGCCTGGTGATGTAGGTAACTACTATCCCCACTTTACAAATGTGAGACACAGAGATTGCTCAACACCTCTGAAATCAGGCAACTTCAGTTCCCATTGACTAATTCAGTTGCCTAGATATTATTGTGATTGGTGGGTTAGAGATGTATAAGGTAGACAGATAGATGACAGACATGGACTGTAATGTGGTCTACAAACCCCATACTGAGTATAGATGGGAGACTTGCAGGGAGGAGAGTCTCTCCTGTTTAAAGCAAACAGCCTGATCATACCCCCATGAAGCTACCAGAGCTGCTAGTCATGGAGGCAGGCCCCCACAGCTGCAACCAATAGAGAAAACAAGGCCTGCTATAAAGAGGAGAGTGAAGAGCTAGAAGAGGAGGCAGAAAGATCTGGGGGGTAGCAAAGAGGTGACAATGCCGCCTCTAAGAAAACATCCAGGCAATTGCAAGGCCTAAAATTGAAGGACTGATAGAATTAACTGGTGGTGAGGGTCCAGGAACTGACCTGACTGAGAACAAACTAAGGAGGGTCAATCAGGAGAAGTGGAGACACATCCAAAGACCACACCAGGAGACAGTGACTCTTACCTTAGAATCAGTCAGTGGTTCAGATTCTGGGCTGAGTTCCAATTGTGCCCATAAGCTCAACACAGCTTATGGTGGAGACTAGGGGTGGGCCAATGTAGTTTGAGCATTTATGCCCTCCCAATCTTGGGGTCATCCAATTCCATCATAAAGTAAAGCAACTTTACAGCCGGGAAAGAAGAGGAAGAGCCAGGGACTGCTGGAGTGGGTGGACAATGCAGGGATCGTGCTGGAAGTGGCATAGGAGCTTCTATGGCTACCCTACACCACTGGATAACTCCACTAGGAAGGGGAAATCCCCCACTGGCCCGATCTGCTGAATTTACAGCCACTTTTGTGCAGCAGACTGGTGCGAAGTAGCTATAGCATAAGTGAAAACCCTTGCCAGTATTTCTATATAAATGTGCATGCAAGAAAAGAGTAATACGCAGTAGGAGGTGTTATTTTTAAGGTAGGATTTCTGTTTACACTTTGGTTTGCATTAATGCACAAATGTTTCAACCACGGGTGAAGCAGAAAATGAATCAAAATAAAAATTTTAAACAGTCTTACTGAATACTGTTTGTACATTATCGCTTAAAGATACACTGCCAGTTATCATGAAAAGGATGGTTAAATTAAGAATTAAAATACCTATTACAGTCACTTCAACATTTCATTGCTAATTTGTAATTTGTCATTTTCTTTTAATTTTGACAATTTCACTGTAGCGGCATATAAGATTTTTATTCAGGATGAAACTACACTATAGGAATTTCTATGTCACAAGCGTTGCTATGGTTTACATTTACAGGATTTTGTTTTAAAACATTTTTCCCGAAGTGTGGTGTGAAGTATGATTATGAGGAAGAAAACATGATAGGGTTATCTTCACACTCTATGATTATTTGCTGTTTTTGTCATCACGCTTTCTACAGTATATTATTGTCGTTGATAACATGACCTGTATTTACCATTGATCAAACAGTGCTTTTGTACTATATCTATATCTATTTGGATGGGGCAAGTTAGGCTACACTGGGCTCAATTTTGCGCTCAGATATTTGAATATAGCATTGCTGCGTACTTTGATTGTACAGAATATTCAGTGATCTGCAAAGAATAATAGTGAATTGGTTTTGTTCGATATGTAGGCATTCCCGTTCCCACTCTAGCCTGGTATAAGGACTCTGTTCCTATCAACGAGCTACAAAATCCTCGTTACAAAGTGCTAACGAATGGGGGGCTGCAGATCCAGGGACTGCATCCTGATGACTCCGGAATCTTTCAGTGTTTTGCCAGTAATAAAGCTGGAGAAATACAGACTCACACCTACCTGGATGTAACCAGTGAGTAAGGAACTATGGTAATGATTAATGAGAGCAATGTTCCCATTTCAGATAATTGATTGAAGGGCCACAATCATTTGTATAGTCTTCTGGACAGCTTTGTGGGTGCAGTGGATTGATTCAGATTGATTGAATTAAATCTATAGAGGCAACACCTGCACTTCCATAACCTTGTAAGTGTTCTAGAGCTAATGCACTCATTGTGGCCTGATCCAAAGCACACTGAAGTCTATGGAAAGACTCTTATTGCCATCAATGTGTTTTGGATCAGGCCCTTATTGCTACATTTTAAAAAAAAATGGGGGGGGGGAATTGGGGTCTCTCTCTCTTCCTTTTAGTTCTGTGGTTGAGTTTTCCTATTCTAATGCTTTATATAATTCATGCTACTGTTTTATGATTGTGTAGGATGAGACTTTAGGTATATTTTGCATGGGGGGAAAAACACACATAAAGTCAGAAGTTCGAAGTAAAACATATTTTTCAACAGTAAAAACCAAGTTAAATGTTTTAGTTATTGAATCACTCTGTCATCTTATTTGTTGGGAAAATTCCATGGTTGCCAATGTAATGAGCTTTTTTTAAGTCCAAGGACAATATACAAGTACTGACCAGAATTCTTTGGGCTTTAGAAAACAGATCTGCAACAGTTCGATATCTATGTGGGAAGCGGCAGTAAAAAAATGTAATAAAGTGCACCTGGGGGAAAATAAGAAAGAAAAAACTTAGACAATGTATTGAATGAGAATCAGATTCTAACTATTTTTGGCTGACATTTAACTTTGAAAGTTAATGTCATTCTCAAGTTACTTTTCATCTTAAAGAACTTTGTATTATGAAGATGAAAGCAAATAGTTTTGTTTATCTAGATTTCTGTATTCCCCAAAACACTAATTTTACAACTTTCCACTTTTATCATTAAGATCTCTTGCTTGTACTTGTACAAGCACTATTAGATTTTATTTTCCGTTTAGGTAATAAACTGTGTTAGATCATTCCTAGGAGATGAATAATGAAAGGTTACAGTCACTGCTGAAGGGTTTTTATTTATTAGTGTCATGTCCTTCTCCACGATCGGCTCTATAAAAGTGGAAGCAAACCACTCCAGGATGGTAGTTAAGGGATTGTTTTGATAGATGATCCAATGAATTTTTTTACTTTTTTGATTCCAGATATTACACCAACATTTACCCGACCTCCAATGGACACTACTGTTACAGAAGGGATGACTGCAGTATTAAGCTGTGAGGTTACCGGGGCTCCAAAACCTGCCATAACATGGAAAAGAGGTAAACACTTATTCTGTTGTGAAACCATAGTGAATTCCTGCTCTGTTCTCCCTTCGAATACTTTGGGAGAGTCCATTCAGTATGCACTTCTCACTTTTCTCTAGTTTGTTCTGTGCAAGAAGAGGGTGTGTGGGTGTGGGTGTGTGTGTGTGTGCGCGCGACTGTATAAGCACCTTGTGTGGTTTTGTTACTTAATCTTTTGGAATTTCATTGCTTAATTCATGCATTGCAAATAACAAGAGTCATGCTGTTTCGTCGTCCTGTGTTTCAGGGAACCAGATCTTAGCCAGTGGCTCTGTCCAGATTCCCAGGTTCATTCTTCTTGAATCTGGTGGGCTCCAGATTACTCCCGTCTTTCTCCAGGATGCTGGCAATTATACCTGCTATGCAGTCAACTCTGAAGGAGCCCTGAATGCTTTCTCTATCCTGACTGTCTGGAGTAAGGATAATGCTTTATTTTAAATCTAACATTAATCAAGGATTAATCAGTTTTTGGTGTGCACTCAGGAAATTGTCAAACTATTATGTAGTTCCATTTTATAGAAAAACTTGTATAAATTAATAGGAATAATGTGTCTATTTAAAGAAATCTTTCACAAAAAGGATAATTTGATAGGATGGATATAAATTTTGTATATTTGGATAGCTATTCAGGATGTTTTTGTGAAAGAAACTGAAATTTAATAAAGAATTAGTGTGAGTATGATCTCACGTACACAGGTTTTACACTGGTGTAATTTCATTGGCGCTGATTCTCTGGCAGTGAAAAGCAGCCCTAAAGCTGAAAGAGCTGGCCACTTCTGGATTCCCCCTACCTAAAGGAACCTTCAGATGGTATAGAACGGCCCTCATAGCTTCTGTGCCACCAGCTCCCTGACGGCTGCCACAGGGTGTGTGACCATGAGGTCATAAGTGATCCCTTGCTTATATAGTTCCCTCTGACAGTTGTTGACAGCCAGTGCAAAATACGTCAGGCTTCAGATGCTCTAAATTGATTTAGGGATCAGCCTGGTACCAATCAGACTCAGGTTTGGCTTGCCCTCCACCACTCCCTGGATTTGTACTGAGTAACCCCTTAGCTGATCTACAGAGTCTGACCCATTGACTTCACCTGAGTTACTCCTGGTGTACGGGAGCTGAGATACAATCCCACTCTGGGAAATCCAAGCTACAAGTTAAAAAAAGGAAGGGTTAACGTGTTGCCGTTAACAGCAGAAAACAAAAATCCTGAGTTAAGAATAAAAATCCTTTTTATAAAAAGTATATTGTTCTCCTCTCCTTCCCTCTCTTCGAAGTGCAGCTTGGGGACTGATTATCCTTGGGGCGGATGGTGCACATTTTACATCTATTCATTCCCAAAAGAATGTAAACATTCCACCTTATGATCTTGAGCATATCTGTGGAATATACTGGCAGTAAATGTAATGTAAGACACACTTGTCATATATGGATGTCGTATTGATATTACTGACTATGCATATGGTTTAAGTATTAGGATGTGTATTGCTTGGTATTCAGATGTATTTAATGGTGCACAGCAGGGGGTCTCCATTATAATTCATTTCTCGATGGAGCAAATACCTGTAATAGATAGGGTCCCTGTTCATTTTTTCTCTCTTGCTGAACTTTTATGATTGAATATAACTACACACTACATGTACAGCAATGAGAACTCCATTACAGAGCTAACAATCTTACACAGGTACAACAGAAATAATACTGACATAGTACATGGTGTTCATAGACTCATAGAATATCAGGGTTGAAAGGGACCTTAGGAGGTCACCTAGTCCAACCCCCTGCTCAAAGCAAGACCAAACCCCAGCTAAATCATCCCAGCCAGGGTTTTGTCAAGCCTGACCTTAAAAACCTCAAAGGATGGAGATTCCACCACCTCCCTAGGTAACGCATTCCAGTGCTTCACCACCCTCCTAGTGAAAAAGTTTTTCCTAATATCCAATCTAAACCTCCCCCACCGCAACTTGAGACCATTACTCCTTGTTCTGTCATCTGCTACTACTGAGAACAGTCTAGATCCATCCTCTTTGGAACCCCCTTTCAGGTAGCTGAAAGCAGTTATCAAATCCCCCCTCATTCTTCTCTTCTGCAGACTAAATAATCCCAGTTCCCTCAGCCTCTCCTCATAATGTGTTCCAGCCCCCTAATAATTTTTGTTGCTCTCCGCTGGACTCTTTCCACATTTTCCACATCCTTCTTATAGTGTGTGGCCCAAAACTGAACACAGTACTCCAGATGAGGCCTCACCAATGCCAAATAGAGGGGAATGATCACATCCCTCGATCTGCTGGCAATGCCCCTACTTCTATACATCCCAAAATTCCATTAGTCTTCTTGGCAACAAGGGCACACTGTTGACTCAAATCCAGCATCTCATCCACTGTAACCCCTAGGTCCTTTTCTGCAGAACTGCTGCCTAGCCACTTGGTCCCTAGTCTGTAGCACTACATGGGATTCTTCCGTTCTAAGTGCAGGACTCTGCACTTATCCTTGTTGAACCTCATCAGATTTCTTTTGGCCCAATCCTCTAATTTGTCTATGTCCCTCTGTATCCTATCCCTACCGTCCAGCGTATCTACCACTCCTCCCAGTTTAGTGTCATCTGCAAACTTGCTGAGGGTGCAATCCATGCTATTCTCCAGATCATTAATGAAAATATTGAACAAAACCGGCCCCAGGACCGACCCTTGGGGCACTCCGCTTGATACCAGATGCCAACTAGCCATTGATCACTACCCGTTGAGCCTGATGATCTAGCTAGCTTTCTATCCACCGTATAGTCCATTCATCTAGCCCATACTTCTTTAACTTGCTGGCAAGAATACTGTGGGAGTCCGTATCAAAAGCTTTGCTAAAGTCAAGTAATAACAGTGTTAGTAATATTAGACATAGTGCATGATGATTGCAATGTTGTTGTAGCTGTGTTTGGTCCTAGACTATTAGAGAGACAAGGTGGATGAGGTATGTTGGTGAGAGAGACAAGCTTTTGAGCATACACAGAGGTTTTCTTCTTTGTGTAAACTCGAAAGCTTCTCTCCCTCACCAACGGAAGTTGGTCCAGTATAAGATATTGCCTCACCCAGGTTGTCTATAATAGTATGATATCTCTACTTGTACAGATCTGATTCAGGAGGTCATCTCTTGTACACCTGTGATTTCTCATTTGTTACGGGTTATCATCTCTACTGGAATTTGGGACTGCATTCCTTTTATCCATCCATCTTCCACACTTTTCTGTCTGTCTACCTGTTTCAGCTGATGATATGAGCTGCCACCACCTCTTTGCTGAGCATAATAGAGATCTTTCACATTTGATCTAGTTGCTATAGTTACAAGCAATTATTATGTTCTGTGTCTCCAGAGGTGTTTGAATGAAGATAGTTTTGCAATATTTGGGAAAACACCTCTGTCTTATGAGCAGGGCCAGCTCCAGGCACCAGCTTTCCAAGCAGGTGCTTCGGGTGGTATTCAGAATGGGGCGGCAGTCCGTGTCCTGCGGCACAAATTTGGCGGCAGCTCCGCCGCTCTTCCTGCTGCGGCGGCTTTTGGGCAGCCGCTCCGCCACTCTTCCGGGCGCGGCGGCAATTTGGCGGCTGCTCCGCCACTGTTGCAGCGGCGGCAATTCAGCAGTGACTGCTTGGGGCGGCAAAATTGGTAGAGCCGCCCCTGCTTATGAGGAACGTTCATGCTCCTTGAAACTGCTCCTCTTCCACCCTCATTGCATAGGCTTGATGGGATAAGGTGCCATTTACATTTTCCTGTTTCTGAATAATTTTTAGAGTATCTTCTTTCCTTGCATGGTTTTTGACTCCAAATAGCATGACTGGGCTCCTGAACAACGATATATTATTGTTGACTTATATGGCACCATAGATGTTCTTGGTACTTTATGACTTTGGGATTGCCAGTAACTGGTTGCAGCAAAGACAACAAATAACATTTAGTACTCCTCTAGCACTTTTCATATTCAAAGCACTGCCTGCAGATTAACTAAAAACTGCTCATGCTGGTGTCCTCTGCTGCTTCTCTGAAGTCTCTTCGTCACATACTTAGGACCTCACCTTTACATAGTTAAATTAGATTTGGGGGTGGGGGAGAGAGAGAGATCCACATAAAGTAGTCGTAAGAGTGTCCTGCCTGTTAGATTTAACTGCTGGGCAATTTTCCATATGCCATACAGAAAGCTTCATGCTCTCAAACTCCCATTGCCAGAGTGAAAGAGAGCTTCTTGCCCTGAGTGACAAATAACTCATTCATTGTCTTTTGAGAAAGACAAGATAAAAGTCTGCAATTTTACCTGAACACTGGCTTCTGTTCTTTTCAGATCGCACTTTTATTGTTCGCCCTCCTGAAGACAGCACTGTTATTAAGGGAACCACAGCCACTCTACAATGTGATGCAACTCATGACCCTAGAATTTCAATCAGGTTGGTGGTGTCCATTATTGTTTGTGTGGCTTATCTGAACTTAATTTTACAAACTATCTGAGTGTCATTAGGTGAGAAGTTTCAGGATCCCAGATTTCAGCATCAAACCCTTGATTACTGCATCATAAGGTTGTAGACTGCATCATTAATCACATAAATTCCATTTTCTACTTCAGTCTTATGTATTATTTACAATGAGCTATGTTCCACTTCATGACTTCAATACAGCCTTCCATGATTTTACTGTCAAGGTTAATACACTATCAATAAAACCAACTTGTCAGAAGCTGCTACTTAATGAGAGTAAAGCCCAAAGGGATCAAATAGGACTTCAGAAGTGTTTACACTGGGGGTGCTGAAACTCTAGGAGAGGTGTTGTCCCCACTCTCTGAAACACTTTAATAACTAAAGGCTAAATTCTCATTTAATTTAACCCAGTATAATGGAGAGCAGAACTTGCCTCTAAACTAGTAGAGCTGCACACAGGATTTAGAGGAAGCTCACTGCTTTTAACAAAATGACAGCATTGAAATATGCACAGTTTAAAGGCACCACACATGAATGAAAAAAATTATTTGTGGCTCTGAGGATTGTTTTCAAAATGTTAGAAAATGACAGTGCAGAGAACCTATAAAATTATGTAAACACTTTTAGACCATACTTGATTGTATGGCTATGGGCTGTGTATACACATGTTTTGTAGCTGTATATATGTATCTAAATCTACACACACAAGGCTAGATCCTCTGGCATGGCAGCCACTTTGTATTGTGTTACTGGTGTAATCTGGCAATATACCTGGTGTAACTAGCTCAGGGAGGATCAGTTCAGTGTACGTGTGATCCTACACCAAACAGAGGGGCTCTTAAGCCGCATTCCTTCCCTTCTGCTATCATAACAAAGTATGGGGGGTGTGGCTGGAGAAATAGGGAAGGCAAGATGGTTCTATTTTACACTGATACTGGGCTGCATTTTTGGCCCCTTTTGGTTAGAACAATAGGGTGAATGGTCTGCACCAAATATCAGCTGGATCAGGAGAGTGCAAAGGAGAGCTTTAAACAATCTTTGCACATATACCACCTCCTGACTTTCACTTTGTGCATTTTGGCCACACCCAAGGATCTGGCCCATAAACACATACAGTATAAAAATCACAGTTGGGTAAATACTTGTGGAAAATTTTTGCAGTATTTGCTTAAATTGAAAAAATGAATTAACTTGGGCCACAACTTCCTTGCACCGCTTTTGTATTCACTTTTTGCAAATATTTTTCCGACTGAGTTTTACTTGTACAGACACCTACTGGAAGGCTATTTTAAGCTTATGTTTGGGCGTCCATACCTGAAATGAGACAAGGAGTACTTGTGGCACCTTAGAGACTAACAAATTTATTTGAGCATAAGCTTTCGTGAGCTACAGCTCACTTCATCGGAGGATGCATCCGATGAAGTGAGCTGTAGCTCACGAAAGCTTATGCTCAAATAAATTTGTTAGTTAGTCGCTAAGGTGCCACAAGTACTCCTTTTCTTTTTGCGGATACAGACTAACACCGCTGCTACTCTGAAACCTGTCATACCTGAAATGGTATTTTTTTATGGACTGGGATAGTGTTTGATATCACAGAGATAATGAAATGAGTCAGATGAAGATTCAATCACACTGCTTTTACCTAAGAATGTGTATTAAGTTACTTGCAGTACAGTACTTCATAAAGGCTTTACCAGCACCTGTTAAAGATGGCCTACAAAATTCACTCATAATTTTGCCACTCATGGGTAATATACTCATTCCCTATAGCTATTCCATCATCTATACATTGTTTGTATATATCACATTTTCTTTCTGGTCACTGGTCTAAGATCGAGGTTGGAAAAGTTTAAAGGTCCTGAAGATATTTGCAGTGGTCAATCAGTTTAGCTCCATTTTTACTGTAGATTTTTAACAGCTGATATCTCCTTGTTGTACAAATCTTTCTGAGCTTTCTTAGTTGTACTTGTTAACATTTTGAAACATTGTAACATCCAGGTATGTTTGGAAGAAGGACAGCATGGTAATAAACCCATCTAGCAGTTCCAGAGTTACAGTAGAGAAAGGTGGTACCCTCCTTATTAGCCAGACCTGGTCAGGTGACATCGGAGACTACACCTGTGAGGTTATTTCTTTCGGAGGAAATGATTCGAGAAAGGCTCGACTAGAAGTGATGTAAGTATTCCGGCTGTCTGGCTTTTGATGGCACATTATATTTGGTTTTTAATTCTCTTGAGCATTTTGTACTGTTTATTTCTATTACTTTTTAAAAGAAAAAGTTAAGGCAGTTCTTGCTAATGACACTGCCTTAAGAGAACCTCAGTTTTGTGTTTGCATGCCACAGTGCATGGACTTCCAAATGGCAGAAGCCAGTTAGCCCTCCTGGGAGCCACCATGTATGGACATGTGTGCCTGCTGTAGATGTTCTGACAAATAGCAATAATAGCTCAGCTCAAGGGACTTGAAGTTATAAAAATGCATCTCCTAGTTTTTTTTTCTTTCCTCACAGCTCAACAGATCTCAGAACTGTTGGTCTCTGAGGTATTTTTTATTCTCCTGCTTGCTTTGCATTTCTAAATTTTTAAGTAAAGTTTCCTCAACCACATGCATTTCTCGGCTCTTAATGATAGTTTTAAAAAAGACCTTTAAAGTGCAGTCTTCTGCAAAAGGACTGTTTAAAAAAAAGGCATTGTGGGATTCTGTATCTTCTGTCTCTATCCCTTTAGATCAAATATGATCAGTTTACAAGTAAGATGTCTTTTTCTGTCTGCCAGCCCAGCATATTCAGGCTATAGTCTGAAAATCAAACTATTTTCTGGCTTGTGCATCATCAGCAATAATAGATAAATATTCTGCAGGCCAAATTCTGCCTTCAGTTTTACCAGTGGACCAAATTTTGCTTTCACTTATACCAATCTAAATCCAGAGTAACTTCACTGAAGTCAGTGTAGTACAGAAAGCAGAATTTAGCCCATTATCTTCTATGACAAAGTTCCTGCTCTACCTTGGAGGGTCTTGTGCTTATTGGCGGATTTGCTCGCCTTGGAGCTTCACGGCAGCCCTCAGCTTGGCCGTATTTCTGAATTCACAGTCCAGGTCGACTCCTCCTGTGTCTGACCAGGAGTTGGGAGGATTTGGGGGGAACCCGGGCCCACTCTCTACTCCGGGTTCCAGCCCAGGGCCCAGTGGAATGTAGCTGTCTAGAGTGCCTCCTGGAACAACTGTGCGACAGCTACAACTCCCTGGGCTACTTCCCCATGGCCTCCTCCCAACACCTTCTTTATCCTCACCATAGGACCTTCCTCCTGGTGTCTGATAATGCTTGTACACCTCAGTCCTCCAACAGTCCATGTTCTCACTTTCAGCTCCTAGTGCCTCTTGCTCCCAGCTCTTCCCACGCACACCACAAACTGAAGTGAGCTCCTTTTTAAAACCCAGGTGCCCTGATTAGCCTGCCTTAATTGATTCTAGCAGCTTCTTGATTGGCTGCAGGTGTTCTAATCAGCCTGTCTTAATTGTCTCCAGAAGGTTCCTGATTGTTCTGGAACCTTCCCTGTTACCTTATCCAGGGAAAGGGGACCTACTTAGCCTGGGGCTAATATATCTGCCTTCTATTACTCTCCTATAACCATCTGGCCCGACCCTGTCACACTTCATTAAGGACAGAATTTGGCCCTGACATTGGTATTTAGTTAACAATTCTGATGATGATGTGTGAGCCAGAATAGAATGTCCTTCATTCACCCTTAGCTGTGTTGATTCTGTCTAACCGGAGTAAAATGCAATAGAATTGTATTGGTATCACTCAAGTCATAAGCTATGACACTGATATATGTATGGAGCATATCTGTTGAGTATGAAGGTAATGTTTTTATATAGTCATTTTTCTGAGTTAAACTGCACTTTAGTGTAACTAAAATAGCATCTGTTTCTGCTGGTCACTCCTGATCGTCTCTTAGAGAAGATTCTTATGGTTCCTCTTACTGCCTGGCAGTGTAATGTGTTCCCATTTGAGATTTGCTACACGGCGCTCAGTTTTATACAGCATTACTCACAGCACCAAGGCTAGATCAGATGCCCATTTTGAGAGAGCTGTCATACTTTCTCTTGCTAAATAAGCATTCTTCCACTCTCCTCCTGGAGTGCATTTCTACTTCTGGGTAGTCTCCAACAGTGGGAATTTTTGAGGACCATTCCAAATATATTACCTCCTCTCAACCATCTTCACTTTCCATTTATCCAGACTTCTTTGGAGACTTTGTGGGCTTTGGCAATGTGTGTGGTATTTTTTTGAAAGGTGGACAGGCGAGAAGGAGGAAAGCTGCCACATCTTTATAACCAAGGCTTTGAAGCCGAGCTACAAATCTGTGTTGACGTGTGTCACACTCCTGTGTCTTAAGTAATCTGAATAGTTCTCAAGTCTATTCAGCAAAAGGCAGCCTTTTATGTTGTGTTCTGGAGCAGCTGCACCAACAGATGCATTCACCCCCAGAGGATGGTAGGTGGTGGTGATGTCACTGCTCGCCTCTGGGGGTTTTATCAATAAGGAACAGTGTTACACCCCATAGAACTCCGGCCAGTGGAAGTTACCTGAAAGGGGCATATCTCTCAAGTGTCCTGGGCCTGTCCCTCTGTGCAATCCTGCCCACTTTCTACTCTGCTGGCTAGTTTTGGGTCCCCAGGCAGAGTGGAGTCCGTTGTCACTCTGTCCTCACTCCTTGGGGATATTCTGCTACTGATAGCCTATACCCAGGCTTCTACCACAAGAATCCAGGGAATAGATCAGACCCAGTCTGTTTAGAGAACTCCAGTAACTGGCAAGTCATTCAGTTATACTTTTGAATTGTAATATTTTTATCTCAGTGAGATAAAGTACTGCAAGAACACAAAGGAATACTGTGTCTTTTGACAACTTGCATTATTATTTGGCTCAGTAGCACAAATCCACAAAAAACAGAGACATATATAATACAATAGAAGTGAAATTGAGAAGAAAATACTTGGGAAGGAAATTCTTGAAGTAAAATTTTAAATTAAAAAACAGCTGCTGTATGCATGATAGATCTAGGCAATTCCCTATTCTCACAAATAACTCTTGTGGAGAATATTAACAAACACTGGATGTACATTCTTATCTGTGAGCATTCACATCAAAGGCTTTGGCCAAATGCTCAAAAAGAGGCTCTCAATCAGTGATACCCTTGAGTATTATATCTTAGTTAACTTTGCAATCTGTTAGAGTTGCCTCCTTCCTCCACCCTGGATACCTGTGTATCTTTCCTCTACCTCTATGCAATTAGAGGGATATTTTCTAAGCGTCAGGATCCCAACACAGGCTACCAGGGCCAAGGGACAGAACAGGGGCAAACCTGAGCCTTAGGAGTAGCTGAGGAGTTCATAGTCAGGGATAGACTGGGGTAGATATCAGGAGTCAGAGTCAGGTTTCAGGATCCAAGACAGGAGGTGAAGTCCAAATCAAGCCGAGGCCAAGCCAGAAATTCAAGACCAAGGAGCAGGAACGGTCATCATGGCTACAGAAGATCTGTGCTGTTGCCTGGACACTTCCTGGAACTTTCTATATAGTGCAGGGAGAGAATCAGGAGCCGGGGGCTGCTGTAGGTCAAGCCATTAAGGTGGAACTTCCCATCGTCTGTGTCAACTGTGGGTCAAGGAAAGTGGAGCATAAGGTGATTACATAAGGTGACCCTAGGCCATTTAATATTTCTTTGACTCAGTTTTCCCATCTGTAAAATGGGAATGTTACATAACCCTAGTAGACCTCCCTCTTCTGAACACTCCAGGCTGTTGTGTTTGGCCTCTACCTCAATAGACTCCCTGTGCTTTAGCCTTCCCTTGATCTGAGTAGGCTGCAGCCTTATTTCTTTCCTTGATGTCCTTGGCACATTTCCTAGGCACAGGAGCTCTGTCCATTCCCCTTATGGAAATGGGACCATGAGGCCCAGCTGCTATATGTACCAGGACCAAGTCTAATCTCCCATATTCTCTAATAGTATAAGCACACCCTCTCCCAGAATTCCACCCTGTGGGCACTCTGGAGTTACAGTTCACCTCTTCAAGGACACATGATGGGTTCAGCACATAACCCGTACAGACTTTGCAAAGGTTTCTAAACACAATTACTCTTTGCTTTAGCTAGCAGAAGAAATATATAGTTCTAGACAAAACAATAAACACATGCTTCCCTGCTTCAGATCTCTCACTAGTATTTAGCATTCTCTGAGCATAGAGCAAAATCATCTAAGATCCACCCCACTTTCTGCACTACTTCTCCTCCTAATCATGAAGTGTGTCTCTCTCCTGTCAGACTGTTTCCTTCTCCTCACTTCCAAAATGGCTAGTGAGAGATCCTGCCTTTTATAACCTCCCATCCCCTTTGTCAGATGACCCTCTGCTCAGCCTTATCACATCATCAGGTGATCTGTTGCTTAGTAACCTCTCCCCTGGAATTCAGACCAGAAAACTGGTGTGCCATGGGTTAGGGTAGCAGCCAACAATTTGTCCAACGGTGTGCCATTTGAATGGATGATTGTCAAAGTTAAATGTCCTTCTGTTATTAGCCTTGTGCCAGGTGCATGAATTTCTCCTTTTGCAACTTTTGCATTTTAGCTCAATATGGAGACAAAAGATAGCAGACAAGACAACCAAGTTCCACATTCAGAGTGGATTTTGCAGTCTGGTACAAATATACAGAAAATCCCCAATATCAACCAGAATTCATAAGCTGCACATAGGCAGATTCCCTGAATCGCCACAAGGAACAACAAAGCTTCCTTCTCAAACCCTTTGTCTGTCTTGTCTATTTAGAATATAAGCTCTTTTAAACAGGAGCTATGTGTATATGTGATGCCTAACATAATGGGTCCCCTACTATGATACAAATAATAGATACCATTAATTGGTGCAAACAGTACAGAGTGTCTTCCCTGATGCATATCGCTTATAATATGAGGTTTTAATTTTTGATTTATTTTATGCTTGCAAAATTTTCTCAATTGCAAATAGAGAAACATGTGCAGATTGACCTTCTGTTTCTGTTGCATCCAAAACTCATAATGTTTGATCCTGAAAGTAATTGCGAGTAATAGAGCATGCCAGCTTCATTCATCTTTGTCTTTATAGTCCTGCCCAATAAGAAGATATAAACAGAGGAAACTTTCCATTTTCCCATAGCTCAATAAACTCAGGGAAGATCAGGCTGGATCTCTCCAGACAATAAGGTTTGCTGATTCCAACTCAGAAGTATGCTAAGGGTTCTTGATACATTTAAAATATGTAACAATATCTATACCTGACATTACCTGCTGCACCATACCCTCCTCCCCCACCATTCATTTGAGGAATATTTTTTTGTTGAATGAATGAATGTGACTGAGAATCATGGTAATACCCTACACTGTTGGGAAAATAAAATCTCCCCAAAGACCAAAAGCTTTTTATTCTCTCCCCCCCCCACTACAAAGGAAATTACTTGTTAAAAATTTAGGGGGGGGGGAATACCCATAATACAAAATAGACAATTTATATTTGGCAGCCATTCATCTTGCTAGCTTTAGTCCTTTTTCCAGAGTTTTCCACTTCCATTGTTCTTCCCCAAAACTGGAAATCAAGGAACTGGAGCTCTAACCACTTACAGCAGATATCATCCTATGGACTTCAAAGTACTCCTAAGTATTTTAATTGTCAGTCACTTGTCGGGGAATTTTGGTACCAGATAAATAATGGTAGATCTTAGCAATGTGCAGTAACAAAAATCAAAATGACACCTAATTAAAAAGCCATTTGCTATGGATTCCATATCCCACAGTCATCTAATATCTTGGCAGTCCCTTGCCTTTTCTACCTTCAGTCTCTGTGGGATGGAGCAGAAAACCCCACACCAGCAGAGAATGGGTTAAAGGGAGCCAATAGGCCCAGCTAGCCCCACCCTGCTACAGCTGCTATTCCTGCAGCCAATGCCAGGCCTGGAGGGGGAAGAGACAGAGAAAACTCTGAGCTAAGGGCTGACTGACGAAGACACGGAATGCAGTTCCGCGTCTCTGCAGCCACGACAACCAATGAGAGAGAAGTGCTGCATCCCTGACTGGAAAAGACTGTTGAGGAAACTGGGGAATGCCCAATAGTGATTGGACTCTATTTACTTGAAGGACATTGTCGGGCCACAAAGATCACAGAGGGCTGAAGGTCATAGAAACACCCAGTGAACATAGGGCATAGAGACTTCCTCTCCTGCACTGAGCTACCTGCAGCTGTGGCAGGAAGCCAGAAGAGTCAACCAGGAAGCGTTAATCCAGGGAAGCCATTAGAGAATTGGTGGAGAAGATGTGCATTGACCTAGACCCTGCGTAAGGGAGTTGATGAAGCCTAAAAACCAAACACACAAAAAGCCCCCAAAGACCCACACTTCAAACAAACGTGTCCCTACCTTGCTACAGTGGGTATGGATCATTTGCTAAAATGAATGGCCAAGCAGAAGGCACAACAACAGCAACTCTTTCAACAAATGGCCAACCAGCATCCGTGGCAACTACAGCAGCAGCTTGTACAGCAGGTGGTCACCGTACTACGGATATCCACCACACCGGAGTCTATAAGCCTCAATCCAGCAGTGGCCCCTGCCCCTGTCAGGCTTGTAGTAAAGCCTGCAGAGCTGCATCCTGCTTCTTTGCCAGTCAGCCCTGAATTGAGCCAGGTTCTTTCCTTTTCTTCCCCCTTCAGGGATGGCATTGTCTGCATGTATAGCAGCTGTAGCAGGGTGGGACTAGCTGGGCCTTTAGGCTCCCTTTATCCTTCTCTGCTGGTGTGGGATTTCTCTGCTCCACCACACTGTGTATTTCACAGCTTCATGGGAACAGGAAGGAAGTCAGGCAGAAAGCCTCCTCCTCTCTAAGGAGAAGGTTTTAGTTGTTTTCGAGCTCTCTATTGGGCTGTTACCCAGGATATAAAAATTACTGACAAATCCAAATTGGAAAAAAAACAAATACAAAACTATTTTTAACTATTCACCATCAAATGTAAACTAGCAATAATGATGGTTAATTTTTAAAAGTATATGCTTTTTTAGACCAAGAAGACAGAGTAAGATACAAAAACTCTCCCTCAGGCATCTGTGGATTTGACCTCCATGGAGGTAAATCCAGTGTTGGCTCCAGGAATGAAATCAGAAATAAATCTGTCTGATTTGACTCTGGCCAAACTTGTAATTTCTCAATACAGCCATGATAGAGGCTTTCAAGAAGGCACGCTCACCTGAGTGTCTGTTCTCTGTATGGAGTACAGTAATCATTCCTGTGTTAGGAGTTTGGTGAGACAAATGGGAAAGCTCTGAACAGAAGACAGGCTCTTCATTTAATATGTTAGAAACGTTTATGACGATGCCATCAAGGCAGTGTGATTTGTTAGATTTCCTACCTTGACTTCCTAGGAAGTTGTTGGGCCATCAACTGAGCTACCTGCTCCAGAATTAACCTCTGGCAGTTATGAGCTGACTCAATATTTCAGTATTTGTTTCTAACATGTATCATCTGCAACTCTAACATTATTCTCTAGCCCTATCACCATGACTGCACATTCATTCTTGTTTGCATAACCCCTATTCTAATTGCTTTGTCAAAGTCCCATCACATGACCATCACATGACCTCAGTGGCTGTCTCAACCTCAGACATGACAGTATGAGGCAGATGCAAAACTATATCACCATAGCAAGTCTTCTTGTGGAAGTTATGGAGAAAAATGACCACACCTGAGTCCTTAGCGTGAGAGGTGCATGGTCTGAGCTCATGATATTTCTTATGTGAGAACTTCATATATTCCTATTTGTAACTTGGGAGAGTGAGAAAAAAAATCAGTTCTTGAATTAAACTAATGACAACTGTCCTAGGAATGTTCCATGCCCCATACATCATTGTCCCAAGTCTCGTTCACTTCCTTGGTTTGTTCGAGGCAGAACAGTCCTAGGTGGAAGTTCCTCTCAATCTAAAACACAGTTTAAATTATCATGCAGGCACGTGACTTTCAGTATGTTTAAGCAGCAAGGGAAAGCAATTTCTTAGAGAAGAAAAAAAGCAGCATTCTCTTGGGGGGCATGAATATTCATGACGTTGATGGGGATTCATTTATCATTTCCTTGCACGCTTTCCTCTTCCTTTGCCACCATCTCTTATGCACAAAGTGTAAGTGTTTTATAAAGTGGGGAATTCATATTTGTTAATCTCCACTTTGGGGCATTTCAGAGAGAGCAATGCACTTCCCCACTCCAATTTCTTTTTAATTTTAAATGTTCATTTCTCGTCAGGTGTGTTTCTTACACACACTCTGTATCTGCCTCAGGGGGCTTAACTCTGTGCACACCATCTGTTGCTAGACAAGGTAGAACCTTAAGATTAAAGGAAATTACATTAGTGGTGCTAGGTGTATTGCATGAAAGTTACAGTTCATGGTGTTAGGGCTCTCTGTGAACAGAGTGCACCTCCCATTTCCTTCACGCTGCTAACTGATTGTCCTGCATATTAGCATTATCATTTGGTGTGAATCTGACAGAATAATCAACTCAAACCAAATCCTAAGAAAAAACATGTTTAAATTCAGTTTATGCTTAAAAAGAACATTAACTCACATATCACTACCCCAGACAAATCTCCTGGGTCTCTAGACAAGCTTGACAGTCTCCTTTTTATCTGTCAGAAAGCCATTTTAGGTCCCCTGGACAAGTTTCACCACAGAACTGAGAGTGAAAAATGATATGTCCATTTTCCTCTGTAAAATCGTTCAATACTTACCCCTCCCCCCCAAAGAAAAATGCTATCCTGCAAACTCTTCCCCAATCGAATAGCTTCTTATATCCCCAAATGAACTTAAATGCAACTCTCTACATTTACAAGAAAACAGGATTAACCAATCAGTATAAATACTGACAACATCCTTAATACATTCAAATAATTGTTTATGAAGTGCTTAATAAAACACTTATTTGGGTGGAGATTGTTGCAACCCACCCCGCCCCCTTACCCCCCCCCCCCATAGCCACTGCTCCTATGCGATGCCCTGTGCTAGTGTCTTCTTCTGGAAGAGTCTGGGGCTGCAGCACATCTTGGCCCCATTCCCCGCAGGGCCTTGTGATAGATGAAGGAGGGCTGTGACATTGGTGAGCAGCTACGCAACCAGACATTTCACTCTCCTCCCTTCAGCAGGTTCCTTTGCCAGCTTAATTGCAAATGTGTTTTCTGAACCAAGGTGCACAGGTTGATCTGGGATTAGGATGGAATACAGCACAGGACCCTTAATGTGGTTTAATGTTTAATTCAAAAATAAATAACCCACCTTCTTCCTCCCACAAGAAATCTGAAATTCAGAGCATGGTTTGCACTGCTCTGATTTAAAGATACGGTCTGCATTGGAATAGTTTGTAGGTTTATATGTGCAGGCGAAGGAGTTTGTTGTGCTTTTTAGAGAGCAGTAAATATCCAGCAGTTTAATGAATTAAGAAAATAAATGAGTGCATTTGCTAATTCAGGAATGTCAAGTACAATTATGGCTTTTTGCTCTGACTGGCATAGGTCAGCAATAATGGATGTTGAGGAAGAATTTACAGTCAGCTCTGACAGTGGGAGGAGAGGTAGATCAAATGGGTGACAACCAGCACTCCCTCTTCTTCTGCTTTCCCTGACTGGGAGAGCTTGGCCCTCAGGGACTGAGATGGCAAGAAATAGAACTCAGGTTTATAAAATATAATGACTATCCCTGTTTTGTATGCGTTGTAGATCAGCATTCAATGAATGCACCAGAATTTGGTTTCCGCACCTCATTGTACAGCCTCCATCACTTTCAGCCAATGAATCCAAATGAAGTATTTTTCGTGTCGCATGTATTTTTAGGAATTGCACTTTTTAATTGAGGTTGTGGGTTTTTTTTTTAAATGTTCATTTAGCATTTCCATGGAGTTTCTGCAGGCATTTTCTCTACATTTTCTGCTTAGATGCTTCCAAAATCAATTTTATATGAGGGAAAGATTCTACCAATGACAGTTAAAAGCCTTCATCCACCAGTAATCAAGCTGTTTTTTGTAGCCTAAAAATACATATGCTAATTTTGATTACTAACTCTGTTTGGATAGTGTCAATGAGTATGAAAAATTCCATGTTAAATAATGTCTCTCGTGTGTTTTACTTTGTATATGTTTTACTTCTATGCATTGCTAGGATATCCTTGTGTTTTTTAAAAAAGAAAGAAGTATTAACCAAGTTGTCTCAATTTAAAAAAAAAAGTTTGAATTTGGCTTTTTCCAAAGCAAGTCACAGTTCCATTAGCTGTTGCTCTGTCAACCATAGGAATCTCGGCATAAATTACATTTTAGAAACAGGACAAAACTGGATAATTCAGAGATCTATTTTATTTATTTATTTATTTTTCCAGTGGCTACTGGTACGTATACAATTATCGAACTGCACGGTCTCAATGAGTGGATGAGATGATGGTGTAGGGAGGTGGGGTTTAGATTTATTAGGAGCTGGGGAAACTTTTGGGAAAGGGAGAACCTATACGGGAAGGATGGGCTCCACCTAAACCAACATGGAACCAGACTGCTGGCACTTAAAATTAAAGAGGTCATAGAGCAGTTTTTAAACTAAGGGCTAGGGGAAAGCCAACAAGTGGGGAGGAGCACATGGTTCAGACAGAGACATTCCTTAGGGGAGGATCTATTAACGGAGATTCACTATGTTCTAGTAAGGAGGAGAGGATAGAAGATGATAAAATACAGGTAGGATCTGATGAGAAACAGTCAAATGAAAAAAATCCCATTCAATTACAGCAGACAGCTAAAAAGAGACAAGTTTTTAAAGTCCTTATATATTAATGCTAGAAGTCTAAATAGTAAGATGGTTGTACCAGAGAGCATCATATTAAATGAAGATATTTATATAATAGGCCTCACAGAAACTTGGTGGAATGAGGATAATCAATGGGACACAGTAATACCAGGGTACAAAATATATCAGAAGGACAGAACAGGTTTGCTGGTGGGGGAGTGGCACTATATGTGAAAGAAAGCATAGAAATCAAATGAAGTAAAAATTTTAAATGAATCAAGCTGTACCATAGAATCTATATGGATAGTAATTCCATGCTCTAATAATAATATAGCAGTGAGGATGTATTACCAACCACCTGACCAGGATGGTGACAGTGACTGAAATGCTTAGAGAGATTAGAGAGACTATTAAAATAAAAGAAACTCAATAATAATGGGGGATTTCAACTATCCCCATATTGACTGGGTACATGGTACCTCAGGACAGGATGCAGAGAAAGTTTCTTGACACCTTAAATGACTGCTTCTTGGAGAAGCTAGTCCTGGAACCCACAAGAGGAGAGGCAACTCTTGATCTAGTCCTAGGATCTGGTCCAAGAGGTGAATATAGCTGGACCACTTGGTAACAGTGACCATACGATAACTACATTTAACATCCCTGTGGTAGGGGAAACACCACAGCAGCCCATCATTGTAGCATTTCATTTCAGAAAGGGGAACTACACAAAAATGAGGAGGTTAGTTAAACAGAAATTAAAAGGTACAGTGCCAAAAGTGAAATCCCGGCAAGCCTCATGGAAACTTTTTAAAGACACCATAATAGAGGCTCAACTTAAATGTATACCCCAAAATAAAAAAAACACAGTAAGAGAATCAAAAAAGTTCCACCGTGGTTAAACAACAAAGTAAAAGAAACAATGAGAGGCAAAAAGGCATCCTTTAAAAAGTGGAAGTTAAATCCTAGTGAGGAAAATAGAAAGGCACATAAACTCTGGCAAATGAAGTGTAAAATATAATTAGGAAGGCCAAAAAAGGATTTGAGGAACAGATAGCCAGAAACTCAAAAAGTAATAAAAAAAAAAATTAAGTACATCAGAAGCAGGAAGCCTGCTAAACAACCATTGGATGATCGAGGTGCTAAAGGAGCACTCAAGGACGATAAGACCATTGGGGAGAAACTAAATGAATTCTTTGCATCAGTCTTCACGTAGGGTGACCAGATGTCCCAATTTTATAGGGACAGTCCTGATTTTTGGGTCTTTTTCTTATATAGGCTCCTATTACCCACCAACCCTGTCCCGATTTTTCATACTTGCTTCTGGTCACCCTATCTTCACAGCTGAGGATGTGAGTGAGATTTCCAAATCTGAGCCATTCTTTTTAGGTGACAAATCTCAGGAACTGTCCCAGATTAAGGTGTCATTAGAGGAGGTTTTAGAACCAATTGCAGTAATAAGTCACCAGGACCAGATGGTATTCACCCAAGAGTTCTGAAGGAACTCAAATGTGAAATTGCAGAACTATTAACTGTAGCCTGTAACCTATCATTTAAATCAGCTTCTGTGCCAAATGATTGGAGGATAGCTGATGTGATGCCAATTTTTAAAAAGGGCTCCAGAGGTGATCCCAGCAATTACAGGCCAGTAAGCCTGACTTCAGTACCTGGCAAACTGGTTGACATTATAGTAAAGAACGAAATTGTCAGACACATAGATGAAAATAATTTGTTGAGGAAAAGTAAACTTTTTTTTTTAAGGGAACTCATGCCTCACCAATCTACTAGAATTCTTTGAGGGGGTCAACAAGCATGTGGACTAGGGGACTCCAATGGATATAGTGTATTTAGATTTTCAGAAATTCTTTGACAAGGTCCCTCATCAAAGGCTCTTAATCAAAGTAAGCTGTCATGGGATGAGAGAGAAGGTTCTCTCATGGATTGCTAACTGGTTAAATGATAGGAAACAAAGGGTAGGAATAAATGGGCAGTTTTCAGAATGGAGAGGGGTAAATAGTGGTGTCCTCCAGGGGTCTGTACTAGGACCAGTCCTATTCAACATATTCATAAATGATCTGGAAAAAAAGGGTAAACAGTGAGGTGGCAAAATTTGCAGATGATACAAAACTACTCAAGATAGTTAAGTCCCAGGCAGACTGCAAAGAGCTGCAAAAGGATCTCTCAAAACTGGGTGACTGGGCAACAAAATGGCAGATGAAATTCAATGTTGATAAATGCAAAGTAACACACATTGAAAAACATAATCCCAAATATATGTATAAAATGATGGGGTCTAAATTAGCTGTTAAAACTCAAGAAAGAGATCTTGGAGTCATTGTAGATAGTTCTCTGAAAACATCCACTCAATGTGCAGCAGCAGTCAAAAAAGCAAACAGATTGTTGGGAATCATTAAGAAAGGGATAGATAATAAGACAGAAAATATATCGCCTCTATATAAATTCATGATACGCCCACATCTTGAATACAGTGTGCAGATGTGGTCACCCCATCTCAAAAAAGATATACTGGACTTGGAAAAGGTTCAGAAAAGGGCAACAAAAATGATTAGGTGTATGGAACAGCTGCCATAAGAAGAAAGATTAATAAGAATGGGACTTTTCAGCTTGGAATAGAGACGACGTAGGGGGGATATGATAGAGGTCTATAAAATCATGACCAGTGTGCAGAAAGTAAATACAGAAGTGTTATTTACTCCTTCTCATAACACAAGATCTAGGGGTCGCCAAATGAAATTAATAGGCAGCAGGTGTTTTTTCACACAACGCACAGTCAACCTGTGGATCTCTTTGCTAGAGGATGTTGTGAAGGCCAAGACTATAATAGAGTTCAAAAAAGAACTAGATAAATTCATGGAGGATAGGTCCATCAATGGCTATTAGCCAGGGTGGGCAGGGATGGTGTCCCTAACCTGTTTTTGACAGAAGCTGGGAATGGGAGACAGGGAATGGATCACTTGATGATTACCTGTTCTGTTCATTCTCTCTGGGGCACCTGGCAATTGGGCACTGTCAGAAGACAGGATACTGGGCTAGATGGACCTTTGGTCTGAGCCAGTATGGCTGTTCTTATGAACAAGTCTGATGTTATATGAATGTCTAACCTTCTACAAGCATCAGGACAAATGAAATGTAGATTGATTTTCTGTGGGATTTATCCCTTCATTTTTTCTTTTCTTTTCTTTTAAAATAGTGAGCTGCCTCACTCCCCTCAGAATCTTCTGGCCATCCTGAATTCTTCATACAGCCACAGTGTGATGCTTTCCTGGGTGCGTCCCTTTGATGGAAACAGCCCGGTTCTCTACTATATAGTAGAGTTGTCTGAGAACAGTAAGTGGAGTCAATACATTGCAACCTCTTGTGTTTCTTAACTATTCAACCTTCATTTCAGGCTTAGCTTTTACCAGAGCTAGGGTACTAAAATCTTAGTGCTATTTGCATATCCAGAGAGAAGTATGGTCTCCGCACAGGACTGGGAACAAGAACTCCTGAGTTTTAATCTAAATAAACATCACATCAGAAAGGTTATGAAGAAAAACAGGCATGGTCTGGTGATTAAAGTAATCAGCAAACCTGGACTCCATCCCCAGCTCTGCTAGTGAATTGCTGTATGATCCCAAGCAAGTCACCTAACCTGTCTATGCCTCAGTTCCCCATCTGTAAAATGGGAATAGTAATACTTTTTCTCTCACCCTCTGTCTGTTTTGTCTATGTATTGGAAAAGGGATTCTCTCTTGCTAGGTGTTCATATGGCTCCGAACACAATGGGGCCCCAATCTCAGATGTAGGCTCTAGACACCATGGTAATGTTAATAATTATTTTAATGGCTTACCAAAGATGCTGGAAGTGGAGGTAACGATGCACTCTGCCTTCAAGACTCCCATCCTTAATGCACATACAGTTTCATATGTTACCTCCTGCTTTCCCTCTTCTGCTATTTTAACGCCCTTCCTCTAAGTTGGCAATTGAGGCTAGTGCCTAGAAGGATACCTATCTTCATAGGTTGCAAAGCTGGCCATTCTGAACTGTCACTCCTCACAATTCCCTCAGGCTGCCACTTCATGGCGCTTTGTTTGCAGTGTTATCCAGGGACATAGCTAATGCCACTTTAGAATTTGACTGAGGGTTGAGGTGTACAAAGGGCAGTTATTTTGCCGCTCTTTCCCGTTTTGGGGGATCAGTCACCTTAGCGAGACTCTCTTGTCTCTACTACCCTGAGAAGTGGAAATGCAGGCCCCAAAAATGGATTTCCCATGGCAAAGCAAAAAGCACTGTTTTTGTACCATCTGAAAGTTAGCTACTGTAAATCTAAAGGTAAATTGTGATTATTTCAGATCATCTCGTGAATAGCACCTTGTTTTGCTACATGGAGAACCTGGGGTTGGGATCATTCTTAAGACTCACTTTTAGGCTGGAGGGTATGGATCTTCAGATTTAAAGGTTCCAGAATTGATTATTTTAACATCAACCAGGCAGAGTGCTTTGAAGTGCTACTCATAGCCATTGTCATGGAAGCAACTCTTGAAAAGATTCTTGATGGGTGATCCCTAGCCTATTTAGCATGGAGCCCCTTAGAACACTCTGGAACAATGTGCAGGTGCAATGTGATGCCTGCTGGAAGCACTGCTAATTAGGTGGTCAGCCTCCTTCACCAGCTGAAGTTTCTTAGTGGCCTTCATGTGTAACCTTGCAGTATTCCAGTCTGGTGGTCTGAAAGGCACCACACAGTAATTCACCTTACAAAATATGTAAGAAGTTCAACAAACGTCTGAGAGAGTTCTACAGAAGTCATGTGAATAATACCTCAGAACTCCACAGGGTCCTCTTAACTCTTACACACAGTGAGATAGCTCCAATAATTTTTATCTGAAGGCATTTTAATCTACCACTGAGTGAATCTCATCACAAATCATAGATGTGTGTACTTGAGTAAGATGGATAACTGCACAAAAAAACCCCCCAAAACCCAAACCACTTGCGTTCTATGAACGGAGTACCTTCTCTTCAAGTGAGAATTGTTTCTCTTCCAGGACCACTCTATACTATACTGTACTTTGAGTTTTCACTGTTTGTTTTATCTACATTGCTTTCATGTTCTCTCGCTTCATAATCACTTGTTTACACAGGGCAGAGGGGACTCTGAGTTCCTGAATGTCCGTGCCCTTGTTTCAGTCCTCTCCTTTTATGTATTAATACTCATTTGCTATAGATTCCAAAAGGACCATAAGCAATGTCAGCAGTGAGTTTGGTTTGTATCATTGATTTTAATTAGTGCACAGCTTCACGGTTTCCATCTTTTTTTTTTTTTTAATCTTGAAATGTATTGATTGAGAGTTATTTTCATCTGATGAGTATATGGTTTAGCCTTAGTTGGCAGCTACCGATTTCCTACTTGAGGTAAGCTTGGCACCATGTCTCTCCTTTCTTTTTTCAGCAGTGTTCCTGATCAATGCTGAAGTGTGATACGATACTGTTGACATAGCTTTGTCTCATACATTTTTGTAAACAAATTCTCCCTTTGTTTTTCATAGACAATTTTCTTTACATTTTTTTTCTGCCTGTTCTTTTTGGGCCACAGTCGCCTTTTCATATACACAAAATATTGGGGATTTTTTGCATATGCCCTCCATGACCTCATTTGCTTGTATCTGTAGCTCTTTTACTGTCAGCAGCAGTGCAATATGTTAGGTATCCTATTCCCCATTTGTTGTTATATAGATGAAGATTGGTGGGGTTATTACTTTTCAGTTCCCAGTGATGAACAGAAATCTTCTTTCTGGATTCTGTGCAATTTTAATACACGGATTTCATTTTACAGTGTTATAGTTGCCAATATGTGTTCTGGATTTTGTTGATTTTTCTTTTGACTGTTGTGGTTTGAATACATTTCTAATAGCTTTAACATCCATTGCACATTTTAAAGTACATATAGTGAGTGAATACATAATAAAGGTATCTGTTATAGAAAACTAGCTGAAGAAGGCTCAAAATAATGAGTGAAAATTTCAGGGGACTAATAACTAGCTTCACTGAAGAATGGCATATCGCTCCACCTGGCATGGATTAAAGCTCTTTTCCATTGGTATCGGTGCAGTAAAGAGATGTAAACAACTGATTTTAATTGGGGGGGGGGGGGGAATAGCAGCAGATTGTATAGATGGATTGCAGAAAAAGCATCTGATTCCATTCACCTTGTTCACCTAATCTTTAAAATGAAGTATATGTACCTGGCAGGATACAGCAGTTTTCAGACTGTAATTAGTCACAATAGACCACCACCATGGGTGATTTTTGAGTCATAGGGCTTCAAAAATGTTGGATTTGGGGAAAATGTATAGTTTGATTCATAAAATACATTTTCTGGGAAACAGTCCTTAAGCATTCAAACTATATGCATATGAGGGTAAGAACCCACATTCACAATAGACATTCCAAACAAGTGATTGTGTGGCTTACTGTGGATTTGTACTGGCATCATTCTGTATGCCTTCATAAGATGGTTAGCCACTGCTCTGGTGTACCTAGGAATTCTGTGTTGTATATATCTTTGAAGAGTTAGAGGTTCATTCATGTTATTGCCAGGGTGTCAATGTTTCTGGGGTTAATCAAAAGTTACTTTTACGTGGTAGCTATCTGAGCAAGCATTTATGGAGCTTTGTTGGATGCAACTTAGGTGAAAGCCTGTTTCTCTTTTACTGTATTCTTGGATATTGTGCCTTGAGATATAATAGGATAACTCAGAGCCACTTGATAACGAGGTAAGGACCACATTAAATCCTTGCTCCTAAAAAAAAATATGCACACGCTTAACATTTAGTCTGTGTATAGTTCTACTAACTCAGTAGATTTACTCAAATGATTAAAGATAAGTAGTTGCATAAGCCTTTGCAGCATCAGGATTTAAATATGTATGTCTTGAAGGCTATTTGTTAGGACCATGACTTATTTCTACATAAGGCTTAGAGGATGGTGGTCCGTAAGGCCTTAGAGCAGGGGTGGGCAAACTAGGGCCTGTGGGCTGGATCTGGCCTGCCAGCCATTTTAAGCTGACCCTCGAGCTCCCGCTGGGGAGTGGGCCTGGTGCTTGCCCTGTTCCCATGGTCCAGCCGTGGTGCAGGGTCAGGGGCTGCTCCACACGGCTCCTGGAAGCCACAGCATGGCCCCGCTCCGGTGCTCCAGCCGTGGTGCAGGGTCTGCTCCACATGGTGCCCGGAAGCAGCAGCACGGCCCCCCCTCTGGCACTTCAGCTGGGGAGCAGGGTTGGGAGCTGCTCCACATGGCTCCTGGAAGCAGCGGCATGGCGCCCCTCCGGTTCCTACACAGACCAACGGCCCTGCTCCAGTGGCCCCCTCTGGCGCTCCAATGGCCCCCTCTGGCACTCCAATGGGAGCTCTAGGGGCAGTGCCTGCAGACAGGGCAGCATGCAGAGCTGCCTGGCTGCGCCTCTGCGTAGGAGCCAGAGAAGGGACATGCCACTGCTTCTGGGAGCTGCTTGAAGTAAGTGCCGCCCAAGCTCCCCCCCTGCATCCCAACCCCCTGATCCCAGCCCAGAGCACCCGCCTACACCCCAAACTCCTCATCCCCCGCCCCACCCCAGAGCCTGCACCCCCATCTGGAGCCTGCACCCCTTCCCCCACCCCAACCCCCTATCCCAGCCCTTATCCCCCTCCCACCCTCCAAACCCCTCGGTCCTAGCCCAGAGCACCCTCCTACACCCCAAACTCCTCATCCTCAGCCCCACCCTGGAACTCTCACTCCCCCAGCCCATGGCCCCCTCCTGCACCCTGAACACCTCATTTCTGGCCCCACCCCAGAGCCCACACCCCCAACCAGAGTCCTCATCCCCTCCTGCACCCCAACCCCAATTTTGTGAGCATTCATGGCCCGCCATACAATTTCTATTCCCAGATGTGGCCCTCGGGCCAAAAAGTTTGCCCACCCCTGCCTTAGAGGATGGTGGTCTCAGACCCAAGTGAAATCCCTAAAATTACATTTGAATAATAGATCCTAGTGGATTCCTGCAGGCTGGTGGAAGCCTTGAACTTGAATCTTTCACATTCTCAAATTGTTATGAACACAGATGTATTTGGGGAGACAAGAGAAACTTCAGTACTTTCCAGTAGTCCAGGCTACACAATAGCATCTTGAAAAGGGGAGGCATCTGAAATATAGTCCAGAGCTATGGAAATCAGCTTTCTGCTAAGAAAACAATAGTTCTGTATCAACAAGCAGGAAGGAATAGGACATCCATCTTGAGTCTTTTAACTCAGTCGATATCCCCTAAGAACAGCAGGCAGACTTCAAATGTGTAGAAGAAATTCCTCTTGGTAAGTCACTTGTCTTAGGAAGGAATGTCACTGGTGTCAAATAAGTGCCTCCAAAACAGAAATTCTTTGACAATCAAAACAGAAGCTCTTGACAGGTCAAGAAATCAAATGGTAAAGTATAGTGTCACTTTCTTATTTTCATGCAGCTTAATTTGAAAAAAAGATAAGACAGCACTAATTCAAATAGCCAGCATGTCTGAGCAGATTGACAACTAAATGAGAAACTTTTTCAGCCAACAGCAATTAAATTGGAAGACTGAGTGAGCGGAACCCAGAGTATGTTCTGGGCAGCTTAAGTTAAATGAAAGATTAGCACTGTCTGCTCAATATAATGGAAGTTTATTTAATAGATTGACCTGGCAAGTCTTTTGTCACCGTGGAACTTCTCCAGGCTTTCTGGGTCAGGAGACTGACAGTAATCCCTGAAGGAAGGGAAAGTGGGTGTTGAAATTTTTATGGAAGGTTTCCTATGTCAAAATTGTTCTTCTACGTGGTAAAACAAGTTTCTTTGCAATTCTGTTTTGGCTGTGCATTTAAGCTGGAAGAGCAGCCTTTCAAAGGGTTTAGTTTATTGAGTGTCAAGAGATGACTTGCTATTTAAATTTTAAAGATACTTTGCAAACCCGCTGTATCCGCTGCTCCATGAGCAAGCAAATCCTCCCCAAACCACTTTTCTGAACAAATCAGAGTACCCAGGAGATGAATAGGGTTCATTTATATTAGTTTTCAGTTTAATCTCTCTTCCTGCCAGATCTTTTATCTTCCACCAGGAGAGGAAAAAGAATAAATAAAGTATTCTACAGCTGCAGTATATAAACAGACCAGAGCCCCAAGGTGCTGAGGAGATTAATAAGCCCCGTTGTTGAATCAAACTGTTCACTAGATCGAACTGTTTGGGTTAAGCACTCTCAAGTGGTGTTTACACTAGCAGTAAACAAATGAAACTGAATTGTTCCAGGAAATGGGCCAGTGCGAATTAGCTCATTTAAGGGCATTCAGCATTCTTGTTTGTGTGTGCTTTTCCATTTTCTTGATTAAGTGGCTTCAGGGAACTTACTAAAGTCAGCCATACCTTAACTCCTGCTTCCCATTAATTTTCATTGTGCACTTGGGTGTAGTCAGGTGAACAGTTGTTTGGCCACGGTCATAGGAGAAGTTCTGTGAAAGGCAAAGTAAAGAGTGCAAAGAGAAAACTTAGCCTGTGGTTTTCATAGTTAATAGGGGTAAGCATATTCTCACAACGTAGGTTGCTATCAAACTCTTGTAGTCAAGATCATTGTTAGCAAACCTTTGCCAAACAAACACCTACTGGTGTGAGAAATCTACTGTTCTGCAAGTATCTATCCAGGATTCCTACTACTTGCTGTGTCAGAAATCACATTAAGATGACTTTGCTCTCAGAAAGCTATTACTATAGTAAATATATTTTGAATAATTAAAAGATGCAGCCTATATAGCCCAACTGGCATCAAGCCTGAGGGGGTTTTAACTAGTTAAAGAACCAGCCAGCAAAGCACTGAATTAGTGATTTGCATGTTGGTGTGACATTTAACACATTTGGAACATCTCATCTTCATTTGCAGGCAGTGTATGGTTTCATCTAGGTGATCTGTTAGGGACTGCAGTGTAGTTCTGTACCGTATGCACAGATATGTTGCCAAAATCTCTGGCTAGGTCCTCAGTTGTTTTCAGAAATGTTTGTAATTTTGAGTGTGGAATGTGAAAAGAACTGGTATTATTAAAAACTGAACAAGTCTTTAAATCAGCGGACAAGAACCAAATGTCACCTCTTCTTGACTGCCCCAGTCATGCAGGCCATGCTGTGTAATAGAATGCTAAACTGTATATATGTTCAGCCACTAGGTGGCACTGCAGCACACATTATTTAAGCTACCCTCAGCCATACTTGGCAGAGCATTAAAGAACTTATAGTGAACAGCTGGTATGTCCCTCTCTGAGAAGAAAGCTGTGGCCACTTCATATCTAGTACACAAGCATGACCTGCTAGTAGCAGACCTGCAACCTACCATGTATAAGAAATACATGATGTGGTGTCAGAAGTAAACTAGCCCCAGAGGAAAACAAACAGAAGGAACAAAATCAACAGAGGTTGCAGGCTGGTAAAAAAAGCAACAAAGGATCTCATCAACATGCCACTCTTCAATGCCTCAGAGAGTTTCAGCTTTGACAGACCTTCACAATGGACAGACTGGAAGCAGTATTGTGCATGATTATCAGTTGCTACAAATCTCTAAGGAAAATTAAGAATTTATGCTATTGGGAAGGAGGAAGAGCAATCTTTAAATCCTTTGCCTTTACTGAAGACAGTCAAAAAAATGACTATGAAAGTGTTCTGGCTATGTTTGATGCATACTTTGTCTCAGAAACAAGAGGTTTATGAAGGTGCATGTTTTCATCGGAAATTTCAAGGGCCAGGGGAAAATGTTTAATATTTTTAGGAGTTCTGCATGCATTAGCTGGAAACTGATTTTGGAACTGCAAAACATGAAAATATCAGAGTTAGTGGGTTAAAAGATAAAAATTTGTCACAGCAGGTGCTATTTAAAATAGACTTAATTGTACACACAGCTATTCAAATAGCCAAGCAGTCTGAGATGGTGAGACAGCAAAACCAAGAGCAACTTATCAAACCTGAAAACCAATAAACTAGCTTGGATGCTGTTAACAGATGCAGAACGATTGCTACAAGTCATTACCATAAGAACCCTGAGGCAAGGAGAAAACTCCCACACTATGAGGGACAAATTCCAGTCAAACACCAAAGCCTTATACTCAAAATGCACAAAATGTGGAAATAAATCATATCCCATGGGATGAGGCATGTCCAACCAAAGGTGCAGAGTGTAATAAGTGTGCAAAATATGGATATTTTGCAGCTGTTTGCCACACTAAAACAATCAAAGAGCTTCACATTACAGACAATGAAGAGCCATTGTTTCTGTGGATCTATCATGTGTGATGACTAATGCTAAGATTTTGTCATGGATATTTTTAGTAAAAGTCACGGACAGGTCATGGGCAATAAAGAAAAATTCACGGGGGCCAGTATTTATTTTACTAAAAATATCCATGACAAAATGGGGAGCTGAGCTGTGGGGTCCCCACATGGCCCTGGAGTGGCTAGGCAGCTGCAGGGGTCTGCTCGAAACTCCAGGGTCCCCCACCAGCTGTGGTGGGCTTGGAGCTCTTGCCGGGTGGGGACCCTTTACCTCCTAGCTGTTGCAGGCTGAAGTCACAGAGGTCGTTGGAAGTCAGATTTGTGACTTCCGCGACCTCTGAAAAAATCTTAGCCTTCGGGATGACAAAGAGCCTGTCTAGAGAGTGAAACTTAATATTCATGGAAAGACTTTAAAATTGACTCAGGAGCAGATGTCACAGTTATCTCTGAAGGGACTTACAATAACTTTCAAACCTCCCTGCCACCCCCGAAGCTGAAGTTACCTGACCCAGCTCGGACTTGTCCTGGAGGTATTTTGAACTGCATGGGTCAGTTCACCACAGAAACAATAGCTTTGCATTCAGAGTGCATGTGATCAAAGACTAGGGTTACCATATTTCAGATTCCCAAAAAGAGGACATTGCTGGAGGGGAGGGATGGTGTAGGGGGTACAGTTGGAGGTGCTAGAAGGGTCCTGTGGTGGGGGTCCTAACAGGTGTTGCTCCCTATCATGGTGTGAGGGCAGCTGGTGCAAGCAGTGACAGCTGTCAGTCAGCCCCTTCTTATGGGACCTCCATGGGTGAGATTTAGCAGCTGTGGCTTTCAGAGGAATGGACCAATCAGCTGCAGGTGGACAGGAGGGACCAATTAGGAAGTGGATCAATCAGGGCTCTTTCTGAGCTGCAGCTTGTCTGCTCTGCAAAAACCCCAGACGTTTCCTGTTATTTGAAAAGTCACCTGAACAGAGAAAGAGGGCTCAAAAAGAGAGGCTGCATCCAGGAAAACCCAGACAAATGGGAACCCTATCAAAGGCCAACAACCTTCTTAGGCATGAAAACCACGATGGGCCTAATGAAAAAGGTGGAAGAACTCAGAGAATTTGAAGATATTGGACTTTTGAAAGGAGATCCAGTACAAATAAACTTGAGACACAATGTAGTGTACAAACACCTCTACCAGACAGACTTTGAAAGAGACTAACTCGATTTATGCTAATTCAGAAGACATCATTACCTGATCATACTGGTCTATTTTCCAAGTGCATAGACATAATTAACTTGAAAGACAAAGCATGATGCAGTGTTATTAAACTCAAGTGCACTTCTGCTCGCTTCAGTATTCCAGAACTAGTGACACACAATGGACTACAATTCACTGCAGCAGAACTTAAGTCATTCTAAACTAAATATGATTGATCATATTACTAACAGTCCACATTACTCACAAGTGAATGGAGGGGCTGAGAGACCTGTAGAAACAGTCAAGAAAATCCTACAGCTGGAAGAGCCATTTCTTGCTCTGAGTTACAGATAACAGCAAAAGCAGCTACTGGATCTAGTTCTACACAACTTCTGATGGGAAGATAACTCAGTAGTACTGTTCCAACTTTGGAGATAGTCTTTTCCAAAGTGGCCAGACATGAAGAGAGTTGCTAAATTGGATAAAAAGGCAACAGCATGCACCACTCAGAGAACTACCAAGTCGAGAACCTGGTGACTGAGTTCATGTCAAATTGGAAAGAGAAAAACTTCAGCTGTCATAAAGAAAAAGAATTCATTGTTCAGATCATGTGTGATGGAGGCCAACAGTGGAGAGTTCAACAGAAACTGTTAACATCTACAATTTGTTCAGAACTGAACAATCGGAGAAAATTCTACAGATGGCAGACATAGAACAAGAAGATGATGATTCAAAGATTCCAAACGGAGCACAGCCAATTGTTGCAGCAAATGGGCAGCCAGATTACAAAGTTGCTATGCATTCGGGTCATGTAATTAGAAAACCAGTATGATTCAGAGACATTTAACAGATTGATCTGTACTGAACTTCAAAGACAGCATGATAGTGTAAATTTTGTAAATGGTAGGAATGTAGAATTTAAGGGGGAGATATAATGGAATGCTAACCTGTATTATACTGATCTGTCACTAGGTGGCACCGTGTATACCATACCTTATTTAAGCTAACCTCAGCCACATCTGTTCACTATAAGAAGAAAGCTCTGTGGCCACTTCATATCTGGTACAGAAGTGTGACCTGCTAGTAGCAGTCCTGCAACCTGCTGTGTACAAGAAATATATGACATGCTAAGGTGAAAAGACGACAGAATATTTAATTTCCAACATATTTCATTTTTCACCTCTCTGAAACTTGGGAATGTAATTCAGGCAGCAGAGAAGCTCAGAGTGTGAAGTATGTGAACTGACAATGGAGGTTTTACACTACTGCCAGAGCAGTTTATTCCAAGGAGCCAGCCTAAGAAATGATTAGACTGAAAATAAGACAATACATCTGTAGAAAACGTCCAGGCATGTAGAAGCCTTCCCGGGCCTTGCAGCAAAGAGCTAATTTGGATGACAGTCACTCTTCCACACCTGCTAAAGAGCTGGGTAGAAAAATGTTGTAGACTAGCTGCGAATTTCATTACAGCCCTTCAGCCAGAGACTACTCATAGGTGTGGTGTTGTAATGGCCTGCTAAACAGATGGGTCACGAAATACATGGCCCATCTGTCTTTATTATGCTCATTTCCTCTTTTATTAAAATGAGAATGAATACAGTTTTTAGGTATTACACAGTGACAAGTGTAGCATCCCTTTCCAGTAGACAAATGTGCAATCTGCTGAACCATGGGGATAGACAAGAAGGTTTCTTTTGTTCATCTGAGGAAAGAAGGTTCTAAAGTTCCTTTGAGGAAAGAAGTTAAAGGAAGCATATTGCAGTCATAGCCATTCACTCACTTCTTAAGGTGTTTTAACAAGCACCTCAATATTATTAACATGTGTGTGTTCCTCCACCAGACTCTCCCTGGAAAGTGCATCTATCAAATGTTAACCCTAAAATGACCAGTATCACTGTGAGTGGATTAACTCCAGCCCGTACCTACCAATTTAGGGTGTGTGCTGTTAACCAGGTGGGCAAGGGCCAGTACAGCACTGAGACCAGCAGGTAAAGTAAAAGTAGATCCCTATGTAAAATGCACAGCATGTGAAGTAACCCCTAATCTGTCAGTTGTTCAGAATTGTTAAAATTAAGTTACTTTTTGTATCATAGTGGGGGGATGTGGGCACTCAGGGGATACCCCTAGTAACATGAAGTGCCTAAGAACTTTGAACAGTATTTAGCCATCCTGGCAGTTAGCAGCAGCAGCATATTCTGCATGCACTGGGGACAGAGGTCCATCCATCTTTGCAGAGTAACAATCAAACAGGATCATAGAAGGAGATGGAGTGAGTGCACGTAGGGCCAACATATTTTTTTCCTGTGGTTAAAGACTCAGTGGTTAACTCTGGACTGGGCAGAGCACTCACCCAGTCACTGCATTTCACTTCTGTAATTACTTCAGTTGTGACATAGAAGGATGGCTTCATCAAGTTAAGTTTCAGATGCATCCCCCTTCCTTTATAAACCAAAGCTTGCTATGAGTTTGAATTGTAGAACAGCTGAGGTTTAAATGGCTTTTTCAAAATGTAGGCGTTTGATATGAAAAATATTGAAAGAGTCAAAGGAGTCACAGATTCTGATCTGAGCTCTAACTCATTCAGGCTTGTAATGTTTTTATATAGTTGGAGCAGCATGGGGGATTCAGAGAGAATAAGGTTACCTCAGCTGTCCTCCTTGTTGCTTGCTTAACTGATTTTCTATTGTGTTGATTTGTTGTAACTATTTCATGCAAGTCGTCAGTAGTTTGGTCAGCATTATGCTTCTTTCTAGTCTTTGGACTTTAGTAAATAAAGCTGGTTCACATTTAGTGGACACAAAATAAAAAGCTAGAGCTTTGTTTTTATCTCAACGCCCACATCCCATCACATTCTTTTGTGCTTAGATTGATGTTACCTGAAGAACCTCCCAGCGCTCCTCCTAAAAACATAGTAGCCAGTGGACGTACCAATCAGTCTATCATGGTTCAGTGGCAGCCTCCTCCTGAAAGTGAACATAATGGGGTTCTCCATGGGTACATCCTAAGGTAAGTGATTTGTGCTCTAGCCTAGAGGGATCTTAATATAGAGTCTGGCACTAAATATCTTAGTGTGTTATAGGTGGACATCCTAGTGGTTTGACAAATAAAAAAGAAAGAATGTTTAAAAGACAATGTCTAATTTATCATTACTTATTATTTGCACTGTACCATATGTGTGCATAGTGCTTTGCATACAAAGCAAAGACTCCCTACCGCAAGTAGCTCATAATTTAAGTCAGACATATCACACAAGTGGAACAGTGGCATTCTGGGTTCTGAAAGAACAAGGATTCTGCCAATAAAGTAGATGGCACAGATCGGGTGAGCCATAGCCAGATTAGGGTTTGGAGTTGAAAATAAATTAAGTAAATAGTCTTTGTGCAGCCCAGCTATACTAAGTTAATGAAAAGGGACTTCAAATGGGTAACTGCTACTCTGAAACTTATTTCATCCAATTTTTCCGCTTATGTATGGAGAGGATGTGGCTCCTAAAACAGGTATGATCATATTGAGAGACTTCCCAGAGCACATTCATTTTCTAGTCTCTTTGGGAGTCAGTAACCAGTCCAGCTGGACTCAGCGATTGCATGGTTCCAGTTGGCTCGCTAACTGTCCCTGCAGTGAGAGCAGGCAGCGTGGCATTCACTCTGCTCAGGAAGGCCTTGTCTACAAGATTATTTTCTGGAAAATCTAGCAGTGTACAACCACTGGTATAGCGCCATGGAAGGTTGGAGCCCCAGTTTAGACAGAATACAGATTGCTGGTGGCATTTTTACCAGTGTCCTCTAGAACTGCTAAAGGATATGGTGGTAAAAATGCTCATGCCCTGTTTACACTAGTGTTACCACTTTGCTACTGTTGATGGAGCTGCTTTGGTGGTATTGCTGAGGGTGGAAATTTCCTGCCAAGCCTAGTGCAGACACAGCTGAAGAATGTTAACTGTCTCCCTGCCACCCAAATAATGAAGTCTGTATGCCCAATCACAGAGGATACAACAGTGTGGTTTATATAACTCTTGACTTTATGCCTGCACCCCAGCTTTCTCACCCAGCAGTTTTCCAAATGTCAAATTTGTAAAAAAAAAATTTTTTAAAGTAGTAAAAAGATGTGTACACAACACACACTGTATTTGGTGAGCTCTCACTATGGTAAGCTTTGCACTTCTATGCTTTCTACACCACACCTTTTTTATTGTCATCTTTTTCTGTGTTATATCTATTCTGTAGACTATCTGCTCCTCTGGGCAGGGATTTGTCTGCAGCAACTATTGTGTCATACACATCTATGGGTCCATCTATAAATAACAAACGGTAACTGTAGGCAACACTGTTTGCACGCCATCAGTCTTGGCCAGTTTACTACATGTCTTGATGAAAGCCTGGTGAATCAAAATTTAAATATGCCAAAGACTAAAGCTGAAGCTTTGAGTTCAGATGGATTGCTGGGGAAAGCTGCAGGCCCTTATTCTCTACTGGGCACAGATATAATGGAAAGGGGCAGCCCTGGCAAGCCGGTTGCAGTTCCCTCATTCAGGGCTCTGGTTGTGGTAGAACAGGAGGTGTCCTGCTCTTTGCTTACACCACTGAGGTGCCTAATGGCAGTGTAGTGTCACGTTTGGTGGAACTCAGCTCTGCCGTGCCCCTTTCTGCCGCTACTGTGCCCCTTTCTCCCCATTTATTCCAGGGTTGATGCAGGAGGTTAGTTTAGGAGATTTCCCCCTGCAGAGGAAGATGTCTTCAATGGGAATTTCTGGTTGGTAAGCAACCTTGGTGGATCAGAGAATCTGTTACCATTTTCTCTGGGCGCTGATATACTGCTGAATGAGTGGGATCAAAAGGCACTCTAGTGGGTCAGCTAGTCCATTCCTTTGCTTTGTCACAGGATTGGTTTCATTATTCCTAAACCAGCCCTAATAGATTGGTAGTTAATCTGTCCTTAAATACCTCTGGAGACAGCAATTCCACAGCCTCCCTACCCGTTGCAACTTGCTCTACTGTCTGACTGTTTCATATAACATGCTGACTAATTTTTAGGTTAAACATTTCCTTCTGCAGCTCATGCAAAATTAGCATAATTGATCCCTGTCCTCTCTAACATCCCTTTTCATATTAGTAGAGAGTTATCCAGTCCATTGGCATCAGTCTGTGTGAGTTTGTGGAAAACATTATTTAGACGTTTAAATTATTGTGTCTAGGCTCCTGAGTAGGGAAACAAACCATTCAATGGGAATTTAAAATTGTCATAATAAAACTTTCCCCTGTAATATTCCAGGGTTATTCTTGGGATTCAAAATGAGAAGATTACAGGAAGGTATTTGCTGTTAAAGGGATTTTCTGTACTAGTTTCAGCTGAGTTTGACTACAGTAGCTCTGTATTAAAGGTGCCTTTTTAAAATTAAGAATGGAAAAGACCCACTATAACATCAGGTCCATTGCTCTGTCTGTGCAGCAAAGAGTCCCACCACAGAGGATGTATTGGACTTAAACTGACAGAATGCCTGATCTTAAAAGTGAGGGTGCACTGCACAAAGCCTATAACAATAGGCATCAAAGTGTACATATAGTGAGAAAAGTCACTAGGACATGACATTTCTGAACTGGCCTTTTTCCTCTGCTCTTTTTCTCCCCAGCATTGTGTTGTTTTTATAGGGGTGTCATACTAAGAGCACAACAGATTAGACCACAAGAGCACTCCACATTTTGACTGCTACCTGTGAGAGAAAACAGAGTGCTGAGTAACGAATTGACATTGCCAAGATTCATACAACCTTCCTATCATCTCATAAGTGGAGGAAGGGGAGATCTTGCATTGAATGGGGGCAGAGAGAGCCACCTAATAGTCCCAGGGAGAGATCCTGACATTGCTTTGCTATATTTTCCTTGTGATTTTGTGTTAATATTTCATGGAGCTATGCTAATGTAGTCTCACAGTACAAAACGTGACCAAGTCAGGAAGCCACACTGCTCTCCCAACTCTTTGCGGTTGTCTGTATCACTGCTATTGGATGATCAAGAGCTGCACGGAGATCTCTCTAGGAACAACAAAATCTCTAAGAATTAGGCCTTGTCTAAACACAGGGATTGCACTGATTAAACTTATATTGGTTTAAAATCGGACCATAAATGAACCAATGAAACTCTCATGTAGATAAGCCTTTAGTTATTGTTAAGCAGGGGCTCACTTAAAACAGCATAAAAATAGTATGATGAATAAAAATCCAAACGTTCCCATATTTGCCTTTTCACAGAATGACAATGCTTCATTTGCAAGTCATAATGCCATTTGGTCTACTTATTTCTGATATGTTGATTAGCATATTGTAAGTATCTACTACACAGCTTGTTTCCTAAAGGGAAAAAAGCAAACAGTCTCACTTGAAGTGTTCAAATTTCCAGGGACTGTTTGAGAGGAAATGATAGAGAACAGTGGATTCTCAGAGTCCAAAAGGACACACCAAAAAAGGGCTCTAAAATATGCATCCAATTCTATTTTCCATAACAACTGCTACAGGGAAACGTATTCAATTGCTCCACCTCTTTGGCAGAGGTTCATCACTATATAGATATATTACTAATCCTTATTTGGCAAACTGTTTCATCTCCATATTGCCATTCTTCTGATTCCCACTCTATAGCAAGCTCTTCAGTCCCTAGGCAACCCCTGTTTCAGGCCTTGTTATAATCATTCTGTGAAAGTGGGTTCTTGTTGCAGGCTTGAGCTGACAGTCCCTTAGACCAGAAGGTTTGAACACTACCGAGATCATCTTGCTTTTCAGGTTTAGAGACTGAGGAAGAAAACATTTCTCAAACTGATTTACATCAGCACCCTGATAAAAATCCTGTCCAAGATATTTTTTATACTAAATCATAGCTTTTACTAGACAAGCCACATTTTAAAAGCTATAATTTTTCTACAGCCATAAAACAGGATAAAATGCCAGTTTTGTTTAGCCCTGAGCGTGTAATTTCATTGAAATCAGATTATAAATACTACAGCAGTCAAGCAGGCTATGGTCTTATCAGGGGTTAGTCTGTTTTTTTTTTTTTGAGGACGTTCTATTATCCTTTGTATAATTCTGCAGTAAAAGTATGAATATTGCATCTTCAGAGAGGAAGCTGTTTTGCTAGTCAGTGCATTTGATAGAATTGATGTCTTTTAACTGACTGCATTGAATTTTCCTTTTCTGTATGCAGGTATCGCCTGGCAGGCCTCCCTGGGGAGTATCACTATAAGAACATCACCAGCGCAGAGATTAACTACTGTTTGGTAAAAGACCTGATCATCTGGACTCAGTATGAAATCCAGGTGGCATCTTATAATGGAGCCGGGCTGGGACCATTCAGCAGAGCAGTGACAGAGTACACTTTACAGGGAGGTGAGCTCCACTGTGCAGTCTAAACTGCAAATCCTTTGCAGTCACTAATTTTAGACAGGGTGAACAAATAGTGCAAGGATTTGTCGTATGTTTACCTTTATGAAGGGAAACATACTCTAGAGACAGGATTGTACAGGAGAGGTTCAAGTGAGATAGAGGCATTACCAAGAGGAAAAGGGAGCCATAATTCTTATTCTCATTTACACTAAAGCTCCTTTATACCTCTCTGGCAATATACAGGTGCCCTGAAGTGGGTGGGAATTACATCTATAACAAAAGGATTTGTAATTACTTTTACACCTACTGAAAGGCGTATTTACACTACTGGATCAGTATGAAGAATCCTTAGCATAATTGAGAGTCAGGTCCTTAAGATGTCCATTGATTTCCAAGATTGCAGGACTGGATTTTGAGCAATAGACAGTCTCATGATATCTGCTTTAGTAGGTCATAAAAACAATTAAACTATTTGAAAAACTAACACTTTTACAGTGCATGCTAGTTTATAATCAGTGAAGTATATGTAATGGTTTGCTAATTGTTGGTAGGAGTACATTATGATGTGAATAAACATATTGTGAGTTAGAGAGATTTTAAAAATAGACTATGCAAGTGCAGCACCAGTTTACCAAGACAGTTAAAGAGCAAGGAAACAGTCCAAGTTATCTCTCAGAGGTAGTGAACTAATGAAAGATAACAGCAGCTATCTGTTGTCATTTGTAAGGATATAAATCCTCTGTTACAAACGAAGTGCAGTTGGTCCTGCATTCAGTTTGACTGGTAGAAGTATTTATAATGCAGGACAATCTGCAATGCCCTATTTATCTTTATGTAATTCTTACCTAGTACAAATGAAAAAGCTAGGGGTTCCCTTTTTAAGTAATTCACAATAGCAATAAATAGCTCCAGAATGGATGTTGCCATCCCCTAATGCATGCCTTGCGGAAGTTCTTGCGGATATCCTCAGGCTTTCAACCCACTTTAAAAACAGTTTGAAGCCTTTTCACATTTGGAGTTGAACAGAGGGGAGGCTGCACAGCCCCAGTCTAATCTGAAGCAGAGTTAGTATCATTTTTCCATACGTTAAGAAATGTATCATGTCCTATGCCACTCTCCCTGCACCTGGAGAATGTACAGACACCTGTTTGTGACCATTTATCACTGCTGACTGTGCCTCCTAAACCAAACCAGGAACGTAAATCAGAGCATGGGTGGAAACTGTTTTATAATCCATAATATAGTTTAAAGATGAGCCTAAGAAACCTGCATCTATGCACCTTGCCCACCTCTCCACACACACACCCCACTTCACACACACTAGTGATTCAGGTTGCACTGGCAAGAACCTTCCTGTCTGTGGATAGAAAAAATACCTAAAATACCTGGCATTAGTTGAATGTGCCATGCAATCAAAACCCTGGCAGCAAATGAGTGCTCAGAGCAGATCAACACGTTAATATTGAATTCCCCTCCACCTCCTACCTCATTGGCCACGTGAGCTGTGGCCTTGCCCTTGAATGCACATGATTGGACTTTTATTGTTTATTGTTATATAATTTTATTATTTTTGGCATTTAGTAGTGGCAGCCCAAGAACCCATAGTTGACGATCAGCTGCTCGGAGCTCTTTTAAAATAACTCGTGGCCAGTGTCTAAGTGAGAATGTAACTTGCAAGATGCCTGAAGACCTGAACTCACAGAAACTGAGTTATAATGTCAGTCAGGTCCTTTGAGATATATTGGCAAAGCATGCAACATCCTGAGGTCTAAGGGCTTGACTGTTTCAAAACCCCAAAAGTCTTTCAGTGGGATATTCAGCATAACCCTTTGATGCTGTGTGTGTGTATATATTATATATATGCATGCCTTTCTTCATCAGGGTTTCTCCAGCTGTTCCTTACTTCTTTGATGTTATCTTTGACAGGGATTTGTGCCAACTTTCTGCACAGAGTAGCTGTTGCTCATTTGAACAGAGTCCTTCAGGACTTTTCATCACTGTGTGAAAAGTTGAGGCTTCCGAGTATCTCTGCACAGAAGAGTTATTTCATATACATAAGTCTTTTGGCGGGTGATGCAAGTCATCTCCCTTGCTGTGTTTGGTCCAGGAGAGAGACAGTTTTTCTTCTCTTCACTCTGGGATCTAGCACTTCGATCTCAACAATCTTATTGACTTCTTAGGTGCTCTCCCTTTGAACAGCTCCTCACAAAGTTAAATGCCAGTCCATGGATTTACATTAGCCTTCAAATAACTTACATAGTAGATGGACATCACATTCCCCACCCACTTTCAGAGCCCTCAAGGGTCACCTTTGTGATGTGTCTGAGAGACTGTGGCTCCACACTGAGGAGAACTACACCTGAGTCTCCAGTGCTCAAAAGCTGCTCCCAAACCCCAAGGAGAAAGTTATAATTTCAATATACATCTGTCTGATTTCGTGAGGAAACAGTCTGTAACATTGGTCCCATTTCATACCATTTTACTCAAGCTATTTCTCTGACAAGTGTGGCAATGAGAAAGAATTTGTTGTTTTAAATACTTGGGAAGTGCTATGGTAATGGGAGTACGGGGGCAAAATAGGTTCCTAGGTGGCCTACTGTACTTAGAATGTGTAATACGGAAAATGCCCTCCAATTATGGTAGGGCAAAACTCAAAACTATGAACACTCAAAACCTGCAGACATTATGGACACGAGCCATACTACCAGGCAAATTGACTCAAGATGTTCTTTTAAGAGGAGATAAATGAGATTAGTAAAGAGAGTGCCAAAAAGAGAGTGCCAATAACAGTGCCAACAGGTTGAAGAACCATGCTTGCCCAGCACAACCCAGAACTACCAAGATTATGTGAACCCTGCTCTATTTTATTTTCTGCAAGAACTGAAGTACCAAAGGGACCAGGAGAAATGGCACCCATCCCAGAAGAAAATGCCTTTGTGACCCACTCAGAATAAATTTGATCACTTAACATTGCTTCAGGAAACCAATAGGTCTACTCTAAATGAGCCAACTGGAAAAGAGAGGGGCCATTCATGCTGGTCCTGAAACCTGAGGTTTAAGTTGTTCTCTGATTAATTCTTTTTGACTGGAAAGTTTAGAGCAAAAGGAAATGCATCTCTTAGAGACATAGCGTTTAGGCCAGAAGAGACCACCAGATCTAGTCTAACCACCTGTGAATTGCAGGCGGTCAACACCACCCAGCACCTACACACTAAACCCAACAATCAAAATTAGACCAAAGTATTCCATCAACACAACCTGCTCCCATGAGAGGGGAGGAGGAGAGAATGAGACTCATTGGCCAGTTTAGCAGCCCCCGTGTTATTCATGTTGTATGTGACAATTCACCATTTTTCCTCCAACTGATAGCAGGAAAGTTCTGAGGGCCAGTCTTGTAGCCCAAAGTTTCAAGACATGGATATGCAGTCTGATCTCTTTTTTTCTTCCAAAGCTGTGCAGTTTAGAGACGTCCTCTATTGGATGCATCTGTGCTTATCATAAAGGTTAGGAACAGTTGAGTGAATGGTGCTTCTTGAGTTCATGAAAGGTCAGAATCACCAGATTAGTGAATCCTTGACAGACATGATAGGGAGAGGCAGAAGAGCAAGAGGAGTATACTGAAGATGTTTCCTCCTTAGCAATATGAAGGGAGTCATAAAGGAAATCTCGTTCCCTTTCATTGAAAACTTGTCAGCAGGGCTGCCTTCTGTGTGTAGAAAATAGTCCCGAGGAAGAAATGTAGCTGCTATCCTTGAATCAAGAATATCATCTCCAAGTGTTGGGTTCTTTGTTCTTTAAAAAAATAGATTTCTCCCTGTTATTCCTTTAGGCCAAGTTGTTGAAACAAAGACCAAGAGACTTGCAGAAGGGAATCTGCTTAGAGCAGGGGTGGGCAAACTTTTTGGCCCAAGGGCCACATCAGGGTTGTGCAACTGTATGGAGGGCTGGGTAGGGAAGACTGTGCCTCCCCAAACAGCCTGGCCCCTGCCCCCTATCCACTCCCTCCCACTTCCCGTCCCCCTGAGAATCCCCCGACCCATCCAACCCCCCCTGCTCCCCATCCCCTGACTGCCCCCACCCCCAGAACCTCCACCCCATCCAACTGCCCCCTGCTCCCTGTCCCCTGACTGCCCCTTGGGACCCCCTGCTCCTTATCCAACCCCCCCCCCACTCCCCTCCCCTTTACCATGCTGGAGCCAGCCATGCTGCCACATTGCCCAACAGGAGCAGCGGGCCAGAGTGCTGCCCGGGCAGCGGTGTGGCTGCGGGAAAGGGGAGATGGCAGGGGAGGAGCCAGGGGCTAGCATCACCAGCTGGGAGCTCAAGGGCTAGGCAGGACGGTCCCGCGGGCCATAGTTTGCCTACCTCTGGCTTAGAACAACCAGTTGTCTACGGTCAGATTGTGAACTGCTGCTTTATGATTTATCAAGATGGGAGGAAACAAGGAGCTCACTTCCCCTTTATGCCCCTACACAGAAGGGGCACAGAATTACAGGCCTGGATCTCAGGCCAGGTGCTTAGGGAGAAAATGCTTCATTCCCTAAGGGGGTGTATCAGCAGCTGCACAATAAGAATTGTGTGCTTTTGAGGCAAAATTCTTTCCGGAGCTCCCACTGGGGCTCTGCAGCTTAGCACCTGAAACCTCTGCATTAAAGGAACAACCAAATTCTCAGATAGAGAAAAATCTTGGCATCCTGAAAGCCAGGAGCTTGGGATCTTTCTGCATGCCTTTGTTGAAGATTTATATTTAAAACTGGTAGTCTGTCTATCTGAATCTGTGTGCGATTTAAATGCCTATTCACACATAGCTAGAGACATGAACATGTGTTTATCCTTAATTCCTTCTTATTCCCATAATCTTGTTGGCCAACCCCATTTAATGGCTTTTATCTACAGTGCCTCCGTGACCTTTTCTGCTAAGAGTAGTTTTAGAATGTTTTAAAATTCAAGCAGTTGAGTTCTAATACATTTCTAGCGAAATTAACTTTACTGGGAGGAATATAAAGGTTGGTTCTGTCATACCAACTATGCTCTGAAATTCAGGGATGTCTCAAAGGTGTCACACAAATTTGGAGCTGTACTCCAATGTGAGATCTTCAGTATAATCACAAACATGACCAAAATTAGGTTTAAAAAAATCCAGCATGCAATTACATAAGGATTTCTTTGTAAATACTTTGTGTTCAATAAGAAACAAACATGATTTAGCCAGATCTGCATGGCTAAATACTGTGTATAATTAGAGATACCTTAGTTGCCAATTTCAGCTCTTGCTACTTACTGATGATTTAATCTGGAGCATTGTTTGAGAGATCAGCCATGATGTAAATGTAGCACAGCTCAAGTTAATGTTTTAATATACACTTGTTCAGATAACCATGGAGGTCAATTTTAACTTCAGCACATAAAGAGAGAATTTAGCGTTATGCTTTGAAGTAAATTCAGGATTATATTGCCACATTTTTACTGATAAAAATGGATTGTAGTATGCTTATTGTATGCAATAAAATTAAGCTTATGCCCATTAGCCAGCCTTGTTCTCTCCATTTTTAAAATGCATTAAGATGTAGATGTTGATTTTCTATAAAGAATTCCAAAGATAAATTATACCATAAATCATGCTTTCCAGCATACCAAAGGTTTTATTTTTCTTCTTGTAATAGGTATTTTTGGACTAGAATGATTTATTCTAATTTCAGAACATTCATAAAAAGAAATGGAAAAAATGGTTATCCACATTTCTAAAACTTTTGTAAACACTTCTAAGTGTTTGCCTGGCCTTCTTAGAAGTTTACTAGCATGAGAATTATAAATGAAACCCCATGTTTTTAGGGCCATGCTTCTTTTCTGTTAGTAAATTCTCAATGCTGTGGCAAATGACAGTTCCCACAACGCAGATTTCCCAGTTCCTAAAAGGTCCTCTGGACTCTTAGGATAA